>NC_134547.1:3313260-3614239 GCF_050624435.1 Tenrec ecaudatus | reverse complement strand
GGAGGAGTATATCAAAACTAAGGAGTTTATGTCAATGCAAGAGGAACAACTGGCAATAGGAAGAATGGGAAAGTTGCACAACTCACAAATGGAAACAATGTCATCGAAATGTTCCTGTGGACCTGGCTGACTCGGGGTATGTTTTGCTGTGTATATTCTCAGCAGGAAGAACAAAACATACAATAAAAAAGGCAGAGCCTCCGCTTGCTGACATCAAGTGGTTCAAAATGTGTGACGCTCCGTGAACGTTGGCAAAGGACCCCAAAAGTGCTCTGTGTATTGATTTGTGGGTGGCATGGGAATGTTAGTGGGGAAGAAAATTCGCAAATGCCAAATCTTCCGATAATGCAGATCATTTGTACATAGAGAGAGACAGAGACTTGCAAACACATAGATGCAGAGAGGAAGAAGAAAGATGGGCACGGGAAGGGCATTGGCATCTGCATTCACTTCAGGTCCCCTGGATGGCTGGCTATTAAAAAGTCCTAACATCTATGTACTTAAGTGTGTATGGAACACCCTCCCTCCTGGCAGAGTGGGGTCCCAAGAAGGAACTCAGGGCGAATGTGACCCTGTGGTTCTGCTCAGAGCTCAAGTTTGACACTTACATGCTATATAAAGATGAGGAAATAGAAAATACCACACACCTTGCTGAGACACTCCAAATCAGACCCTTGCAGGTTGACTTCTCCTTTGGTGCTGTGACACCTAACCACACAGGGACCTGCAGATGCTTTGGTTGTCACAGCCACGCCCCCACTAAGGTGTCAGCCCCCAGGGACCCTCTGAAACTCATGATCACAAGTAAGACTTCCCATACTTGCCCCTGCCCATGCCTGTCTTCTTGGGACAGAGATGGGATGTTCTAAGGGCTTGAAGGCATGGGAGATGGTGAGAGAGATGAGAAGAGCGTTTTATGTAGAGAGAAAGAGCTGATAAGAGAGATACAGATCTCAATAGAGACAAAGAAGAATGGGAAATGAATGAAGCTAATTTATTACATCATGAAGGTTAGACTGGAGTACAGAAACTGGAGGGATGGATAGAGGGGGTAAAGAGAGAGATGGGAAGATGCAAACATCTAATTCTCATATATTGGCATGTTGACAGTCTTGTAGTCGATATAGGACAATTCAAAGACATAAGGAAATGCTGACAGAGTCATGCATGAGAACACAGTAAAATTCAAAATACTAAAGATATGTTTATTCTGATGCATTATAGTAATATAAACAGACACCAAGGTGTTTATTAATGCTAAAAACTGAACACAGCTGCCTTTGTGGATAAGGAGCCCTAGTGGAGCAGTGGGTTACACATTGAATGGCTAATCTCAAGGTCAGCGGTTCAAATTCACCAACCACTCAAAGAGGAAAGAGGGGGCTTCTGGGCCCAAAAAGATTTACAGCCTCTGAAACCCACAAAGGTAGTTAGTTATACTCTGTCCTGCAGGGTTGCTCAAAGCAAACTCAGTTTTGGGGTGTCTATATGGAGATGTACTGGATGTTTTCATATGATATAAAAATATATTTATATTAAAAGTGATGCATGTTCCAGGTTTTACAAACAGCAAATGTGTAAGCTATCATTACACCCACTGGAAAATTTTATATAAATTTCAAAATGGTGGAGACAAAACCAGGTCCAGGAAGTGAGCAACATACACAGGGGGTCAGGTTATTTGGCTTGCTAATGGTTTCCAAACAAGATTTGTACATTTCTGGGTTTGGTATGGTTTGAAGATATGTTCAGAAATTCTTCTTTGTCTTTGTAAAAGTAATTTTCCACAGTATTTAGTTATACAGGATTTTACATTCCTGCAATTGTGAGAGAATTCTGAGTTGGAACTGTGGGCCACAGGATCCATTTCAGACAAAACAACAGCTTGCAGAATGGCATGCAGTGTTCTTTGCTAACAAAGAGCAAGTCTGATTTTAATGAGCTGCATAATCTGCCTAGAGGGAAAGATGTAGATTGTGATTGGTCCTGGGTCAATATTAGCTAGCGCAGTTAGGATTGGGGGGAACCCTTTCGACTTGGATGCTCCCATTGGTGTTATCGCAGAAAGAACAGAGTTGTATTAAATGTATGGCATATGACACATAGCGATTGCAGAAGCTGAGATGAAACCAGGAGAACACATCAGAGATGATCAACATGAGCACACTGTCCAATCATTCGGTGTGTGAGCCTGGGCTCGACATTTCAAGACTAGTCTTAGTAAATGTGTGATATGAAGTGATAAGATCGTCTGAGAATTTTCCAGGAAGTTGATTTCTTCTTTGGTCAGGCCCTACACCCACCATATATAAAGTTACAAGGATCTCGGTTTTGTCTTTCATGTTGTGTACAATTGGTAAACCAAAGAGCTGGGGCGTGTCTCATGACATCCTGTGTGTTTGTCAATTTGACTGGGTTTAGGGCTTCTGCACAGCAGAAAGAGCCCCTATCAGTCATTGGTGGGGTGTGTCTTGGTAAGTCAGTAAGAAAATGAAAGGGAGGGAACCTTCTGAGGGAAATGTGGACCTGACCTCTTGGTGTTTCAGCAGCAAAGAGCTCTGCTTCCATGTGGGTGTAGAGGGCATTGAGAGCTGAATTTACCTTAGCCAAGTGGATTCCTGGCTTAGAGCAGAGGGGGGCAATATGTTTTATATGCAAATGTATCAAGCACTATGAATTTTCCTATTTTGAGTGTTTTATGAACCAGAGGATCTAGGATCAAGAAGGGGACGACTTCCCACAAAACCAAGGTTGTCTTGGAACGCCAAATAAGAGAATTTTCTCATAAAAGGAGGATAGACAGTAAGGAAATTGGGCTGATGAATTAATTTAGGGCAGCCTATGGGTGGACTACTTATAAAGTCAGAGGCCCAAGAACTCTAGACTGCAATTCTACTCTACAGACCACATAGCACTCGTCTTGGCTGAGCCATCTGCAGGGTATATGGACAAGACAGTTGGGACTCTTACATTTGAGTTCCAGAATGAACCATTCCTCAACCAGTTTCTCATGGGCCCTGTGACCCCAGCACATGCGGGAATCTATCAATGTTATGGTCCCTATCATAACTCCTCTACATGGTCAGCATCCAGTGGCCCCTGGGAGATCACAGTCACAGGTCAGCATTCTGGTCCATGGTGGTTTAGTGATCCCACTAACCCAACACTTTTCCAGTGAGAGTGTCCATCTAGATTCTGCCAGAAAAATGAAATAAAACCACTCTAGATATTTTAGTTAAACACAGAGTTAATACAGGAAATTTAGTGTATTGCCATATAGAAGAATGATTTGCCAAAGTTATTCATGTCCTAATCTGAGGAATCCATGAATATTTGAATATGACAATAGGGAGATGAGCTGGAGGATGGAATTAGTGCTGCTGATTGACTGGCCTAGATATGGGAAGATTGTGCTACATTATTCTATGGAGGCAGTGTACACAGGAGCCTTATCAGTGAAAGTGGGAGACAGAAAGTGGGTGTTATTTGAAAAATACAATGTGAAAGACTCATGGCCAATGACACTGTAGCTGCTCACCCTGAATGAAACTTATCTAACACATACTTTTTCCTGTGAGGTACATACATGACAGCCTCCTTGCACTGAGGAACACAGCACCTCAGCTCCATGCATGGGGCCCATTTTGAACAGTGGTGTGACCAACAATGAGTCCCCAAAGTGAACAGCGTGACACTCATTTGACCACTGAAGAATATTTGACTACAACCTGAGAGATGAAAGAAGACAGAATCCCACCTGCTTGTTGTCAATGCCAACGTAGGCGCCTGGTGACTCGAGTTTTGTAGCTCTCTAGACATGTCTGTGAAAAGGACTGTAGAACCTAGCACAAGAATTTATTTGGGGGTAACCTGTCAATCTAAATGATCAGGTGCCTTCAAAGATGCAAAATCCAGAGTCAACTGGCCACATGGGAGAGAGACAAGATGAAGAAGAAAGGTGAGCAAACTGTAGATTAGTTTCGGGTCTCCTGGAGTGGAGTGAAGAAGGGTGACTCTCTAACAACGCATAACTTCTTTGTTCTTGGGTTTACGGAAAACCCCTCCCTCTTGGCCCCGTGGGGTCTCACGAAGAAACTAGAGGAGAATGTGAACCTGTGATGATTCTCAGAGCTCAAGTTTGACACCAACATAATATTCAAAAAGGAGATAAAGGTAGACACCTTGCACCTTTGGGGCAAATTCCATGGTCGAAGCTCCAGACTAACTTCTCCTTGAGCTTTATGACATCTGCACATTTGGCGCCCATCAAGTGTTTCTGTTTTTACAGGCATGCCCTCTTTTAATTGGCTATCTCTCATGACCCCCTGAAGTTCATGATCACAGGTGAGACCTCACAGACCTACCCCAACCTACCTTCACCCCAATCTCTAAGGATCAAAAGGCCCAGATGGTGGTGGGAAACATGAGAATGGAGCTTTTATGGGAAGACTAAGACTTGGTGACAGTTAAAGAGATCAACAGAGACCAAGAAAGATGGAAATTAATGCAGACCAGTTGTTATAGTATCAAAGACAGCCACTGAGGCAGAAACAGGAGGATCAGAAACTGAGATAGAAAGAAAGATCCTGAGAGACAAAGAAATAAGCCCACATATACCAACACCATTGTTCCCTCTCACTTTTTTCTAGAGACATAAAGTGGTGTAAAAATTAGGTTTCCCATTTTAACTCCACACATGGCTCTTACCACGATAACCCTAAGGCAAATCAGATATATCTGACTTAAGATACAGGGTCACTTGGTATACCTCAGTTTTAGCTGTGACTCAAATGTTTTGAAAAGAAAGAAAACTACAGAGCACTACTTCAAGAAACCAAAAAGACCTATATAAATTGAAGAATATTCCATGTTCATGGATAGGAAGGCTTACCATTATGAAAATGTCAATACTACCCAAAGCAATCTATGAACATAATGCAATTCCAATCCGTAGCCCAACTTCATTTATTAAAGAAATGGAAAAACTAACTACTAACTTCACATGCAGAGGGAAGAGACCAAGGATAAGCAGAGAAATGCTTAAGAAGAAGAATAAATAAAGAGGCCTCTCACTTTCTGATTTCAAACCTATTACACAGTAGTCAAAACAGCCTAGTACGATGATGGGTATATAGGCCAATGGAACGGAATACTCAGAAATAAATTCACTTACCTAAAAACAACTGAACAAACAGTAGTTAAGAACGAAGTCCAAGCTGCACAGAAGCCATTAGCCAAAAAGCACAGTCACAGAATTGATGGGATACTAATTTTAATGTTTCAACAAGTTGAAGCTCTAAAAGTACTCACTCATCCATACAAAGAAATTTGGATGACAATCCTCTCCTGAATATACATCCTAAAGAATTAAGAATCATAACGTGAACAGACCTATGCATGCCTTTGTTCATCACAGCACTGCTCAAAATAGTGAGAAGATGGAAACAACCTAAATAGACATCAGAAGAGGAATGGATAAAGAAAATCTGTTGCATACACACAACGGGATACTAAGCATCTCTAAAAAACAACGAGGAAACCGGGAAGCATCTCATAGAATGGATTTACCTGAAAAATATTACGCTGAGTAAAATTAGCCAATCGTGAAAGGAAAAATGTGTTATATGGGACTGCTTTTATGAGGGGAAAGGCAGAAATGTTCATAACAGAGGTATAGACTTTGGAAAATGGAGAGGGGGGTACGAGAAGATAACGCGATGGGCTAGAGTGTAGTGGATGAAATGGAAGATAACAGAGGAGGAAGAAGTGAAATCAAGAAGCTGGTGAAGGGTAAGCTGTTGAGTGGTTTGATGAATCGTGTACACTGTTGGATACAAAGTTGGATAATTCTCACAATATTTCACAATTCTTCTGAATGCTATGGCATACTTAATACACTACAGTATGTGTAAGTAGAACTTTTACATACTCTGAGAAAAATGTTCTGTGACTCACTCTCTTGCGATAATAGCTTTGTTCCATTGGCCTGGAACCAAACCTTCCATATCTCCAAAGTATCTCTGTATATGATGGAAATTATTACTCTGAAAAATTTCCAGGAATTTGATTTCTTTCTTAGCCAGGCCTGCACCCCCAGCTTTATATAAAGTTAGCAAACGCTGCATTCTGTGCCTTTCCGTGTGTGGTCAGTCAGTTTGCAAGCTACGTGAGATGCGGCTCTCCTCAAGACATCCTGTGTGTCTCAGTTGTTGACTTAGGACCTCCTGTGCAGCAGATGCAGCACCATGTCCCCAGCACTGATCGGCCTGTTGGGCCTTGGTAAGTCCTGTTGGGTCTTGGAACATTGTGATGGGAAAGACTGACAAAAAGACTTGGTGTTCCTTTAGGAAATTGCTCTGCTTCCAAGAGAGTTGAAGGGAGATCTAGAGAGCTGAGTTAAACTTGAGCCAAGCACCAATTGACTTTACAGAAGGGATTCTAGTGTGAGGCCTGCATTCTTATGCTGATGACTCAGACATGGTAGATTTTTCTTTCCAGGATTCTTTATGGATGAGAGAATCTGGCACAAGAACGTGAGTCCTTCCCCAAAGATGTGAAGTGCCTTTCAAAACCAAACAAGAGGATTTATTTCCCTCAACACGAAGACACTCAGGATAGGAATTAGGGCAGATGGGTTGACCAGGGGAAGCTTTATGGTGGATTTCTTGTGAACAAGAGAGTCAGGGCTCTGGGCACTCTATCTTTGACGCCTGATACCTGATCCCTTCAACACCTCATGATCACACATGCTCGTTTGCTTCTTCCATGTCGGCTTTGTTGCTTCTCAGCTAGATGGCCATTTGTTTATCTTCAGGCTTTTAAGACCCCAAATGCTATATTTATGATAACCAGGCACTATCAGCTTTCGTCACCACATTTACTGTGCATGTGTAGAGAACTTTTTAATGTATTATAAAGACGTCACTTTGAGGACTAAGGTGCTCCTGATGCAGGCGGTACTGTTTTCAAAGAGGTCTTTTGCAGCAGATGCACCCAATGCAATACAGCGTTTGGTTCCCTGACTGCTGCTTCTATGGGCATTGATGAATCCAAGTGAAGTGAAATCCTCCACAACTTCGATCTTTATTCCATTTGTCATGATGTTACTTATACATCCACGTGGGAGGTTTGTTGTCTTTTTCTTCTTTATGTTGACTCGTCATCCATACTTAGGTTGTAGAATTCGCTCTTCACAAGTTAGTACTTACAGTCCGCTTCACTTACAAGAAGCCCAGTTGTTTCATGTGCAGATAACATGCTGTGCACGTATCTTTCTATGAATCTGAAGCTGTGCTCTTCTTCATATAGTCTATATTCTCAGATTATTTGATAGACATACAGGCTAAACAAGTACGATGAAAGGATACAACCCTGACACCTTCCTTTTCTGATTTAAAACCAACCACAATCCACACAGTCAGATGCGTCTGTTTAGTCTATTAAAAAAAACCAGAATAAGTCAGTCTCCCTTGTTAAATATGGTGCTGAAAGGGGAGGCCCCTTAGCTTGAAGGCATTCAGAATACACAGTGGCTGCACCTACGGATGCGAACATGCCAATCATCATGAGCATGAACAGGACCAATCAACTTTATATGTAAGGTCATCATAAATCAGAACTAACTTGATGGCAGTTATCGGCATCCATCAACGCCCTTGATGGAAACATGGACCTATGTAATCCATATTGCAAATGAAGGGAGAAAAGGCTTCAGAGAGCAGCAATGTCTTGCAAATAATCGCTCAATAGAGGAACTCAATGTGACCTAAGTTTATCTCACTATTGTTGCTTACCTAATGCCCAGGTACTAGCAATGACATACCATTCATTATGTATGAGAGAAGAATACAAATTGTTGTGTGGGGCCAAGAAGGTGTACAGTACAGAATCAAGGGTCGGGCATCAATGTGGATGTTGCAGGTATATGATCAGACTTTCAGGAAAATGGAACAATTGGGGAGGGAATGAAAGGCAAGCACGACTCGCTATGACCATTTTCGTCCCCATGGGTCCTTGGAAACAGATAAATATGGGTCTTGGGAGCACATGACCGCATTGAAAGGAGTCAGAGTGGGACCATATCTGGGGAAGTCAGTAAGGGAAATAAGCTCCCATTTCAGGAATCTGGGGATGGGATGTGGTGGGATTTGACCAACAACTCATCGTCTCTTTGATTTATGTCTCTAGACACCATGCATCCGGATTACATGATGGGGAATTTGATCCAGATGAGCATGGCAGGACTGGTCTTGGCAGCTCTCTTGGTGATATTGGTTGAAGACTGGTACAGACATAGGGGTTACACAAAGAAGATACATGAGACTGACTGAGCCAAACTGGAGGAAACAGAAGTGGACGCTCGAATCAGCCCCTAGTGACCACTGGAAAGACACCCGGAGATGAAAGTAGAGAGGAGTCAGAACTTGTAGGGTTTTACAATGCAAGTAGGAGGTTACAGAGATATGAGGTTACAGAGCCATTCAGGAGCTTGGACCCACTTTCAAGCCAATCGAATGATGTGCTCTGATATGGAGCTGATATCATTTCCATCCCACATCTCTGGACATATACAATCATGTTGCCTCGTTATTCTGATTTTTCAAGCTTGTTTCCCCTATGTAAATAACTGACAAACATGTCTAAAGTATGTAGTAGATCTCCCCTTCACCTTTAAAGTATCTTATTTGTTCATCTATAAATGGGCAAAAGTGAATGGCATCATTCTGAAGTTTTCCCTTTCTTCCTCTCTCTAGACATTTTTTGAACATTGATTTGTGTTTAATCTACTAATTTCATTTTCAGAATATTTTGATAGTTATGTAATTTTATAGAATTTTACATTGTTTTCACTGTGCCCCTGGATCTCTGCAGTGTCTGACATAACTCTAGCAGCTTGGTTACCCCACTAGGCCTACGGTTTTACCTTCAGACCAGAGATTGTCCATGATGTTGGTTTGTCCACATGAAGGGCTTGAAATCTGAGCAATTTTAGAAAGCAGAACATCCCCATTGAACTAAGAAGGCATTTTTCTATCATTTAGTATGATGCCTATTGCTGTAACAAGCTCCAAATGGGCTGACTTCAACGTAAGAGTGTTACTGTTCTTCTGGTTGGTTGCTAACCGGTTGATTATAATTCATGATCACCCTTTGCATACCTAGTAGAACTGTACCAAATTGGTTTTGAAGCCTTTGATCTCACAGAAGCAGAATACTAGGTATATCTTTCAAGGGGGCTCTGACTGGTTCAAACTACCAAGGTTTAGGCAAGTCTTCAAACAATGAACACTTTTCATCATCCAGGAATGCCCAAAGATGAACTTCTGGGACTACATTCCCAAGCTTATGTTCTGTCCCCAGTCTCACATTTCATCACTCTGCTTGAATATTGACCCTAAAGATTCCTTATTATTTTTTCATTTATTCCTTCTGGTGTGAGTCATCAAAAATCCCCAAGGGAACAGTAAGAGTGGGGAATTTTTCAGCAGCATTAATTTCAAGCCTTGTGACATGGGGTCGAGTGAAGGTAAGCATCTAACTAATGACTTTCTAGATTTCATGCTGGGTTTTGTAAGTGGTTAAGACCCTGTCTATTGGTTGGAAAGGTTTGTGGTTAAAACACACCTAGGCACATGTCATGCCATAAGACAGAGTCTGGCAATCTGCTTCCAAAAAGGGCACTGCATTGAAAACCCTGTCGCGCAGCGGTTCTCAAACTGGGGATCGT
The DNA here is from genome assembly GCF_050624435.1 of Tenrec ecaudatus. NCBI lineage: Eukaryota > Metazoa > Chordata > Mammalia > Afrosoricida > Tenrecidae > Tenrec > Tenrec ecaudatus. The sequence continues at coordinate 3,604,512 of NC_134547.1, read as the reverse complement.
GATCCCTTTCGGGGGTGGAACGACACTTTCACTGGGGTCGCCGGGTTCATCACAGTAGTAAAATGACAGTTATGAAGTAGCAACAATAATAATGTGATGGTTGGGGGTTACCACAACATGAAGAACTGTATTAAAGGGTCGAGGCATTAGGAAAGTTGAGGACCACTGATATAGAGGATTCTACTCAGACACATACGGGGTCACTCTCAGCCAAATTGACAGCAACAGCCAATGAAAACAGGCTTGGTCCAGGAAATGATGTTCATGAGCCAAATAGAAAAATCGATGATGATAGGGCATGACATGATTGATGAACTTCATTGGCCTTAAGCAAAATTCAAATAAAAAACTACAGCTGTGATCTACTAGATATACTATCAGTTGCACAGGTGTAAATAAATAATTTCATACAAAGTCCATAATTTTCTCAATAACTCACCCATTTTTCTCTCACATAAACCTTCCAATACTTATTTCATCCTTGAAGCAGAGGAAATCTAAGTCACCCATTAAAAAGACAACAGGAATACATAGTAAGCCTGTCGGAATGTGAAGTGCTCCACCAGATCCCCAGTGCTGTAATCGTGACTGAAGGAAATCACCAGGTCTTTTGCCTGTGAAGTGGCTGGAGGGCTGAACATGCTGACCTTTTTGTTAGTAACTGAGCACTTTAACCACTGCAGCACCAGGGTTCCTAAATTGTGCATAACCCATTGCCATCAAGTCAATTTCAACTCATAGGGACCCTGTTAAGATTTCTGAGGCTATAAATTTGTGCATGAGCAAACAACTTCATTTTTCTCTCAAAGAGTAGAGGGCGACTTTGTACTGCCAGTCTTGTGGTTAGCAGCCCAACATCTAACCAGCAGTGCCATCTCTAAATGCAATTTTCTCATTCTTGACAAATTCTGTTGCAAAATACGGAGGTCCCACCCAATAACAAAAGGTAATGCTGTCTAGTTTCTTCATTTACAGAGAGATCAGCTCAACGTGACAAGACTCTTGCTGTGGTCATAGGTTAATTCATTCCTGTTGTGATTAACCTTCAGCAAAAGTGATGAACGAAAACATTATTTTGTTTAAAAAAATGGTACCCTCAAAAATGGAGATCCCAAATCATGAGCTGTGTATACAGACTAGTAAAAGAGTAAGAAGAAAGGGAAAACCATAAGGGAAGTGTGATAGTTGAGTTTTCTGTGCCAACTTGGCACCCGTAAGACAATAAAGGTAGAGTTTAGCCATGGTGTTTAGCCATGGGTGGAGTTTAGGTCTCAGATTGATGTCTTCATTTGGAGGTACCAACTAGATAAATGGAGCTCTGGGCGCAGGCTACTCTCTTTCTCTGCCTTTACCTCCCTGGTGACAAGTCACACTCAGACCTGCGGGAGCCCTGGAGATGCTTCTCCCACCACTGAAGCCGTAAGACTTTGTGTTCACCAAACCTGAGTCTTCCTGCATTTTGCATCATTACCTGTGGCTCTATGAGTCTGAAGATGGATTTATGGACTAGGATCAGACTTATGGACTAGTATCGGACATATGGACTTGAATTGAACTGGGCTGGGATATTTTACTGATGTGTAATTATTTCTTGATATAAACCTCTCTATTACAGATACATGAGTATCACTGTATATATTTCTCTAGTCAACCTGGCCTAACAGAGGAACTAAGACTTGATCAAGTCTAAAAAAATCCAAAGCCACCCTCAGCTAACATGTCACCAAGGAAATATTGACTGCATCATTTGTGATACTAAGGTGTTGATCATGACTCCTGCGTGCTGTCTCACATAAAAATCCTACAAGTGGGAGGTTGTAAAGAACAGGAACTTATTTTCTCATGGTTTTGAAGGCCAGGAGACTGAAGTCAGAGCATTGATAGAGCTATATTCTGCCCTATTTAAGAGAATAGTCTTTCTCTCTTTCAGCTTAGTAATCCCAGGCATTTCTTGGCATCCTTGGCTTAGAGCTGGATTCTCAGAAAATGTCTTCCCCTAGGTGTATGTCTCTGTGTGTCTGGTTTTCCTCTCTTTAAGACACCAGTCATTAAAAACAACTATAGAAAATCAACAACTACATTAAAAAATATGACACGGAGACAGAGAAATTAACATAACATTAACAAAAAGTCTATATCTACTCTTCACTCATCAATGATCCTCTTAGCTGATATTTCACATGTAGAGAATGTTTCAAATTCTCAATGGGTTCCTCCAATGGTCTTGGCCTCATATGTGCCACTAAGGTCCAAGGGAGCCTTCCTTAGGCCATCCTAAACAAATATCTCAGAAGTTGTGGCAACAACCAGGCCACACGAAGGGTGGACACTGACAGATTGCACACATCTTCCCTTGTTGAAGCATGACATCTCAGCCTGGACACAGAGATCCCGGGGAGAGTGGTAGGATGGTTTGAGGTCAGAGATGGGCAGGAAGAGACAGTTAAGGATTATGTAGTTCTAGGTTCTCTATTCTGTTTCATCAGTCTGTGTATCTATCATGGTACCATTCCCAGGCTATATTGACCACCATGGTTTGAGATTTGGTTGTTAGAAGCCTCCTTGCGCTTCTTCTTTAATGGTGATTCCCTTAATCTAAATCTCTTTCTTTATCATATAAAGTTAGTGATTTATTTTTTTCATGTCTTTAAAGAATGATGATGGGATCTGTGTTGGAAATGCATGAGATTTATAGGTCACTTTGGGTAGTATTGACATGTTAATCAAATGGTATATACTTCCATTTATATCGGTCTCTTTTGGCATTTTGTCATAGTGTTTCGTAGGTTCCCTTCAACAAGTCTTTTATTTCTCTGGTTAGGTTTATTCCTAAGTATTTCAACTTTGAGTGGCTACTGTGAATGGTACTGTTATCTTGATTTCCTTTTCAAGCCCTCTCCACTAGTGTATAGAAATCAGCATGATTTTTACAAGTTGTGAAATGTGTGATGCTGAGATGATGAATCTTTCCATTAGTTCTAACGAATTTCTTTTTTTATCATTTTATTAGGGACTCATGCAATTCTTATCACAATCCATACATACATTAATTGTGTAAAACACATCTGTACATTCATTGCCCTCATCATTCTCATAATATTTGCTTTCCACCTAAGCCCCTGGAATCAGCTCCTCATTTTCCCTTTCCTACCTGCTTCCCCCTCCCTCATGAACCCTTGATAATTTATAAATTATTATTTTGTCATATCTTTCCCTGTCTGACATCTCCCTCACCCACATCACTGTTGTCCATTGCCAGGGAGGAGGCCATATGGAGATCCTTGTAATCTGGTCCCCATTTCCACCCCACGCTCCCTCCACCCTCCCAGCATCGCCACTCACACCACCGGTCTTGAAGGGATCATCCACCCTGGATTCCCCGTGCTTCTAGCTCCCATCCGTACCAGTGTACATCTTCTGGTCCAGCCATATTTGTAACAATTCATAGAATTGGGATCGTGACAGTTGGGAGTGGGAGGAAACATTTAGGAAATAGAGGAAAGTTGTATGTTTCATAGTTGCTACATTACACCCTGATGGGCTCTTCTCCTCCCTGATACCCTTCTGTAAGGTGATATCCAGTGGCCTACAAATGGGTTCACACTCCCCCCGCCTCATTCACAATTATATGATTTTTTTGTTCTGATGATGCCTGATACCTGATCCCTTCGACACCTCGTGATCACACAGGCTGGTGTGTTTCTTCCATGTGGCTTTGTTGCTTCAGAGATAGATGGCCACTTGTTTACCTTCAAACCTTTAAGACCCCAGACACTATGTCTTTTGATAGCTGGGCACCATCAGCTTTCTTCGCCACATTTGTTTATACACCCATTTGTCTTCAGCAATCGTATCAGGGAGGTGAGCACACAATGATGTGATTTTTTGTTCTTTGATGCCTGATAATTGATTCCTTTGGCACCGCGTGATCACGCAGACTGGTGTGTTTCTTCCATTTGGGCTTTGTTGCTTCAGAGCTGGATGGCTGCTTGTTTACCTTCGAGCCTTTAAGACACCAGACGCTACATCTTTTGATAGTCAGGCACCATCAGCTTTCTTCACCACATTTGCTTATTCACCCGCTTTGTCTTCAGCGATTGAGTCGGGAAGGTGAGCATCATAGAGTGCCAATTATATAGAACAAAGTATTCTTACATTGAGGAAGTACTTGAGTGGAGGTCCAATGTCCATCTACTACCTTAATACTAAACCTATAAATATATGCACACAGATATATTTACCCATCATCATATATAAATATATTTACATATGTACATGCCTTTATTTAGACCTCTATAAATACCCTTTGCCTCCTAGCTCTTTCCTCTATTTACTTTGACTTTCCTGTTGTCCCACTATCCTACTCATTCTTCATTTGGGTTTCAGTAATTTCTCTTGGTTACATTACCTTTAATCACACCCTACCAGACCTCCTACACCCTCCTCACCACTTATTTGGATCACTTATTGTTCCCTTGTCCCTGGCTTTGTTAACACCACTACCTTTACCCCGACCTCCCCCTCTCTCATGTCCCCCCAGAACTGTTGGTCCCATTGTTTTCTCTTCTAGATTGTTCATCCAGTTTATTTTATTTAGACAGATCTGTGGAGATAATAACATGCACAAAAATAAGCAGAGTAAAACCAAGCAACAATATACAACAAAACAATGAACAACAAAAAAAAAACACCACAAGAAAAGAAAAGCTTGTAGTCAGTTCAGGGCTTGTTTGTAGGCCTTTATGAGTGGTTTCCAGTCCAGTCTGTTGGGGCACCAAGCCCTGACCCCAAAGTCCACCTTCGATATTCCCTGTGGACCTCGCCGCTCTGTTCCCTTGCTGTTCTGTTGCACCCCTTTTGTTTTGCCTCGGTGTGGCGGGATCAGATTGGGCGCATTCTCACACGGTGTCTCCGATGTTGTCCCCTGTAGGGCTATGAGTCAGTGAGGGACATCGTGTCTCATAGTGGGGCCGGCCATGTGGTCCTCTCTGTGAACTGGCTGCTCTAATTGGGAATATCACCCTCAAGGCCTAGTGAGCCAGGCTGTGCTCCACTTTCTCTTACTGTCCCTTTATCAGCTCCCGTGTGCTCCGATCAGACATGTGCCTATCCTGGAGCTATAGATTCCGTGCTGTCCTCTGAAATAAATTCTTCTGGGGGGAGGGGGAGTTTTCCACATAGTAGTTGGGATTGGGGCTGGCGCCTCAGACCTCTCCACAGGTTCCCTACTCCACACCGGCATGTTGCATTCACATCTTGGAGCACTGGGTTGAAGTCAGGTCCCTCTTTCCCTGTGGAGATATAAACAATACCATCCTCTTGGGTGGGTTAGTGCCCTGTGCCCCCGCTACACCTTTCTTTTTTATTTGTTTTCCTTTACCCACCTCCTTTTTTGTTGGCTACCATATACAACCCTGGATTTGGTCTGGTCCCTGCCATACTACCTGGTCCTCAGCCCAGGGATGTTTGTATACAGTAGCTTTTTCCCTATGCCCCTTTTGCATTTTTTTTAAAGCTTACCTCAGCGGGCTCATAGTGTACCTGTCCTTTTGTGCTAGGCTTACTTTGCTTAGCATGATTTCCTCCAGGTCTTCCCATGCAGCGATGTGCTTCATACACTCATCACTGCTTTTTAGCATTGCATAGTACTCCCTTGTATATATGTACCACAGCTTTTCAATCCACTCGTCAGTTGATGGAAATTTGGGTTGTTTCAAACTCCTTGCAATTGTGAACTATGCTGCAATGAACAGTGGAGCACAAATATACGGCCTTGGTTTGTTTCTTGCCTCTTCTGGGTATATGCCCAGTAGGGGGGTTGCTGGGTCATAAAGTAGCTCGATTTTCATCTGTTTTAGGTATTGCCAGATCGATTTCCCTAGTGGCTGTACATACTTAGAGGATCACCAGCAGTGGATGACAGTTCATTTCTTCCCACAGCCCTTCCAACACTTGTTGCTTTCTGATTTTTTTGAATTGGGCTATCATTCAGGGTGATAGGTGGTATCTCATATTTGTTTTAATTTGCATTTCTCTTATGGCTAAAGATCGGGAACATTTCCTCATATGCTGTTGGCCCTTCAGATTTCTGCCCCTGTGAAACTTCTGTTCATGTCCTTGGCCCATCTCCTTAGTGGGCAATTAGTTTTTGTGTTTTTTTGTAAGCTAGCAGAGTATTGTAGATTTTAGTAATAAGGCCTTTGTCTGATGTGTCATTGCTAAAGATGTTTTCCCAGTCCGTGGACGCTCTTATTACTCTCTTGGAGAATGCTTGTGATGTACACATGTGTTTTATCTTCAGTATATCCCATTTGTCAATTTGTGCCTCCTCTGTGTTTATGTCCTTTCCTATTTCTGATAGTCTACGTAGTCCCTGTGCCAAAGTTCTCAAGTTCATTCCAACTCCCTCATTGGTGACCCTAATAGTTTGGGGGTTAACTTCAAGGTCTGCGATCCACCTTCAATTTATTCTTGTGCACGGAGTGAGATAAGGGTCTTGCTTCATGTTTTCTGCAGGCAGATATCCTTTTTTCCCCCAGCACCACTTGTTAAAAAGGGCATCTGCTTCCCATTGGATATTTTTGGGCCCTTATCAAAGATCAGTTGTGTGTATGCTGATGATTTTAGTTCTGGGTTTTCAGTTCTTTTCCATTGGTCTGAGTATCTATCATTATACCAATACCATGCGGTCTTGACAACTGTGGCTGTATAGTATGTGCTAAAGTCAGGTAAAGCAAGTCCTCCCACTGTGTCCTTCTTCTTTTTTTTTTTTCGCGTTTGAATAAAGGTTTATTGTTTACCTTTCAGATACCTTAGTGGCCATCTTCTGATAGCGACATATAAGGAAGCAGATGAACAGTATTATCGTAGGTGGGAGGGAAACCCAAAGAGGGACAGCATCCTTGAGGCAGTTTATTTAAAATGCGTGTAATATCTGGAGTTTAACAGGTTTTCAATCAAAATATCATCCCACTTTCCAGATATTTATTGTACACGCTTTCTCAGTTGCTTACTTCTTGTCATTGGGAGTCCTGGGGTGGCATAGCGATTGCCCCTTGGGCAGCTAACCGCAAGGTCAGCAGTTCGAAACCACCAGCCGCTCTGCAGTAGAAAGGTGAGGCTTTCTGCCCCTGTAAAAATTTCCCGTCTTGGAAATTCACAGGGCAGTTGTACTCTGCCCTATGGAGTGTCCAGGAGCCAAAATCAAACCGATGGCCATGCATTTGGATTTGTGTTTTGGATGTTCTTCATTTTCTTCCTCAGCCTGTGATGGCAAAGGCCTCAAAGCCTTTTAAACAACAACAAAAAAATGCTTGTGGAATCTTTTCTTCCATGTTTGACATCAACGTGGCAGCCAGGGTATCGATCCACCTTGTGTCCTTCTTCTTGAGGAGTTCTCTGCTAAGTCTGGGCTTCTTCCCTCTCCATATGAAGTTGGTAATCAGTTCTTCCATTTCTTTGAAAGAAAATAAGGGTAATGGTATTGGGATTGCATTGAACTTATATAGTTCTTTAAGCAGAACTGATAGCTTTACTATATTTAGCCTTCTAATCCAAGAGCATGGAATATTTTTCCATTTGTTGAGGTCACTCTTGGTTTCTTGTAATAGTGTTCTGTAGTTTTCCCCATATAGATCTTTTGTTCTTTCAGTCAGGTATATCCCTAGATATTTCTATTTGTGTTTGGCTATTGTGAAGTGTAGCACCTTTTTTTATCTCCACTTCTAGTCTTATCTGATGTGTATAGCAGTCCAATGGGCTTCTGTTTGTTTATCTTGTAGCCGGCCACTCTGCCAAACTCTTCTGTTGCTTCCATTACTCCCCTTGTGGGGCTTTTAGGATTTTTCATATATAAAATCATATCATCTACTAATAATGATAGTTTCACTTTTTCCTTCCCCAGACGAATACCTTTGACGTCTTTTCTTTGCCTTATGCTGTTAGCTAAAACCTCTAGCATGATAGTAAATAAGAATTGGGACAAGGGGCATCCTTGTATGGTCCCCTTTGTCAGTGGGATTGTGTTAGTCTTTTCTCCATTGACTACCATGTTGGCTGTTGGTTTTTCATACATAGCTTGTATTGTCTTCAGGAATTTTCCTTCCATTGCTGTCTTCTCAAGTGTCTTAAACAAGAATTGGTGTCGGATGTTATCGAATGGTTTTTCTGCATCTATCAATGTTATCATGTGGTTCTTATACTTTTCCATGTCAATGTGGTGAATGATATTAATGGTCTTTCATAAGTTGAAACATCCCTGCTTCACTGATATGAATCTCATTTAATCATGGTGAATTATTTGTTTTACATGCTTTTATATTCTATTGGCCACTTTTTTGTTAAGGATTTTTGCATCGATGTTCATTATGGATATTGGTCTGTAGTTCTTGATTCTTGTGGGATCCTTGCCTGGTTTTGGTTTCAGAGTTATACCAGCTTCATAGAAGGAGTTCAGGATTTTGCCATCTTTTTCTATGTTCTGGAAGAGTTTGTGTAGAATTGGTGTTAGTTCTTTCCTAAATGCTTGGTAGAATTCTCCAGTGAAGCCATCTGGTCCAAGGGATACTTTTGTTGGCAATCCATTGATAACCTTGTCTATTTCTTCTATTGCTATGGGTCTGTTGAGTTTCTTGACATCTTAGGGGACAGTCTAGGGAGGGATCGTTGTTCCAGGAATTTGTCCATGTCTTCCAAGTTGTTGAAACCATTGGAGTACAATCCTTTGTAGTACTTTGTAATTATCCTTTTGAGTTCATTAGGGTCTGTTGTAATGTCCTCTCTTTCATCCCTTATTCTTGCTATTGAGATTTGTTCCCTCCTTTCTTTGGTTAGGTTTGCCAGTAGTTTGTCGATTTTGTTTAGCCTTTCAAAGAACCAACTTTTAGCAGCATTAGTTTTTTCCCATAGTTTTCTTATTTTCCCTCTCCTGAATCTCAGCCCTGATTTTTATCATTTCTTTTCTTTGGCTATTAGTAGGATTGTCCTGCTGACTCTGCTCTAGTTGTAAATTTTGTGCCAGCATAGCAATCATGAGTCTCTCTTCCTTTCTCAGGTGTCCATGTATTGCTATGAAACTTCCTCTGATAACTGCCTTTGCTGTGTCCCATGAGTTTTGGTACGTCGTATTCTCATTCTCATTGGTTTCTAGAAATTTCCTAATTTCATCTCTGATCTGTGCCAGTACACACTCCTTTTTAAGTAGAGACTTGTTCATCCTGCAATTGTTTGCTCTTGTTTTCTTTGTCTTCCTTTTGTTCATTTCCAGCCTCTTAGCACAGTGGTCAGAGAGGTCTGTATGATATCAATGTGCTTAAATTTATGTAGATTCACCTTATGCCCCAGCATGTGGTCTATCTTCAAATATGTGACATGCGAGCTTGAAAAAAATGTGAATTAATTTATTTGGATGAAAACTCTGTAAATATCTATCATGTCAAATTGTCTAATTGTAGCCTTTAGATTTCTAGCCTCCTTGTTGAGTTTCTTTCCTTGTGATTATCTTTCTCTGAGAGTGGTCTATTGAAGTCACTCAGTATAATTTTGAGGCTGTGATTTCTTTTTTCATCTTTTGGAGTGTTTGGTTGACGTAGTCAGCAGGTCTCTCATTTGAGGAATATATATTTACAATGCTTAGTGGTTCCTTGTCTACCATCCCCTTGAGCATAATATAGTGTCCCTCCTTATCTCTTTTTATGGTTTGCACTTTAAGGTCAATTTTATCTGAGATTAGGATTACAACCCCTGCTTTCTTCTTAATTGCTCTTTGCTGGGTATGCCTTTCTCCAGCCTTTGACTCTCAGCCTATTTTTGTCTGTAGCCTTGAGATGGGTCTCCTGTAGGCAGCAGGTGGATGTGTTCTGTTTTCTAAGCCAGTCTGATAGCCTGTCTTATAATGCCTGAGTTCAGGTCATTGATATTCAGGGTTGTTATCTCCATCTGCAGAATCTGTGATGTCATTTTATATTTTTTGTGTTGATTTTGGATCACTTGTTGTTCCCTTGTCCCTGGATTTGCTAACACCCACTTCCTTTCCCCCGCCTCCTCCTCCCACATGTCTCTCCAAACCATTGGTCCATTGTTTTCTCCTCCAGCCTTTTTATCCTGCCTATCTTATCTAGATAGACCTGCAGAGATAATAAAATATACAAAAAACAAGTCAGAGCAAAACAAAAGAAAACAAAACAACAACTATTGCAATGGCAGGTATATAGACCGATGGAATAGAATAGAGAACTCAGAAATAAATGCATCCACCGAAAGACAACTGGATGAAGAGCAGTAAAGAAAGAAGTACTAGCTGCATGGAAATCGTTGCCCAAAAAAGAGGCTCGAGGAATTTCTGGAATACCAATTTTAATGTTTTAACAAATTGAAGCCCTAAAAGCATTCACTTGTCTATGCGAAGAGTGTGGAAGAGAATCCCCCTGCTGAGGATACATCCTAAAGAAGTAAAAATCATAACATGAACAGACTTATGTACCCCTTTGTTCATCACTGCTCAAAATAGTGAGAAGATGTAAATAATCTAAATATTCATCAGTAGACGAATGGATAAAGAAAATCTGCTACATATCTACAAGGGAATAATAAGCCTTTCTGAAAAAAACAACAGCGACACCTGGAAGTTCCTCATTGATTGGATGGACCTGAAGAATATTGTGCTGACTGAAGTTAGCAAAAGGGAAAATGTTATATGAGACCACTTTTTAAATGGAAAATGTAAAAATGTTCACACCAAAGGGCTAGATATTGGAAAATTGCAAGGTGGGGGAGGAGTAGGTAAGAAAGACAAAGAGATGGGCTAGAGTGTGGAGTGTAGAGAATGAAATGGAAGACAGGAGTAGTCCAGAGGAGGAAGAAGAGAAATCAAGGAACTTGTGAAGGGCAAACTGTTGAGTGGTTGGATGAGTCGTGTACATTGTTGGATACAAAGTGGATTTTCTGAAATGTAAACCACGACCTAAATTAAGATGAAATTAGTGTTATTTAAAAACCTCATATAATTTGTAATTGGCCCTTACACAGGATTGAAGTGCATGGGCCCACTAATGTGAAATTTTTTGGAAATGAAATTGCTGGAAGCTTGAGTGTTTCAAGTACTGATTAAAATGTCATGTGATGTTGATCATCTTGGCATAACCAGCAGGGCCAGCTGAAAACTTGAAGATAGTTAGCCTCACACTGCTTTTTAAGCTGACACTTCCAACATTGAAGGCACCATGATAGTAAGGCGGTCTAGGGAAGGAATCACTTATGCACGGACCCATCCAGTTCACAGCCGTGTTGATCAAGAGTCAGCTGTAGATGTTATGGTGGGGGTTGCCATAATATTTATAATATCCATCAAATACACTGTATATTACACATGAAGAAGATGTCGAAGCACAGACCAAACCAACAGAATTCATCAAAAACTTTCAATGTGATTATGGAAATTGATCATTCAAGGTATGACACATTGAATTGGAAATGTGCTCCAAGTTCAGCCTTCATCAGCACAGGTATTCCACCTTTTGTTGCACTCCCGTTTAATGTCCTTCTCACTTATTGTGCTAGTGATAACTCATTGTGCTAGTGATAACTTATTGTGCTAGTGATAGTCTTTCTTCTCCATTTTCCCAACAGCAAATGATCGCTCCATGTCTCTGAATAATAATTCTCACAATATTTCACAAGTTTTCTGAATGCGATGGCACACCTAATACACTGCAGTGTGTGTAAATATTGATTTGCATGCACTGAGAAACTAAAAATTTTGTGTGACTCACTCTCTTGCGATAAGAGCTTTGTTCTGTTGGCCTGGAACCGAACCTGCCATATCTCCGAGGTACACCCGTATGTGATGGAAGCAATTGCTCTAAACATCTTCCAGGAAGTTGACTTCCTTCTTGACCTGGCCTGCACCCTAGCCTTTGCAACGTTAATACACGCTGCATTCTGTGCCTTTCCGCGTGTGGTCAATCAGTTTGCAAACTACGTGAGCTGCGGGTCTCCTCAAGACATCCTGTGTGTCTCAGTTGTTGACTTAGAACCTCCTGCGCAGCAGATGCAGCACCATGTCCCCAGCACTGATCGTCCTCTTGGGTCTTGGTAAGTCTTGAAAAGAAATGGAATGACGGGAACCTTATGGGCAAAAGGACTGACCGCAAGACTTGATGTTCCCATGGGAACATCTGCTTCCAAGAGAGTTGAGGGGAGATCTAGAGAACTGAGTTTAACTTGAGCCAAGCATAATGCTGCCTTAAAACAGCTGCTACTGTAGTGCCATGGTTCTCAACCTTCCTAATGCCACGATCCTTTTATACATTTCCTCATGATCTGGTGACCCCCCCCCCCCAACCATAAAATTATTTTCGTTGCTACTTCATCACTGTCATTTTGCTACTGTTATGAATCGGGCAAACCTTCCTGTGAAAGGTCATTCGACCCCCAAAGGGGTTACGACCCACAGGTTGAGAACCACTGATCTGGTGGGAGGCCTGGCTTTGTATGCAGATTGACCTAGAATGGTGGATTTCTCTTTCCAGGATTCTTCATGGACCAGAGGATCTGGGCACAAGAGGGTGAGTCCTTCCCAAGAGTATAGATTGCCAAATATCTTTCAAACCAAATAAGAGGATTTCCCATAAGACAAGGTCACCCAGAATGGGAAGTTGGCCAGGTGTGCTGACCCTTAGAAATCTTATGGTGGATTACTTGTGAACAAGAGAGCTGGGGCCCTGGGAATTCTAGGATGAACTTCTGTGCTAGAGATCTTCTCCTTGGCTGAGAACATCTGTACGCAGCACATCAGGAAAAGACCGTGAAGCTAAAAAGTGAGACTCTAGACTAGAGTACGAGATAAGAGTCAGTGTTGCGAAAACCAGACCCATAGTCTCCAGCCTTTCCATGACAGTAGAACAAAGATGGGGCTGTCCACATTTAGACAGCATGTAAGCATTTAAACTCACACAAACCCAAAGTGGCAGTTCTACCCTGTCTTATAGAGTCGCTTGGGATCAGAATTCACTCCGTGGTAGAGGGTTGTAAGAGCCACTACAGTCCTATCTGTTGTGCCCGGGGTCACGATGAGTGAGAACAGACTGAAGGACACCTAACAACAGAAACCACCCTCCTATCAGAAGAGGTGGGGGGGCCGCATGCAATGTACCAGAATACTCTGATACAACATCAACGGCTAAATAGTTCTCATGTGCTCTTTCTAGTCTTAGATGCCAACCAGTCAGTTCTCACTCCTATAACTGTATGTACAACAGAGAGAAACACTACCCAGCCCTGAGCCATCCTCACAATTGGTCTTGTGTCTGAGCCCACTGTTGCACCTCTGCGTAAATCCATCTCCTTGACGGCCTCACTATTTTTCTTTCTTTTTCCCTCAAAAGCTCTTTATTTTATTTTATTGGAGGCTCTTACAGCTCTTATCACAATCTATACAGATATCCATTGAGACAAAAACATCTGTACTTACTTTTCTGCTGTCCGTCCCCCTGGAAGGGGGGCTATCCATTGATCACTGAGATCATCTCCCCCTTACTCCCCTCCAACCACCCTTACCCTCCTGGTATCGCTGCTCACTTATTTGTTTATCTCTTCTGGATTCCCTGTGTTGCAAGCTCTCATCTGTACCAGGGTGCATGTTCTGGTCTAGCCTGATTTGTAAGATAGAATTGGGGTCATGGGAGTAGGAGGGGAGGCCTTTCTCTTCCTCACTGCTCCCTGTGTGACAAAGGCCTTCTTCAGGGACTACTCCCTCTTGACAACATGGCCAACGCCATGAGTGGTCTCACCAACTTTGTTTCTAATTCAAGAGTCTTCTGGCTGTACTTCCTCCACAACAGAGTTGGCTTTTTTCTTTGGGCAGTGTCTGGAATGTAAACGGGAAGGTATATCCTGTTAGAGGGGGTTGTCATGAGTCAGAATCGCATCCATAATATTGTGTAAGTTTGAGCCCCATATCAGATCACGATTAGTCAGAAACAGCCCAGAGGCAGTCGGGTTCTGCTGGTGGTGGTGGAGGAGGAGGATAGCAAACGTAATGAGTTTATGTCAATGGAATAGGAAGAAAAAGCAGTCGGAAGAATGGAAAAATCACACAAATGTAGTCATTGTCATAGAATATTGCATGTGGAAATGGTAAAATTGGGCCATTTTTCTGTGTGTATTCTCAGCAGTAAGATGCACAACAAAGGCAGCGCCTCGGCTTGCTTGACATTAGCTCAGTGGTGACAGAGAGGAAACGAGCGTTTTATAAAGAGAAAAAGAAATAAGAGAGATAAAGATATCAGCAGAGACAAAGAAAGATGGGAAATCAATAAAGATAATTCAGTACAGCATGAAGGACAGACTCGGGACAGAAACTGGAGAGAATCATAGAGTGGGATAAAGAGAGAGATGGAAAAATGGAAATATACAATTATCATACTAATCAGAAGCAATAAGGACATGTTGATATAGTCATACAATGGCATATTCTACTGTAATTCAAAACTATTATATATAAATATTGATCTAATGTAGTATACCAATACAATTAGACACAAAAAGTTTATTAATTCTAGACACTGAAAACAAATATATATATATGGATAAAGGGCCCTAGTGGAGTAGTGGGTTTCATGGTGGACTGCTAACCTCAGTGTTAGCTGTTCAAAGTCACCAGGCACTACAAGGAAGAGAGAGGGAGCTTTCTGTTCCCCCAAAGATTTACAGCCTAGACCAGAGGATGTACACTGGTACAGATAGGAACTGGAAACATAGGGGGTCTAGGGTGGATGATTCCTTCAGGACCAGTGCTGAGAGTGGCAATAACAGGAGGGTGGAGGGAGGGTGGGATGGAAAGGGGGAACCGATTACAAGGATCTACATGTGACCTCCTCCCTGGGGGCCGGACAACAGAAAAGTGGGTGAAAGGAGACGTCAGACAGAAAAAGACCTGACAAAATAATAATTTATAAATTATCAAGGGTTCATGAGGGAGTGGGGAGGGAGGGTACAAAATGAGGAGCTGATGCCAGGGGCTTAAGTGGACAGCAAATGTTTTGAGAATGATGAGGGTAACGAATGTTCAAATATGATTTATACAATTGATGTATGGATGGATTGTGATGAGAGTTGTATGAGCCCCTAATAAAATGATTTTAAAAAAAAGATATACAGCCTCTGAAACGTACAGGGGCAGTTCTACTCTGTCCTGTAGAGTCACTTTCAGTCAATATCAACTCAATGGCAGTGAGTTTATATTTGGTTATTTATACTATATATGTTTACAATGATATACAAATATATATTTATATTAAAATGATAAATGCTGCATGTTTTACAAATAGATAGTACATTTCATAAGCTGGAATTATATAGCATGCTGGAAAACTTTGCATAAATTCCAAGATAGTGGAGAAACAATCAGAGACAAGAGCAAGCAGAATACATAGGTGGATCTGATTATTTGGTTTTCTGATGGTTTCAAGATGAGAGGTGTACTTTCCTAGGTTTAGTTTGATCTTAAGATATATCCAGAAATTCTTAGTTGTTTTTCTAAAGTATTATCTTATACAGAATTTAAAATGTATGCAATTCTGAGAAATGAGAGCTTTGTGAGTTGCAATTCGGGGCTGGAGGATTCATTTCAGACAAAGCAACAACACACGGAATTGCAGGCAGTGTCCTTTGCTACCAACGTGGAGGTCTGCATTTAAAGAACTGCACAATCTGCCTAGAAGAAAGGTTGTACATTGTGATTGGTCTTTGATCGATAGTTGCTCTAGCAGTTAGGATTGGGGAAAAATACTTCTAGTTGGGTGCTATGATTCTTCTTATAACACTAACACCAAAATTATATTGAACACATTGCATATAACATACAGCGATTTCAGACGCCGAGATCAAACCAAATGAACACATCAGAGATGCTCAATGTGAGTATGCAGTCTGATATTTCTGTGTCCTACACTGGGTTGAGCGTCTCTTTCAAGTCTGGACTTAGTAAATATGCAGTATGAAGCGATAGCTCTGAGAATTTTCCAGGAAGCCGATTTCTACTATGGTCTGGCCCACCATATATAAGGTTAAAAAGACTATTTTTGCCTTTCATGTTGTGGCCAATTGGTAAACTAAAGAGCTGGGGTACACCTCGTGACTTCCTGTGTGTTTGTCAATTTGGCTGGGCCTGGGCCTCCTGTAGAGCATAACGAGCCCCCATCAGTCACGGGTGTGGTGTGTCTTGGTAGGTCAGGAGAAGAATGAAAGGGAGGGAACCTCAAGGGAGAATTGTTGACCTGAAGACTTGGTGTCTCCACAGCAAAGGGCTTGGCTTCTGTGTGGGTGGAATGGACATTGAGAGTTTAATTTACCTTAGGCAGGCATAGTCCTCATTTAAAGCAAATGGGGCTATAGTGGAAGACTAGATTTTCTATGAAATATATCTAGCATTATGAATTTTCCTATCCTGAGGTATTTTTCATGGACCAGAGGCTCTAGGATCAACTGGGGGAACCTTTCCCCCAAAACCTAGATTGGCTTGGAACTCCAAATATGAAGATTTTCTCATAAAAGGAGGGCAGACAGTCAGGATGTTGGGCTGATGAATTAATTTGGTGGACCCTATGGGTGGATTACTCATAAAGAAAGTCAAAGCCCCAAGAACTCTTGGCTGCAACTCTAGAGACCTCTCCAGCACTCTTCTGGCTGAGCAGGCTCTATGGGTTTTTGGACAAGACAGTGATGTGCGAAGCTGAGAAGACAACTCTAATAGTCAAAGTGGGAGATACAGCCCCCGGGAGGTGATGGAAAGATCCAATGAGGCCGCAAAATAGAGACCTACATCTTACCATTGATGATGGGCTATAGCACAAGATTTTTCACTGGCAGTGTCATTGCATAACCCCCACTGATTTTGAAGCATCCCTGGGTCCCTTCAGCACGGCCAAGGGTACTTATTGTGCACTTTGGGAAGCAGTGCTAGAGTAAGAAGAAAGAATACGTCCTAGGAAATCCAGGGCCTTCTGTCTCCAGCCTTTCTGGGACAGTAGGAGCTGTGCACTGTTGCTGCCACCCTCCTATCAGAAGAAATGGGAGAATCACATGCAACAGATGCACCAATTTCCACAATATTCTAATACAGGTTCTGTCCTTCTATGGTTTCCATGTGGCACCGGACATAGAGTCCCTTCACTCTTTGGTCCCTTTACAAAATCCCTAGGTGACCGATTTGCTGCAGGAAGATGCGCCATGCTTGTTTGCTGTTGGGAAGTCTTTGAGGTCATCCTGGACACCCCACAGTGGAGAAAAAATCTTTATACAATTGGAAACCGCTGAACATATTTGGTGGGGGAAAGAGAGAATTCCCTACCTTCTTCTCTAAGTCTGTGCTTTCTCTCACCCAGGTGGTCATGACAAACTCTCTTTGACTGCTTGGCCAAGTCACGTGGTTCCTCAAGGACAGCATGTGACTCTTCAGTGTCTGTCTCATCTTGAATTTGCCACCATCAAGCTGTACAAGGAAGATGTGACTCTAATCTCTGAGATCCACAATGCATCAACTCCCAACAATTTCCTAATTGGCCCTGTGACCCCAGCACATGCGGGAACCTATAAATGTTATGGTCATTATCCTGATGCCTCTACACAGTCAGCATCCAGTAACCCCTTGGAGATCATGGTTACAGGTCAGCATTCTTGTCCATAGGGGTTTCGTGATCCAAGACTTTTCCAGTGGAAGTGACAACCAGGGCCCTATGAGAAAGAGAACACTACTCTAGATATTTTAGGTAAACACAGATTTATACAAGAAATTTCATTGTTGGCCTATAAAGAATGCTTTCATACTGGTATCCCTGTTCTAATCTGGGGAATCCATGATATTTGAATATGACGATAGAGGAATGAGGTAAAGACGAAATTAATACTGCTTATGAGCTGACCTTAAGGTGGGGACACCGTGCTGCCTTATTCTTGTGGAGCCTTATTCTAGGGTCCCCATCAACGAAACTGAAGGCCAGAAATGGAAAATACAATGAGAAAGATGCATGGCCAATGACACTGTAGCTCACACCGAATGAGGCTTATCTAACATGTGCAATTTTCCCCACGAGCAACATGCAGCAGTCTCCTTGTGCTTAGGAAGACAGCACCTCATCTCCATGCACGGGGCCCATTTTAAACAGAGAAGTCACCAACCATGAGCCCCCAAGGTGAAAAGCATGGCACCCAGTGACCACCAAAAAAGAACATTTGAGAACCCTGAGAGATGAAAGAAGACAGAGCCATACCTGTTTGCTGTCAATTCAGACAGGGGCACCAGGTGACTCAAGCTTTCTAGTCATCTCTACATGTTAGAAAAAGACCCTAGAAACGACACCAAGTATTGATTGGGGGTGGGTAGGCCATACATTTTAGAGGTGAACTCAAAGATGAAAACTGCAGAAAGAATGAGGAACATCTTCACCTCTGGTCTGAGGGATGGAGATAAAGAAAGATGAGCCGAGAGGGCAAAGGAAGATCCTCATTTATTTCAGGTCACGTACAGTGGAGTAAAGAAAGGCAACTCTTTAAAGTCTCATAACTTCTTTGTTCTTAGGTTTGTATGGAAAACCCTCTCTGTCGGCCCAGGGGGGTCCCATGAAGAAACTAGGGGACACTGTGAACCTGTGGTGCCGCTCACAGCTCCAGTTTGACACCTACGCTCTCTACAAAGAGGAGAAAATAGGGCACACCTTAGAGCTTGTTGAGAGACTCCAAAGCAGAAGCTCTGAGGCTGAATTCTTCCTGGGTACAATGACACCTAAGCACATGGGGACCTACAGGTGCTTTGGTTCTCACAGCCACTCCCCCTCTAAGCTGTCAGCCCCCAGCGACCGCCTGAAACTCATGCTCACAGGTGAGAGTTCCTAGATCTGTACCACCACCACCCTTCGTGTCCCCTTCGGACATAGATTGGATTTTCTAAGGGCTGGAAATCCTGGGTGGGGGTGAGAGAGATGAGAGCAGGATTTTGTTTTTGTGTTTGAAGAGATAAAGAAAAAGAATGATGAGAAACAGATGTAGATAATTCTTCCAAGTGTAAAGGACAGACTCAGATAGAGAAACCGGAGGGAAAGACAGATGGAGATAAAGAGAGAGATGGGAAGATGCAAACACACAATCCTCACACTAATCAGAAGACATAAGGGCACGTTGATATAGTCCTACAATGGACTCTTATACTAAAATCCAAAAATATTAAAGACACAAATATTGCTTCTGAGCAATACCAACACACCTCAAACATGATTAATTTAAAACTCTAAAATCAATTATGTGTATGGATACAGAGCCCTACTCGAATAACGGGTCATATGATGGACTGTTAACTGTGGAGTTAGATCCTAGAGAGGAATGCCAGGTCTCACTTTCAGCACCAGGTTGCTGTCTGGGGGAGGGGGGGGAGAGGAGGGGAGCAAGCATCATGCCCATGTGGTTTGTAAGGGGCTAGAGATAGGCTGCCCTCGCTTGCAGGCACTCAGGCAGGCAGCAAAGAGTTAAGCTGGTGTTTACTTAAGTCAAGGGTCATTTCAAAAGGTATGAAAGGGGGAGGGGCTTGAGAGGTGCAGGTAGGTACACCTTCCCTTAAAGCTCAGAGCAAAGGGGTCCCCATAGGTGAGGTGAAGGAGTAGGAAGCCACTGTCCAGGAGAAGCCTTCCAGTTTGTAAAGGGGACTTTCAAAGAAGAAAAGGTTGTAGGTCAGTATGGTCCTGCTGCTTTCCAATGAGTTATGAAGTCCATCCTTAGGTCTCCCACATATTTTTCCTTATTTATTTATTTCAGGTGACAATTCTGCATCAGTCTTGTCTTGGGCTGTAAATCAGGATGAGCTGTGTTAGGATGTCCATTCAGCCTGGTCTCAGAATGGAGACATTGAGCAGGGTTGTCAAGTCAGGGCTCCATGTCACATTCCTAGTCTGCAGAGTGATCATCCATGAACAAGCACAGTGTGTGCTCCTAGCAAGCAGATGGTCCATTCTCGTGACAGCAGAAGCTCCTCTCCTGTCCCTAACCTCAAGGTCAGCAGTTTGGGACCACAAGTCACTGTGAGGAAGAAAGATGAGTCTCTCTGTTCTCATCAAGACTCACAGCCTCAGAAACCCACTGGGGCAAAGGAGCAAAATCCACAGAGTGAGGGTCAACTCTACCTAAGGACCGAGAGACAGGGAGGAAGAAGGAAGATGGGCATTGGAAGGTGATCTATCCTCATTTATTTCAGGTCCCATGGAGTGGGGCAAGAAAGGGTGACTTCTTAAACTCACACCTTGTTTACTCCTAGGTGTGTGTGTACCAAAGCCCACCCTCTCAGCCCAGCCTGGTCTCTTCATGAAGCTGGGAAGAGAATATGACCCTGTGGTGCAGCTCAGAGTTCAAGTTTGACACCTACATACTATATAGAGAGGAGAAGATCATAGACACCTTGCTCCTTTGGGGGAAACTCCATGGTCGAAGCTCCCGAGCTAACTGCTCTTTGAGCTCCATGACATCTGCGCATGTGGGGACCTACAAGTGCTGTGGTTTTTACCGGCATTCCCCCTTTAAGTGGTCAGCCCTCAGTAACCCCCTGAAGCTCAGAATCACAGGTGAGATCTCACAGATCTGTCCCCCACTACCCATGTTCTCTTGGCCACACAGATGGGTTTCTCAAAGGATCCTTAAGGCCCAGGTAGTGGTTAGAGAGATGAGAACAGGGCTATCATGGGTAGAGGACAACCTGGTGAGACTTAAAGATGCCAATAGAGACAAAGAAAGAGGAAAAGGAACACAGATCATATGTTATAACGTCAAGGACAGACACTGGAACGGGCTCGGAAACTGAGATAGGAAGAGAGATCCAGAGAGACCAAGTGTTAAGTTCATATATACAGACAACACTGTTCCCTCTCATTTTTGTCCAGAGAACTGAAGTGGTTCAGAAATTAGGCTTCCCTTTTTAACTCCACACAGGATTCTTACTAAGATAACCTGAAAATAAGTCATATATAGCTGACTCGAGATGCAGAGCCACTTGGTCTGCCCCAGGCTCATCTCCAAGTCCACTTTGCCTGCAGCCCATGGGAGACCTAAGGATACCGTGTTTATTATCAGAATAAACCTTCTATATGATTGAGTCCTACCTTGATCCTAAGGGAAGGAGATGAACACTAGTCCCTGTGCTGTAGATGTTCTGTGGGTCTCCAAACTAGACTCATAGGTCCATGTTCTAAGAGAACCCAAGGTGCCATAGGGTTTTTGAGGACAAAAGCCCACAGGAGGCCCAGAGAGCAGGTAGTGTCATTGAACAGCAGGGACATAGAAACACACACACGGACACAGAATAAACTGGGGCTGGGAGAAGTGAAAAGGAGAAGGGAGAGAGTAGTCCCTCTTGGGATTTGGAAGAGGGAATCCCAGTCTTCCCAGGAGTCTTGATTTCTATGGCAAAGGCATGTTGGCTGTGAACCAACCTCCAAGTAACAATGGCCAGACTTTATTTGGAGTCACAAACAGACCATCCCATCTCCTCGTGTCTCTCCTTGTCTTGATTTCTAGAACTCTCTTCAACTGGTTCCGTATCACCCACAGATTCAAGCTACCAACAAGGTAAGTAAAAGAGATGTCTTATCTGTGTGTGTGTGTGTGTGTGTGTGTGTGTAATCCTGGGGAGCTAGAAGCCTTGGGTTTGAATGGGAACTAGGGTGTTTTCTGAGTCTGTGACTTGGGCTCCTCACCTTTCCTCTCTGGTCCTCCATTTCTACAGTCACAGAGGCTTTGTGATCAGCGTGGGGTTGAGTGAGATGTTTAATATCTCATTTTTGTGTGACTGAATTCTTCTCCAAGAGAGGAGGGTGGAGGCAAACACGATTCTCTTCTCCAAGAGGAAGTCAGTGCTTATACTGTCCCTATTTCTGACTGAAGAAGGGCGTCCTGGCATGGGGGATTGGGAGGATAAAAAGAAGGAAGGGTCTGGGTCGGGGGTTCTAATAGAAGTTCCATGTTGCCAGAGAACAAGCTCTTGTTCTTAGGCTTCCACGTTGGGCTCAGCAAAATGAGAGTCTCAAAATAGATAGAACACAGTGCTCCTCTGTCCCTAGAGTTGTGAAATTGACTCAACGTCAATGCTAGTAGTGGTCCATGAAGTTCATGACTCCCTCCTTCATTATCTTATTCACCAAAACACTGTTCCATGTGTTGACTACTCAATCATGTATTCAGACTCTTTCTGCTAGAACAAAGTACTATGAACTTCTTGTCATTGTCAGGTGGTTGGGTGCCATTGAGCACGTTCCGACTCATGATTGTGTTAGTCTGGGTAGACTACAGAAACAATCCATGGACCCACATATGTGTATAAGAAAGAGATTTATATACAAGAGCAATTGAACATTGAGAAAACATCCCAGCCCTGCCCAGATCAAGTCCATAAGTCAGATATTAGCCCATATTTCTGATATCAATCTGTAAAGTCCTCTTCAGACTCACGAAACACATACAATGACACCAGATGTAGAAGATCACAGGCCAGTGGATAGAAAGTCTTTGGATCCAGTGTCATTGGAAACATCTCAGAGCTGGCAGGGGTCTCTCTGTGGCTTCTCTGGCTTCCGAGGTCTGGTTGTGTCCATGTGGCTTGTCTTCTGCAATGTCTCACAGGGAGTAGCAGAGCGAGAGATGTTGTCCACCTCCAAGAAGGAAGTACCAGATTTCCCAGAATTCTCAGGAGAAGGCCACGCCCACAGAAGTCTCATTGGCTATCTCCAGATTGACAGCCTAGACTCCACCCCTACACTCTTAAACCTTAAACTGACACCAGATTACGCGACTACCACAGTAATCCTACATGCAAAACAGTTCAATGCTGCTCAGCCCTCGCACTCCCCACAACACTTCTTTTTATCATTCTTTATCTTATGACACGAGACACCTTCTTTTGGCCTTCCTTCCCCTTTCTTTCTCTTCGTGGATAATTTAACCTGCTCAATTCAGGAGAATTGTGGAAGGAGAGATGTTGTTTCCCATTATCAGGTACCCAGTAGGCAATCAACAAATGACAGTTGCTATGATTTGCTATCACTGGATTCCTATATTCCTCCAGGGAACTACAGACACATGCATTTTCTGATTGGCCCCTCGGTGGTCATCATCATCCTTGCCATCGTCATTGTTTCCCTCGTTCATTGCTGGTGCCCTGACAAAAATCGTAAGTCTTTCAAAGTCTTTTAGAGTAAGGACCTGGGACGGGAGTGCAGGGGTGTGGGTTCTCCTTTGGCAGGTTGATAGCTGACTCAAAGCAGGTGCCACAGAGATAGAACTTTCTAGAGAGACCGCCGATGCATCTACCCTTTCCCTCATTCACAGACCTTTGCCTAATGCGCCCCATATCTCTCTCATATCCGGTGCAGCCACAGATGGATGAGAGGGAGCCATGTAATGAGAAAACAAAAAACAGGCAGAGAGAGAATCATTAGGAAGGAAAGTTGGAGTGTTGAGTGGGCTGGATGTTTTAACTTAGAGAGAGAGAGAATTACTTACTCTGCTTTAGGAAGCTACATAGACTCAGTGGCATTGCTTTTTATGTTGCTTTCTATACATATGAAATGAGGATCCAGACATTCCTTCTCAGGTGTTTGGATAATTTCTGTCCCTGACAGAATCTACTGTATTGAACAGAAAGCCTGAGGTGGACCAAATGGTGAATGGGGAGGTAAGTCTTCCTTAACCCACCCTCTTTAACACAGTGTTGCTCCCTTCTAGTCCCTATACCTGTGTACACCTCTTCCTTACCTTTGCCTCTTTCCAGGACCCAGAAGCAGAAAACTCCCAAGAGGTGACATATTCAGTGTTGAAACCTCAGGTTTTCAAACTGGAAAAGATTGCTCCCCCTTCACAGAGGTCTCAGGATCCCTCAGTTTACTCCAGTGTGTACACGGAACTCGCTGTACTGGAAGCCCAGGGCAAAGCCTGACTCCTAGGCCTTAGCACACAGAAATTTGCAGTGTCTCTTCTATGTGAATCATCCTTCTTTCTCAAATCCACCTTGTCATCTCTGAGGTAACAATTCGGCTGGACTCTGAAGACCTATAGAGTTCTCTCTCCAAGCCCAGGACTCCATAGAAAACCTCCAGCTATTCTAGGATACTGCTAGGATTATCTAGTTGTTTCTAGTACTGACAGAATCATCCAAACAGTCTAGAAATCATTCTAGAAATAATTGACCCACTTGCTCTTGTGTTCTACTGATGGGATTCTAGAAATCGTGATGTATTTACTCTGTGGAGTAACTCCTGGAACAAATTTTTATAGACACAGTTCCATAATCCTTGGAAGTAAATGTTAGTGAAGAACATCTCTACTCTTGTGGACTTCAGTCTGCCGGAAGAGAGTAACTGGAAAAGCTACTGAGCATCATCTGCATAAATTAATTTTGTACTCTCAATTGGCGAGGAACTTTATTTAAATTGTGAATGATGCTGAATTTTATCAAAAATCGTATTGCCACCACTGGAATGGTTTTGCAATTTTACTCATTAGTCCTATACAATACGACTAAACAAATTGACATTTGAATATGAGACCTACCTTACATTTCTACAATGCATTACATTTTCCCCTTATGTATAATCATTTTTATATATTGCTAGATTTGGTTGGCTAAAGTTGCCTAAGAATTGTTGTGTCTAGGTTCCTGAGAGAATTGGCAGGTGATTTTTCCCGATATCCTTTGTCCAGTTTTGTAGTCCCTTCTTTTTCTTCTTCTTTCTCCCTCCACCCCTTGATTCCTCTCTCCAAAGGACAATTCTCACTTAAGAGCTCCTGATCATCAAATATGCTTCCACAGGATAGAGTGGCTTCCTGGTAATCCATGGACGCTTTTGCCCCGTAATGGAACTGAGCACCTCTTGCTGGACATTACATTTAAAAAATCATTCAGTCTTTCAATGAGCATTCCAAATTTGTGTGTGTGTGTGTTGTGTGTGTGTTGTGTGTCTGTGTGGTGTGTGTGTGTTGTGTGTGTGTTGTGTGTGTTGTGTGTGTTGTGTGTCTGTGTGTTGTGTGTCTGTGTGTTGTGTGTCTGTGTGTGTTGTGTGTGTGTTGTGTGTGTGTGTAAGTTCATGATTCATCTCTGATGGTGCACACTGAGACTAGAGATTGCTGAGTTACAGATCTTCAACACTCAGGGAAAATATGTGAAAAAGTAATCATTCTTTCCAGTTCTTTAGTGCTGCCCACTAAATGTTAACATCTTGTCATTTCTTCCCTTTTTGACTCATTTTAAATTTGTTCAGGGTTTTTTCCTGTTATCTTTTCTATTAAATAAATACTTGTTTTATTTGGGAGGGATTGTTGTTGTTGGGTTTTTTTGTTGGCTTTGTTTTTCATTTGCTTCATGTTTGTTTGCTTTTCTGAAGATTAAATCCAGGATAGGTAAATATGTAGAGATAGTGTCTTGAGTAATAGTTTCTTGGGGGTATGGGAGGAGAGGATGGGGGGAAATGGGAAGCTAATAATGAGAACAAGGAAGAAGGAAATCTTCTAAAATTGGTTGTGGTGATGATTGCACAACTATTCTGCATGTTTTATGCATTGCATTGCATGCTATTTGAATGATATGTCAATAAATCTATTAAAATGTTTTTTAAATGTATCAGAGTTGATGAGCTTTACAAACGATGGATTCATCTGCAGCAAAGACAGGAACTCACATCTGTGAGTTCTGAGGGGTCCGGTTTACATATATTTTCTTGCTATATTTTTGCAGACAACTTATCAGGCCTCATTATAAGGTAAATAAGGCAATTTTTTCTAAAAGATTAAGTGTCCTGTCAGAGGTCAGACAAGACAGTGGTATGCACAAAGATCCCTTGTAATGCAATGGTTAAGCACTCAGCTGCTAACCGAAAAGTCAGCAGTTCAACACTACCAGCTACTCTGTAAGCTCTGACAAAAGACTCCGTGAACTGCTCCGATGAAGACCACGCCTAGGATCCCATATGGGCACTTCTACTCCATCCTTTAGGGGAAATGTGTGCAGAATTGACCCGATGCGGCCCAAGACAAACCACAACCTATCTAACATACGATGGTAAGTCCTTTCTCCAACTCGCAGTATCTTTCTTTTGGGTAGAGAAGTCAGTGTCCTGTGGCCTCTTCTCTCTCCATTTCTCTACCATCCAGAGTGCAACTGTTTTCCATCTTCACGATGTCATCGCATAAGACTTTCAGGATCAAGAGACCCCTGGCCAAGAAACAAAAGCAGCATTGGCCCATGGCTTCCCCCATGGCTTCGAATGAAACCTGGGAATAAGATCAGGTCCGACTCCAAGAGAAGACATTGGAGAAGAACCAAGCTGGATCTGTAAGCAGCTTCCTGTGCGATGTGCACACAGGTCACATTGACCCAGGCTCTCGATCTGTCTGTCATCCTAAGTGTAAGACTTTGCCACCATCTGATCTATTGAACTTGTATTGGCAAATATCTGGTTTCTTCCTTGGTTTTTATGCTTCTGCATGGAGAGGATAGCTATCAATCATGTAAAGTCATTGGTTTGAAGAAAAAATGGAGAAGTAAGTTTTCTTCAAAGCAAATGAGATGGAAAAATGGGATGCTTGGACCTCATGATGGGAGGGACTTGGTTGCCAGGCTCCCAGGAAGTCATAGTTAAAGAGAAACATTGAGTAAGTGTGCTGGGAAATAGGTTTGAGGGAGCTTCTCCTTGGGCTGATCTATGGTCTGTGACCTGTAGGGTCAGTGTCCTGCAGGACCTGAGAGCTCACCCAAGGGTTTCAGCTGGGCTACTAGTTAATGTCTGAGAACGAGGTCTTCTTCTCCAACCTGCACAGGTCAGCAGATGATGTCAGACGGTGCCTCCCACCTGGGGACAACTTTGAACAGTATCTGGAGACTTTATCAACTATTATGATCACTATCGAGAGCAATTAGTACCGGCAGTAAAGAGTCGAGGCTGGTCAGTGCTTTTGTTGCTAGGTGCTGCTGAGTCCGTTCTGACCCATAGCAACCCCATGTACCATGCCTGGTTCTGTGCCAGCCTCACCGTTGCAGTGAGGGACAAACCCATATGGATGCCACTGCGTCAGCCCATCTCCTTGGGCGTCTTCCTCTTTGTCACTCACCCTCTGCTTGACCAGGCCTAATGTCCTTCTCCAGCAATATCCTGCTCCTGATCCCATGTCCAAAGGATGTGAAATGAAGCCTGGCCAGACTCGCTTCTAAGGAACCTTCTGGCTGTGCTTCTTCCAAGAGAGATGTTTTCTGCTCTTCTGGCTGACTGCGGCATTTTTCATATTCTTCACCTGCACCATAATTCAAATACGTCACCCTGTCTGCAGGCTTCCTTATTCATGGCCCCACTTGCACATGCAGGTGAGGTGATTCAAAGCACCGTCACTTGGGTCCGGGGCACCTGACACTATCAAGTGAAATCCTTGCTCTTCAACACGTTCAAGAGCTCTTGTGGAGCAGATTGGCCCCATGCAATATGTCCCTTGAGCCTTTGACTGCTGCTCCCAGGAGCGTAGGTTGCGGATCCACGTAAAATTGAATCTTTGACAACTTTAATCTTCCTCATTTATGATGCTGTTGTAGGACAGTGTTGTCGATGGGTCCAGGGGTCGAGGCTAGGAGTGCTGCTAAATATGCTAAAGTGCATAGGACAGTTCCCCCACCACACAGAATTAGTCTCTGACTCCAAATGTCAATCGCGCTAAGGTGGAGAAACTCTAGTCCAGGGAATACCAAATTCCAGGTGGCACAAACGCTTAATCGTTCAGCTACAAGTCCCCCAAAATTTTGGTTCAAACCTCAGGAGACATCCCAAGTGTTGACTTGTTTCAAAGATTTCGGATATGAACACCTTATGGAGCAGTTCTCCTCTGCACATAGAAGGTCCCGTGAGCCTGAAGTGGCTTGATGGTACCTGACAACCATCTAAGATATGACACGTGTCACCATCAAATAGAACCAGCTGGTACGGGTGCTTTCACCCCCTGGAACCCGTGGTAGATCCCAAGACTGGCTCCTTTCTCACAAGGATGAAACCTTATTTTGTTAGGACACACAGACATGTATTTAAGTCAGACCCCCCATGTATTGTTTACGATAAAAAATATTTTACATATTAAACTCTGCTAAGAAATGAGTCATTCACCATTTCTCAAAACTCTAAGGATCAACTATGTTTTCAGGGAATTGTGCCAGACTTCCTCTAAGATAGAGTCCTGTGTGAGTCTGGGCTGAGGAGAGAAACAAATTCATAGACTGACAGGAGATTAGGTAGCTGCCACAGATCCACTCTTCAGCATGGGATGCTCACTGGCCGTGCCCCTTCTATATCTCTGAGGTTAATGGGAGAGGGGCAGCCTCCTTTCCTCCTCCTTCTTGTTACTGCAAAATCTTAACTACAGAGGACGGTTCATTCTGGAAACAGAACTTACTCTCTTATGTGGATAAGTGTTGCCACCAAGTGGAAGGAGACCATGACTCGGTAACATGCACAGGCAAGCACCGGACCACTAGCAAAAGGTTGGTTTTTCAAACTCGCCCAGAGGCATCATGAAAGACAAGCCTGGTTATCTTCTTCCAAAAAGTCACACGGCCTTAAAAATCTATTGGAACACAGCTCTTCTCTGCACAGATGTGGCTACTGTGAGTCAGAATCGGCTAGGTGGAAACAAACAACAGAAACAACACATGGAACCACTTAAAAATGTGGACAGGGGGAAAGGGTAATTTATAGGCAATAAAGAAAGATCTGTGTGACTCTGCTGGAAAATTTTACTCGATGTCAGTGTTACTGATAGAATACACACATAGACCAACAAACAAAATTCACTGATGGCCAGTTAATTCTGACTCATAGTGGCCTGACAGGATAGAATAGCATCTTCCAGTAATGTGTGTTGAAATCCTAATGTCTGGTATGACACTGTTTAGAAATATGGGATCCTTTTGTGATGATAATGAGGCCATATCAATATAAGGTGGATCCTAGACCTAATGGATAGATAAACCCCTTAGGGCCAACAATGAGAGTAGCAATACCGAGAGGGAAAGGGGAAGGTAGAGGGAGATAGGGGGAACTGATCACAATGATTGACATATAACCCCCTCCCAGGGGGCCAATCACCAGAAAAGTGGGTGAAAGGAGACAGCAGTTGGTGTAAGACATGAAAATAATAATTTATAAATTATCAAGGGTTCATGAGGGAGGCTGGGAAACGAGCTGATACCAGGGGCTCAAGTAGAAAGATAATTTTTTGAAAATAATGATAGCAACATATGTACAAATGTGCTTGACACAATGTATGGATGGATGGATTGTGATAAGAGCTGTAAGAGGCCCCAATACAATGAATTTTTTTTAAGTTAGAACTTCAGAATATCTTTTAGGTGGAAATCCTATTTATAATTATCCAGTTCATAATAATTCTCAATCTGCATTTAACTGAGGTCAGATGGATAAATAAACAAGGTGGAAACTAACACACACACACACACACACACACGAGAACACACAGAACATTTGAAATGTGGTCGATTTTATGCAATCTACATATCTGAGTTTCCAGGTGGCAGAAAATAAAAATATATGTGGAAATGGAAAAATATGATGAAAGTATAACTTCAATTTGCACAAACTATGGGAGCTGGGTTACCTTCCAAACGACAAGAGTAGCAGAAGGAGTGAGGTAGTTACATAATCTGTTGCCAATTTGAGAATTAAGAGTGAAAGGGTGGAGTTTAGCTTGTCAATCAGATCGCAACTTGATGACCTCAATTGGAAGCACTAAGAAGATAAATAGCTCACTGGAGGTGGCATGCATGCTCACTCCCTGGGAGACATTACTGATGATCAGCCTGATGGAGCTATGCAGATCGAGCCAGAGCCGAGCCCAGAGCAAGAGGAGCCACGTGGAGACCCATG
Organism: Tenrec ecaudatus; assembly: GCF_050624435.1. Lineage (NCBI taxonomy): Eukaryota > Metazoa > Chordata > Mammalia > Afrosoricida > Tenrecidae > Tenrec > Tenrec ecaudatus. Next base: position 3,574,573 of record NC_134547.1, on the reverse strand, counting down.
CCGGCCCTGAGATGCTTCTGCCACCACTGGATCCACCCTGTGATCTTCCTGCATTTGGCTTCATTGCATGTGTTTCGTGAGTCTGAAGAGGAATTTATAGATTGGTATCAGACATATGGGCTAATATCAGACTTATGGACTTGATCTGGACTCTCCTGGGATGTTTTCTCAATATTCAATTGCTCTTGTATATAAAGCTCTTTCTGAATGTGTTTCTCTAGTCCACCTGGACTAACACAGGGAGGGAGCATCAGAACGGATTGTGATGATGTATCCACAGCTCTTTTTAAAAGCGATTGAACTATACAAGTGTTTGGTATGTGAATGCTATGTCAAGAAAACCTCTACAAAAAGGAAACCAAACTTGGCCAATGGTCACCACGGGTGAAGGAGCAAGAGGTGTTGCTTAGGGGACATTGAGTTTATGTTGATGGTGGTGGAATCATTTGGGAAAGGATATCAATAATAGTTGTACAACATGAATAGTAAAATCAATGGCATACATGTAGAGTTGTTCAATCGGGAATGTTTTTTTATGTATATTTTTGCCACAATTCAGAAAAAAAAGTAATTCCAACAACAATGAGTACAAGGCAGAAGGAAATGTTCTAGAATGGAATCGGGGTGATGATTATACAACTCTTCTTGACGAGTGACATATTGAATTATAGGACATGTAGATGAAATGCTAATGAAACTGGTTTTTTTTTAAAAAAAGACAAGAGCGAGTCAGGAATGCAAAACACTTACTGAGTTGGAAGGCAAGTTGAAATGTGTTACAACAAACATGAGAGAGGTGGAATATTGACCTGAAATATTAGTGATACCCAAGAGTCTACAGCCAAAAGAAATATGGGAGGTTCCTTTCTTGGTTTCTAAGAGATATTAAATACCTCCTGAGAAAATTATTCCACTCTAACAATATACACTGAGTGAGGACTCTAGGGTTGAGAACAGGCAAAGACACATGGGTTTGTTTGTGTTTTGTTTTGTTTTTGTTTTTTTTAGGGCGCCAGGACCAACGTTCAAAAACCATGTGTCAAAAAAAATTATGCTTCCGAAATCTCTTGATGTCGATTCTGCACATACAGCAATAGAGATGCCCTACGTGTGCCACTTAACGACAGAAGCACCCCCCCACACACACACACATTTTGTTTGACACATGGTTTTTGATTGATGGTCCCATCAGGAAAATCTCTGGCTTTTTACAAAGATGGTGCAGAGGCAAAGAAGGAAGCCCCTGCTCTCCCAAAACTGAAGTCAAGCAAAGGTATTAAAGGCCAAGGAGGCTGTGTTAGTCTGGGTACTTTAGAGAAACAAATCCACAGAAACTCCTGTATAAGAGAAAGTTTTACATAAAGGCTAAGTGCCCATCAAGAAAATATCCCAACCTAGTGCTGCCCATGCCCACAAGTCCAACATTACCCCATATGTCTGACACCAATCCACAAAGTCCTCCTTCATCTCACAAAACACACACTATGATGTTGACTGCAGGAGGATAGCTGAATCAGTGAATTTGTGTAAGCATCTCAGAGCTGGCAGGTGTCTCCACACAGCAGCTCCAACACCCAGGGCTGCATCAGGATAGGTCCATGCGGTTTCTCCTCAGGGATGTCTTGCAGGAAGTGAGCCTTGCCAGCTGAATCAGGGAACTGGTTAAGGCAGCTTCACCCTGGTCCGACCATCACAAAGCAAGAGACGCAAGAACAAGAAATGAGATGCTCACTGAGCCATTTATCCCTCCGCCCTTCAATTAACCCCACATTTGTTTATTGGACAGGTTGGCACAAAAAACTACCTCAGAGGCCATGCTGAAAGGCATCCACAGCCTCACTAAAAAGAAAATCCACATGTCACCCACCTGAGGCTAAGAAGGTAGCCCAGATATTCTCAAAGAATGCCGCCCCCCCCGCCCGAATAAACAAGTTTAACCACCATGCCATTATTAATTTCCCCCTGACCGCATGTTCCATCAAAGATAACACACTGTGTCCATGGTGGATGTCAAGGCCAACAACACTGATGAAACAGGCTATGAAGAAGCTCTATGACATTGATGTGGTCACGGTCAATGATCAGGCATGACAACAAGAATAAGGTGTATGTTCTACTGGCTCCGGACTACACTACCTTAGATGTTGCCAACAAAATTGGAATCATCTTCAATGGAGTCTGGCTCGCTAATGCTAAATATAAATTTTTTTCAATACATTTTTAAATGTCTATAAGGTATCTACTTCATACTCTGTGCCAGGCTCCTCCATTTGGATGTGAGCGATCATCTGAAGATGACAATGTAATGTCCGTTACACCCCTGGTTTGCAGAAAACACTCACCTGTGGCTTGAAACATGCACAGAAAGAGCTCTTCTTGCCCTCACTCAGGAGCAACCCAGAAGTGAGTGTTTAAGGAAAGAATTGTTCCTCTTTCCTTTGGGGAAATGGGTGTAGAAATTCTCTGCTGAGAGACTCTGACCTCACACACTTCCTGTGGATCTCAGCACACTTTGAAGACAGTCACAAAGCAAATGTGACCCACCCAAAGCCCGGGTCAGCATCATGGTCTTCAAAGACACCAACCTTCTCTACCTTGGTGAGTCCTAAAACCAGCGTGGGTTGAAATGGAAGTGGCTCAGAGGGGTGGACGGGGGATCCCATGCAAGTCACAGTCTCTCTTACTAAGAAGACTCGCTTCCTCCAGTAGATGGATGACCAAGAGATGCTGATTTCCTTACTAGAGAAATGACTCTTGAGCAGATATCTGTACCTTTGCCCCTTTCCAAGTCCAAGCTAGCTTTGGGAGGTTCCATTGCCTGTGTTCTGTCTATGGAAAACTGTCTGGGAGTGGCGGGGGCACTAGTTATCTATGGTGGGACCAGTGCTTCAATAGAAAATCTTAGGGGCTGACGTATTACTGGTGTATTAAAGCTGATTGTGGTGATGTATATATAACTATTTTTAAAAGTGGTTTAACTATGGAAGTGTAGGATAAGTGACTATTGTGCCAAGAAACTAATTAAAAGATAAATAAAAGAAACCAAACTTGAGCTATGGTTACCATGGGTGAAGAAGGAAGAGTTTTTGCTTAGGGGAAATTGAGTTTTGTTAATGGTGGTGGAACCATTTGGAGAGGGATTTCAATAATGGTTGGACAATGTGAAGAGTATAATCAATGGCACTGAACTGGACATGTAGAATTTGTTGTCTTGGAGAAAGTTTTGTGTTGTATCGTTTTGCCAAAATGGAAAAAAAGCACACAACTTATATGAATACCAATGAATATGGCGGGAATGTGGTAGAGATTATACAACTCTTCTTGATATGGTTGAACTATCGAATTATATAATATATGGAGGAAGTGCCAATAAAACTGTTTAAAAGAAAAGAAAATGAATACAAAGGATGACCTTCAGAGCCGTGTCTGTTGCTGAAGAAACAATAGTGTTTCCCCTGCATGTCATCATCTGCGCACCCTGGTGGTGCAGTGGTTGTACCATGGACTATGACCCACAAGGTCAGCAGTTTGAAATCACCAGCCGCTCCACAGGAGAAAGAGTTGGCTCTCTACTCCTGTAAAGAATTACAGTCTCGGAAACCCACAGGGGCAGTTCTACCCTGTCCTATCGGGCCACTGTGAGTCAGTATTGACTCAATGACAGTGAGTTTGGGTTTCCTTGGTCACCATTTGGAGTGGTTTTTGATAAGATTAGGCAAAGAAGAGTTTGTTGTGCCAGAAGATTCAAAGGTTTGACCTATCTATGCTCACTGTTATGGAGTCTCTGGGTGGTGCAGTGAATGGTTAGGCAGTCTACTAATATCTGTGAGACTGGCAGTTCGAACTCACCCAGGGGCACCTTGGAAGACAGGAATGGCAGTCTGTCACCAAAAAGCCTTGGAAGTCCAATGGAGTGGTTCTGGTTTGCACATGTGGATGGCCCTGGGTCAGAATCAGCTAGACAGCAACCAACAACCGCGTGTCATCTTTGGAGGGGCCTTTGTGAGAGGGATTAGAAACAAGAGGTTAATTTTCATTAATTTCTCTCTCTTCCAGTTCTCTGTCTGGGACAGAGGATTCAGGCACAAGACTGTAAGTGATTCCTTAATCTCCCCGAGACCCCCTTCGACCCTCAGCTCTGGTTAGCAGGACTGGTGTGATACTACAAAGCAGTGGTTCTGAACCTTCCTAATGCCGAGACCCTTTCATACACTTCCTCATGTTGTGGTGACCACCCCCACATTGCTACTTATTTTCATTGCTACTTCATCACTGTCATTTTGCTACTGTTATGAATTGGGCAACCCCTGTGAAAGGGTCGTTCAACCCCCACCCCCAAAGGGGTCGTGACCCACAGGTTGAGAACCACTTCTCTAACAGCGGAATTAATTCCAAATTTCCACCCACTCTAGTTGTTCTTACAAGCTCCCTCCCTTTGAAAACTTGCCATCCCACCTTGGTATCCCCCAGACCCTTCAGACTAATCACACTTAGACCTGGGTCTCCAACCATTGTCTCTGATTGGCTGTGTCCACCAGAGATCTCTGTTTCACTGAATGTCTCAACTGCAGGAGTGAGAGTCAGGAGTCATCTCAGATTGCCCAACATCCTGCCCTGTGGGAAATCACTAGTTTCCACCATCCTGCCCTACGGGAAATCACTAGTTTCTACATCCTGATTATCCCACTTTGTTTAAAGGGGCATTACCTAATTCCAAGGCCCTACCCTCTGTTCTTTCACCGCAGCAACAAATTGACCCCCTAATGGCTGTGAACTTCATGGCCATCCCTCATCCAGCGCTTTCTAAACCAGCGGTTCTCAACCAGTGGGTTGTGACCCCCTTGGGGGTCAAACAACCCTTTCACAGGGGTCGCCCGATTCATCACAGTAGCAAAATTACAGTTATGAAGTAACAAGGAAAATAATTGTATGGTGGTGGGGTCACCTCAACATGAGGAACTGTACAAAAGGGTGGCGTCATGAGGAAGTTTGACAACCACTGTTCTAAACTGTAGAGTATGGATTGTCTTGGGTAGCTTTTGTTTGTTTGATTGATTTTAATTCCTCCAGGCCCTATTTGCATTTTTAAAAAATACAAACAGGCTATCTTCCTTCTATGACTCTTCTGCAGTCAACCATCAAATAAACCCAATCATCTGTCAGGTTTCCCCAAAGAAACCCATAGGAGACTTGATCTTTCTCTCTTTCTCTATCTATCTATCCATCCACCCATCCATCTATCTACTTATCATATATCTATCATGGATCTACAGATAGAGCTTTCCAAGGTCATTGCTAAGCTACTGTGGAAATATATGTTTTTAGGAAAAAAAATACAGTTCCAAATGGATACAAAAATTCATACACACACACACACACACGAGAAGATGGAGATTAAAGATATCCCAAACATAGAAAATGTTATGCCACTCCATAATCCCTCATACCAGGCGCCACCCCTCTCCTTTGTAGAGTCTCTGTGTCCCAGGGCTCTGGGAGTGACTGCAATGGCCACACGGAACTCACAGTGGAAGGAAAAGGACCCGTGTGGTTGTGGGTTTGCAAGTTCAGTCATCCATCTGATGGGGAAGTTTTATCTGGCAAGGGCCATTTGGATGTTTATAACATCATCCGCAGGTCATACGGGTCACAGCTTTAATGAACTCACCCCTAGTGTGATGGCCGGAACTCCTTCTCTTTGGTGCAGGGTGTGGTGTTAGCTGGCATTGGTTGTTCTGAGAGCCCTTTACAGCCTCGAGGCCAGATGGTTCCCACCCCCGACGGAGGCTCTTCTTCATCCCCCGGCTGCATATGCTGGTGAAATCAGGTCAAGTGGCAGACCACCACTCAAGCCCCCAGAACCAGAAGTCAGGAAGAGAGGCAAACCAGATGCAGACTCCTGGATCTCCTCTCCCGCTGGGAGTCTCATACCCTGCTTCTGAGCTGGCTCCTTTAATACCCGGAAGTCTATGGAAAGTATCATGGCCAGAAGAATGAACAAATCTGACTTGGAAGAAAGGCAGTCAGAGAAGCAAAGAAGGCAAGATTTCATCTCACCTCCTTTGGACATGTCATCAGGAGAGCCTGGTCCCTGGAGAAGGACATCATGCTTGGTAAAGTGGAGGGGCTGGGGAAAAAAGGACGGCCCTTGACAAGATGGATGGACACCGTGACTTCACTGATGGGTTCACCCCTAAGAACAATGGTGCGGATGGCACGGGACCAGGCCGTGTTTCATTCTGTTCTCCATGGGGTCGCTATGGGTCGGGACCGACCGATGGCACCTAACCACAACAGTATACCCAGCAAGATGGCCATCGCAATTAACGCTGTTCACCCTCACTCACAGCTGAATCGTATAATCAAATCAGCATCTCCCCCGCATTCTTACCCAGACTTGCCAGGAAAGAGCCATTTGATAGGAGTAATAAGGACAAGCGATGGCTAGAAGAGACATCAATAATTCCCTGCACTGCAGTTACTAACCAGCAGGATGGTGGTTCGAGTCCACCCAGAGCCTCCAGAGAAAGGCCTAGAGATCAGCCCTGGAAACCCCTATGGAGCCTGCTGACACATGAGGTCTCCAGGAGCTGAAACTGACTAATGGTAACTGTGAACTATAAACCCAACAAAAACTCTCTGCCATCAAGTTGATTACGACTCACGGTGACCTTATAGGACAGAGTAGAACGTCTCCTGTGAGTTTCTGAGACGCTAACACTTTGAGGGAAGAGAAAGCCTGATCTTTCTCCCTTGGAGCTGCTAATGGGTTCGAACCGCTGACCTTTAGATTTGTGGTCCGACGTGTAATCACGACGTCATCAGGGGGCTACATCTACACAGATATGTGTATACATGAATAGCAAAGCTTGTGAGAGATAGAGTTTGATGGAACGATCGTGTTTTTCCAGGTCTTGAAAGTCTTCCACCGATCACAGAGTGCAGCCCTGCCATTTTTCCAGCATGCATTTAGTGAGAAAAATGTTTGTTTTCCGTCCGACAATTTTCCATCTTACACAGGTTCCTGCTTTTGTAAGGCCTATCTGCATCAAGATGAAGCAACCCTAACCTGAACAGACCTGGCTAGTGCCTTCAGAATAAACGAGTGGTATGGGAATGTGAGGTGTTCATTGTAGAATGCACATGCTTATGACCATCGGTTACGATGTGTGGCCCACAGGATAAAGGCCGAACTAGCAGGTCTGATGATGCATGTGAGAGATCAAATCTAGGTGGCATAGGAGAATAGTCATTACACACATGATGCAGACAGGCAGGAATAGGAGGGAGGGAGGGAAGGGAAGGGAGGGGAGGGGAAGGGAAGGCAGGGCAAGACAAGAAAACTGGTGATCCTAGGCTGAGCAGATGGCTAGTGGCTCAAACTCATCCGGGGCCTCCTCAGGAGAAAGGACGGGTGATCTGCTCCCATACGGATTTACAGTTTGGGGAACTCCATAAAACAGGGTTACTCCAAAAAAACTTACATGGAAGAAGCACACCAGCCTGCATGATCACGAGGTGCTGAGGGCATCAAAGAACAAAAAATTCATATCATTGTGTGCTCACCTCCCCAATATGATTGCTGAAGTCAGATGGGTACACAAGCAAATGGGGTGAAGAAAGCTAATGATGCCTGGATATCAAAAGATATAGCATCTGGGGTCTTAAAGGCTTGAAGGTAAACAAGCGGCCATCTAGCTCAGAAGCAACAAAGCTGAAATGGAAGAGCACATCAACCTGTGAGATCGCGAGGTGTTGAGCAGATCAGGTATCAGGCATCATCAGAACAAAAAAATCATATCATTGTGAATGAAGGGGAGTGTGGAGTGGAGATCCAAAGCCCATCAGTAACCAATTGGACATCCCCTTATGGAAGGGCCGCGGGAAGGAGACAAGCCAGTCAGGGCGCAGTGTGGCAACGATGAAACATACAACTTTCCTTTAGTTCCTAAATGCTTCCTCACCCCTACCCCCCACCCCATGATCCCAATCCTACCTTACAAATCTGGCTAGGCCAGAGGATGTACACTGGTACAAATGGGAACTGGAAACACAGGGAATCCAGGGCGGATCATACCTCCAGGACCAGTGGTGAGAGTGGCCATACCAGGAGGGTGGAGGAAGGGTGGGGTGGAAAGGGGAACCGATTATAAGGATCTACATATAACTTCCTCCCTAGGGGACGGGCAACAAAAAAGTGGGTGAAGGGAGACACCAGGCAGTGTAAGATATGACAAAATAATAATTTATAAATTATCAAAGGTTCATGAAGGAGGGGAAGCGGGGAGAGAGGGGAAAAAATGAGGAGTTGATGCCAGGGGCTTAAGTGGAGAGCAAATGTTTTTGAGAATGATGAGGGTAATGAATGTGTAAATGTGCTTTATACAATTGATGTATTATGGATTTTGATAGGAGTATGAGTCCCTAATAAAATATTTTTTTAAAAAAACAGGGCTACTCTGCAGAGAACACAGAAAATGTTCTAAAACTAATTATGATGGTTGCGTAACTTTTCTTGATGCAACTGAACCTTTGACTTGTATGAGACGGGAATTATATTCCAATAAAACTGCTTTAAAATCAAACAAACAAACAGTGCTACTCTGTCCTATAAAGTTGTTATGAATTGGAATCAACTTGATGGCACAGAAATATAAATGTTTCATGTCAGCTCAGATCCAGCTGAGCTCTATTTCGTGTGTGTGTGTGTGTGTGTGTGTGTGTGTGTGTGTACTCGTGTGTGTTATGTCTCCGTGTCAACTCAGTGGCATCTGGGCTCCATTTCTCTTCCAGGGGACTTTCCCATTCCCATCATCTCTGCAGCGCCACGTTCTTTGATTCCCTGGAATGGCACCGTCAAGGTGCTGTGCAAGGGGACTCCTGAGGCATACCTGTACCACCTGGAGATTCGGAGAAACTCTGAGTACCAGGTGGTACAATCAAAACTGGGATTACAGGAGGAGGCTGAATTCACCTTTCACCCCATGGATCCACACTCTGCAGGACGTTACCACTGCCAATACAGGAAATACAATGGCTGGTCAGAACACAGTGACGCCCTGGATTTGGTCGTGAGTGGTAAGGAGACATCCAGCAGCTATGATCCTTTTAAAAAAGAGAAATTTTAATAGACTTCATTTTTTTTTAATGTGTAAGAAAGACCTTTACATGAGGGAGGGGGAGCAGGGAGGGATGGGGGGAAAGAGGACCTGATGCAAAGGGCTTAAGTGGAGAGCAAATGCTTTGAAAATGATGAGGGTGAAGAATGTACAGATGTGCTTTACACAATTGATGTATGTATGGATTGTGATAAGAGTTGTATGAGTCCCTAATAAAATGCTTTTAAAAAAGAACTTTATATTAAGAAGTAATTATATAACAGGAAAACATCCCAGCCCAGTCCAATACTAATCCATAAGTCCAATACTAATGCAGGAAGATAGATGACAGGCTGATGGATGCAAAGTCGTGTGGATCCAATGGTGGTGGTAACATCACAGGGTCACCAGAGTCAGCCAGCAGGAAGGTGAAGGACAGAACTAGACTTCATTCTTTAGAATTATTTTAGATTAACATAAAAACATTTGAGATGATATTATGGTGAATTTTCATATATCTGGAACTATTTATGGTAAGTTGGCTACCAGGTCATGAGAAAGCAAACTTTATCAGCATCCAAATACATTGGGTACAGTTTCAAATAAACTGCTTCAAAGAAAATGATTGGCTTTCAACGAATTGCCTTCCAATGGACCGGCCTTTCGACTGATGGGTTTCTCACATCAGATCACATAATGAGGGATGATTACATTGTATCTGCCAAATCACTGAGAATCAGGGCCTAGCCAAGTTGACACTATCCTAAGTTGTGTAGTCAATTCTGACTCATAGCAATTATACAGTACAGAGCAGAATTACCCCCAGTGTGTTTCTACCGTTAACTCTTTACAGGAGTAGAAAACCTCGTCTTTCTCCTGCACAGTGGCTAATAGTTTCAAACTGCTGACCTTTTGGTTAGCAGCCCAACTCATAACCCACTATGCCACCACTAATGAAATACATACACATTTTTCCGTTCTAAATATTTCGCATAAGGGAAATCGTCCACTGGTCCTTTTGACTTATTTCACCACAGCATGTTTCCAAGGTCCCCTCATGTTGTAGCCAAATAGCAAGAGACCATTTCTCCTTGTAGAAAGCAAAATGTACACTAATGTTCATTGCAGCATGTTTCACAATAGCCAAACAATGGACATGACCTGAATGTCCATAGAAGATAACTAGATAACCATAATGTGACATATCTGAACAGTGAAATTATATTCTTGTTGTTGTTGTTGTTGTTGTTAGGTGTCATCGAGTCTGTTACAAATACATAGTGACTCTCTGCACAACAGAAGGAAACACTGCCCAGGCCTTCGCCATCCTCCCAATTGTTCCTGTGCTTGATCCCATTGTTGCAGACATTATGTCAGTCCATCTTGTTGATGGCCCTCCCTCAGCCGTCAATAACCCACGGCTTTAAGCCCAGTCCTTAGATGGCCTGAGGTGCACTCCCAGTTTCCACCATGACTGTTTAGCTGATTCTGACCCATAGTGACCCTGTGTGCTTCAGAGTAGAATTATGCAGAGTTGATCAGTGACTATGATCTTATTGATCTTATTGAAGGATAACCGGTTCTTTTTTCGCTGGTGTCCAAGCCCAAGCAATTTATGCCATCCAGGACCCCACCCCAACCCCAATCCCTTTCCAGGCATTCTTTTTACACAATGTCTCCTTTGGCTCCTGACACTGCTCCTCAAACTTTGTGTACCATCTCTTCTTTCCCCACTCCCACCCCCAACATATGGCTGTTCTTTCTGTCTTTAAAGACCAGATATGTATCTCTTGAAAACTGTGTGTCTTCTAAGCCCCATGGACGGCTGACCTTCTCAATCTGTCTGCAAGAATTTGAGCCAGATATCTAGTAAAACACACAGGGGACAGTTACAGATACTTCTTAGACATAGCCAAACATCTTGTGGGATTGGGTTTCTGAGTCTGAAGAATTAATGACCATAGTCTTACGGGACATCTCAGTCAATTGGCATATTATAGTTCACAGGTCTGCAGTCTAGTTTGGTAGGTGGCGAATGGGGGTTTCAAATTTTGGGAGAAGTCATCTAAAATACAGCTCTTGGTCTCTGCTGCTCTGGAGCAAAAAGAAGAAGAAGAAGAAGAAGAAGAAGAAGAAGAAGAAGAAGAAGAAGAAGAAGAAGAAGAAGAAGAAGAAAACTCAAGGTTTAAAATAGAAATTAATTTCCAGGACAAAGAGTCTCCCTCTACCCTGAGACCAGTAGAACTAGATGGTGCCCAGCTACCACAACCAATCAAAACCCCAAACTCAATTTCGACTCTCAGTGACCCTATAGCACAGGATAGAATTTCCCTGGTGTGTCTCCAAGACTGTAACTGTTAATGAGCGTAAAAAGCCCCATCTCTGTCCTGAGGAGCATCTGGTGGTTTTGAACTGCTGACCTTGTGGATCGCAGCCCATAAACACTAGGTCACCAGAGTTCCTAACTACCACTACAGACGGTTCTAATCAGGGCTAAAATAGATGGACCCTGATACAATGGGACAATGATGTGGACTAGAACCTCACATTCCTAAAATAAAAATAATGAGATCTATCATACTAGGAGACTAGAAGACTCACAAAATGATGACCCTGAGATCTTCATCAAATCTTGAACTTCAATGAGACCTGTAGCTAAAGAATAAATTGGGCTGGAAAATAAGGATCATCACTCATGACTGTGCCCCTTTAAAAAATCACCAAGATGAGACCAAACAGCCAATAATTACTTTTAAACAAAGGTGGGAATGCAAGTGGGGAGGGAAACCAGAAGGATGCAAATGGAACAACCCATTTGGAAATCTTGAGGGAGCTCCTGCATTGTGAAGAGCATATGTAAGCAGTTTCACAGAGGAACTTGTGCAGAAACGGTTGAGTGGGAAGCAAACTTTCACCCAATATAGTATCACTTTAAAGAAAAAAACAAAACAAAAGAATGTGTCTCTCCTCCCCCCACCGACTCCCCAATGAATTCACCTTAGAGCAGCGGTTCTCAACCTGTGGGTCGCAACCCCTTTGGGGGTTGAATGACCCTTTCACAGAAGTCGCCCGATTCATAACAGTAGCAAAATGACAGTGATGAAGTAGCAACAAAAAAATTTATGGTTGGGGGGTCACCACCACATGAGGAACTGTATGAAAGGGTCACGGCATTAGGAAGGTTGAGAACCACTGCCTTAGAGGAACTTCAGTTCCTGAACCAGCATCTTCGCTTCTCTTTGTAAGAATCCAAAACAGTGGGCGGGGCTGATGGAGAAAGGACACACCCACTAACAGCCCCCCTCTCTTCTCTTTTAGGAGCGTATGACAAACCCTCCCTCACAGTGGATCCGGACTCTGTGGTGATGCTGGGAGAGACCATTTCCTTCCGATGTAGTTCTTCTGCTAACACCCCATTTGACAGATTCTCACTGACGAAGGAGGGGGCAGTGGACATACTCCAACATCCAAATGAAGGACAGCAAAACAACTTCAGCCTGGGTCCCGTGAACTACAGCTTCTCAGGGAGCTACAGGTGCTACGGCTGGTACAACGCCAGCCCTTATGTCTGGTCCTCTCCTAGCAATGTCCTGGAGCTTGTTGTCCAAGGTAGGTCCCCAAAAGCAACACCAAACCAAAGCCAGTGCTATGGTCAGCCAGTGCTATGCTGACCCGTAGGATGTCCGAGGATGTGAATCTTCTCCCATTGAGCTGTTGGTGTGTGTGAGCCACAGACCTTGCACTTGGATGTCCTGTCCAGTGCTTATCAGAAGTACCAGCGGGGCTCTTAATATGGGCACATCCTATCATCCCACACAGATTCTATAGCCTCCTATAGGTTACGACGAATTATCCTAAAATTTTAGGCCATCATGGATTGTGCCCTTTACTTTGATGCCATATTTGGTTTATGAAATGTTCCTGGTGGTTTGGATCCACCCGGTGTGGTTCCATGGGAGAAAGACCTGACTTTCAGCTTCTGTAAAGATGACCGTGGTGTTATGTGTGCGTGTGTGCCATTGAGTCTGTTCCCCACCAGAGATGCCCTAAAAGACAGCGTGAAACTGTCCCATTGGGTTTCCTAGGTTGTAATCTCTCCAAGGACAGATAGATCACAAGGGCTTTCTCCCATGGATACTGAGTTGGAATTGACTCAATGGCCAAGGATTTATGGAAATGCTTTCACGTGTTTTCCTATTCGTATGATATTCCCTTGTATTATTTAGGCATGCTTTTTTTTTTCAAGAGAAGGAGACCTCATTCTAGGCTTAGTCCACTAACATATGTACATAGGCATAATTATACAGGGATACATAGTCCTGGTGAGGAGCCCTGGTGGTGTAGTGGTTACTCTTTGGGCGGTACTCCACATGATTCACAGTTCGAAACCACCAGCAGCTCCTCAAGAGGAAGACTGGGCTTGCTACCCCTGTAAAGAGTTACAGACTCTGAAACCCACATGGGGTCGCGATAGGTCAACATTGACTCAATAGCAGTGAGTATATAATCCTGGTGATGCAGCATTTAAGGACTCAGAGTTAACCCCCAAACTGGGGGTTCTAACCTACCCAGAAGCTCAGCAGGAACAAGATGTGGCAATCTGCTTCTGTAATGATTATAACCAGGAGACCCTGAGTGAGGCTGGGTTGACTAGAGAAAGAAATCCAGTGACGCTCAGATCTGTGTAAGAAAGAGCTTTATAATAAGAAGTTATCATCTATCAAGAATCCAGCCCAGCTCAGTCCAATTCAAGTCTATAAATCTGATACAAGTCCATCCCTCTTGAGGCTCACGCAGTCACCTGCAATGATGCAGGATGCAGGAAGATCACAGGCCTGTGAGTGCAAAGTCATGTGGATCCCAAGTCGGTGGAGAAAAGTGAAGGGCTCTGGCAGATCTCAGGGTCAGTGAGCAGAAAGGTCAAGACAGAGATGGGGGTTGGGTTGGGGGTGGAGAGTCCCTAGGTCCCCTAAGGAGAAGGCCATGCCCACTAGGAGGTGCCATCAGTCTATGATCGGATTGACAGGTTGGCGACCACCCTACACTTTTATGTATCTTCAAGTGCAATTATGCAACTACCCAAACCCAATGGAAGGAACAGCTCTACTCTGTCACTTTGGGTCCCTGTGAGTCAAAATGGACACAGTGACACCCAACAACAACAACCTCTCTTTACCTACATCTATACTCACGCATTGTTGCTCTTGTGAGTTGCCATCAAGTCGGCTAACACAATGACAAGCTGCCTGGGAACTGTGTCATCTTCATGAGAGTTAGAATGTTTGCTTCCATTGTGGCGGCGATTGTATCAATCCATCAAAGCCCATGCCTTTACCTAGATCTATACATATATCTACCTACCTATTCATTTAGTGGTATTAAATGCTTCTTCCTTCAAATATTGAGTTCATAATGTGGTTTTCCTGTTTTAATATTACTACAGTAAATTATAAGATGTATGGCTAAAAGGAATTGTTAGGCCACGTCCCTTCCCACCTCTTGAGGTGGAATTGTGAGCTGAGGAATTCGTGATTCACCTGTACGTGGATAAAGCATCTAACTTGAATATATCGGTATTTGTGTATTTTGTTATGGGCAGTTTTCCTAACCAGGCTGCATGCTGTTCGGTGGTTAGGTGCTGTCGAGTTGGCTTCGACTCATAACCACTCTGTGTACAACCGAAGGAAGCACTGTCTGGTCTGGACCCGTACTCACGATTGTGCTTGGGCCCCATTGCGGCAACCACTGTGTCAGTCCATCTCCTCGAGGGGCTTCTTGTTGGCTGCCCCTCTACTTTCTTAAGCATAACGCCCTTTTCCCGGGACTGGTGTCTTCTGATTCCATGTCCAACATACTTGAGATGAAGTCTGACCATTGTCTCTTCTAAGGAGCATCCTGGTTGCACTTCTTCTATGACAGATTGGTTTGATCTTCTGGTAGTCCCTGGTACCTTTAATATTCTTCACCAACCCCATGATTCAAATGCATTAAATAAACCGATCTTCATGATTTAATGTCCAGCTTTCAAGTGCCTATAAGGTTATGAACGTATCATGACTTGGGTCAGATGTACCTTGCTCCTCAAAGTGTCCTCTTGGATCTCCAATGCTTTAACGAGGTTTTGTGCGGTAGATTTTCCAAGTGTGATACCTTAGATTTCTTGACTGCTGTTTCCATCAGAGCTGCTTGTGGATTCAAGTAAATTGAAATCCTTGACAACTTCCCTCTTTTCTCCGTTGACCATGATGTTGTCCATTGATCTATTGGGGGGGATTCTGGCTCTCTTTACATGGAATCGTCATCCACGCTGCACGCTGTAGTCCGTGATCTTCATTAAGTGTTTCAATCCTCTTTGCTTTCAGCAAGCAAAGTTGTGCCATCTGCATACTGGAGATAGTTAATAAACCTTCCTCCAATCTTCATGCCATGTTCTTCTTCATACAGTCCAGCTTCACAGATAATTTTCTCAGCAAGGAGACTGAACAAGTATGGTGAAAAGATATCACTCTGACACAACCCCTTTCCTGATTTGAAGCCATTCAACATCCCCTTGTTCTGTTCCAATGACCGCCTCCTTGTACATGGTCCACCGGAGCACAATAAAGTGTTCCAAAATTCCCTTTCTTTGAAACGTTATCCATTAGACCATATCAAATTCAAATAAAAAACAAAGACCAAACTCACTGCCATCGAGTTAATGCCAACTCATAGTGACCCTATAGGACAGGATGGAATAGCCCTTGTGAGTTTCAGAGACTATAACGCTACGGAAGCAGAAAAACCCATCTTTCTCCTGCAGAGTGGTTGGTGGTTCAAACTGCAGACTTTGAAGTTAGCAGCCCAACTCATAAGCAGGACACCACCAGGGCTCCTCCCAATATAAAACTACCCAGTATTAAAAAAAAAAAGCCAAAATGACTCACCCATGTTGGCTATAGTGCTGAAAGAAGAGATCTCCTGGATACAACAATGGATTCAGCTCTAAGGATCATGAAAGGACCGATAAGCTTTTTTATTCTTATTACACACACGCGCGCACACACACACCTCACTGCCATCAAGTTGACACTGTCTCATAGTGATCCTATAGGACAGGGTAGAACTGCTCCCTGTGAATTTCCAGGATTCTAACTCTTTACATCTTTCTCCCATTATGCATAAGATTACCATAAATCAGAGCCAAATTGAGGGCAGCTAACAATATAACACCCTTGAGGGAAACATGGATCTATCTGATCCATATAACAAGTGAAGGAAATTTTTGAGTGAGCAGCAAGGCCTTGCAAATGATCACTCAACAGAGAAAATTAACGTGACCTAAATTTTTCTTGCCATTCTTGCTTATCGGTAGCATTCTGACCATATGCTTCCAAAACAGATTAGCTTATTCTTTTGGTGGTCCATGGTACTGCCAATGTTCTTCACCGGCACCACAATTCAAATACATTGATTCTTCTTTGGTCTTCCTTTACCCAATGTCCAACTTTCACATGCAAATCAAGCTACTGAGAATACCATGGCCTGGGTAAGGCGCATCCTAGTCCTCAAACTAACATCCTTGCTTTTCAAAACCCTAAAGAGGCCTTGTGCAGCAGATTTATTCAATGCAATTCATTGTTTGAGCTCTTGACTGTTGCTTCCATGAGCATTGATAGTGGATCCCAGAAAGATGAACTCCTTGACAACTTCAATCTTTTCTCCATTTATCATGATGTTACCTAATTGGTCCAGTTATAAGGATTTGAATTTTCTTCACACTGGGCTGTAATCCATACCGAAGGCTACCATCCTTAATCTTCATCAACAAGTGCTTCAAGTCCTCCTCACTTTCAGCAAGCAATGTGTGTGTGCCATCTGCGTATCTCAGGTTGTTAATAAGCCTTCCTCAAATCCTGATACCACCTCCTTCTTCATATAATCCATCTTCTCCGATTATTTGATCAGCACATAGATTGAATAAGCATAATGAGAAGATACAACCCTTATTCACACCATCCTTAGAAGCAGGGCTAAGGAGACTTCTCACATACTTTGGACACGTTATCAGGGGACTCAAGACGAGGCCATCTTGCTTGGTTATGTAGAGAGACATCGATAAAGAGGAAGGCCCTCCATGAGATGGACTGACACCGTGGTTGGGACAATGGACTCAAGCATGACAGCCATTGTGAGGATGGCCCCGGAGGAGGAAGTGCTTCATTCTGTTGTCCCTCAGGTTGATATGTGTCAGAACCAACGCAATGGCACCTAACTACAAGTGTATCTCACTTTTTTCCCTGACCTACTCTCCAGGTACCAGCAATGGTGCATCCTTATCATAAACGAGAGAAGAATATATACATTGTTATGTGGGGCCAAGAAGGTATACAGTAGAGAATCAAGGGTGGGGGATCTATGGGGATGTTGCAGGTATATGATCAGACCTTCAGGAAAATGGACAACTGGGGAGGGAATAAAAGGCAAGCACAACCTCTCCGTGGCCATTTTCTTCCCCTGAGAATCCTAACTGCTCACCCACCGACCCAGATAAACAGATAAATATGGTTCTCATGAGTATATGCCCTCATTGAAATGAGCCAGAGTGGGGCCATATTTGGGGAAGTCAATAAGAGAAATGAGCTCCCATGTCAGGAATCTGGGGATGGAATGTGGTGGGATATGACCAACAACTAATCCTCTCTTTGATTTATGTCTCTAGATACCATGCATCAGGATTACGTGGTAGGGAATTTGATCCAGTTGAGCATTGCAGGACTGGTCCTGGTGGCTCTTTTGGTGATATTGATTGAAGATTGGCACAGCCATAGGTGCTACACAAAGAAGATAGGCAGACTTGACTGGACCAAGCTGGAAGAAATAAAAGTGTCGCACAAGACGGACCTTAAACCAGGCCCTAGTGGCCATTGGAAGACACCTGGAGGTGAAAGTATAGAGGAGTCAGAACTTGCGAGTCTTAGATGAAAGAGACACTCAGGAACTTGGATCTATTTTCAAGCCAACCAAATAATGTTTTCTCATGTGGATCTGCTGTTATTTCCATTCCACCTTGCTGGACATTAATTGTAATGTTTCATCTTCACTTTGATGTTGAAAACTCTTCTCATCTTCCTTCTCCGTGTTTCTTCGTGATCACATTTAAAGAAAATAATTGCCACTACCATATATAAATAATCGACAAAACTCAAAACCAAAGACTGCCATTGAGTTGACATCGACCCCTAGCAACCCTAGAGGACAAGGGAGAACTGCCCCTGTGAGTTTCCAAGACTGGAAATCGTACAGGAGTAGAGAGCCGCATCTTTCTCTCAAAGAGCTGACTAACAAATACCCTGTGATCCTGAAGCTACCTTCTTCATTCATCCATAAACTGGCAAAAGTGAATGCCATCAGTCTTGCGATTTTGTCCTTTTTCCCTCTATTTAGGTGCCATTCATTTAAACACTGCTATGTGTTTAATCTACCAATTAGTTTTCTCCTTTAATTTTAAGAATAATTAGAAATGTATATGATTTCACCAGACTTTGTTTCCCCCCCCACACACACACACACACTGTGCCTCTCGATATAGGCAGATCCTGATATAAATCTAGCACCATGAACACCTCCTGGAGGTGTTCCTCCTGAAGTCTTTGTCTTCAGACTAGTTCTAATTGCATGATACTGGTTCATCCACATGAAAGATTTACCATGTGAGCAATTTTGGAAAACAAACATTTCATATTGAACTAAGAAGGCTTTTTAAATAGTTTGATACATAATTCACATACCACACAATCTAATCATCACAATCAATTTTGGAAATTTTTCTTCTGGTACTCATTGTTGTCAGCTTCCCATTGCCCTCCGATCTCCCCTGCCATGGCCCTAGGGCATTATCAATCCGGTTACTGCCTCTATAGATTTACCTCTCCTGGATTCATATATAGAAAAACATACAGGGCTCAAGCAGAAAGAAAATGCTTTGACAATGATGATGACAACATTTGTACAAATGTCCTTGACACAATGGATGAATGTATGGATTGTGATAAGAGATATCATAGCCCCCAATAAAAGCAATTAATTTTTTATAAAAGAAAAGAAAACCACACAAAACACAAATCAAACAACAGCAATGATGAAACAAAACAGAGAAAAACCTCAGTCAAAAGAAAGCACAAACTATTAAAACTTTAAATCACTTGATTGTTGTTGTTTTTGTTGTCAGATGTCATTGAGTAGGTTCTGACCCAAAGTGACCCCATGCACAACAGAGCGAAACGCTGCCTGGTCCTGGGCCACGCTCACAATTGTTCCTGTGCCTGAGACCACTGTTGCAGCCACTGTGTCACTCCATCTCATCGAGGGCCTTCCTCTTTTTCACCGCTCCTCCACTTTACCAAACATGATGGCCGTCTCCGGGGACTGGTCTCTCCTGACAATAGTGCGACGTATCTAAGATGAAGTCTCACCATCCTTGCCTTTAAGGAGCATGCTGGTCATACTTCTTCCAAGACAGATCGGTCTGTCCTTATAGCAGCCCATGGCACTTTCAATAGTCTTCTCCAGCACCGCAATTCAAATGCATCTACCCCTCTACATTCTTCCTTATTCAACATCCAACTTTCACATGCATATGATGCAATGGAGAAGAACCTGGCTTGGGTCAGGGACTCCATTGTCTTCAAAGTGACATCCTTGCTCTTCAATTCTCTGAAGAGGTCTTGTGCAGCAGATTTACCCAAGGCAATGCCTCTTTTGACCTCTTTTTATAAAATCATTTTATTGGGGGGCGCGTGCAACTCTTATCGCAATCCATACATCCATCCATTGTGTCAAGCACCTTTGTACATTTGTTTCCATCATCATTTTCAAAACAATTTCTTTCTACTTGAGCCCTTGGTATCAGCTCCTCATTTTTCCCCTCCTTGCACAGCCCTTGACAATTTATAAATTATTATTATTTTGTCATGTCTTACACTGACCAATGTCTCCCTTCACCCACTTTTCTGTTGTCCATCTCCCAGAAAGAGGGTTATATGTAGATCATTATTATCAGATCCCCCTTTCTCCCCCACCTTCCCCTTACTCTCCTGGTATTGCTAATCTCATTATTGGTCCTGGGGGGTTTATCCATCCTGGATTCCCAGCTCTTATGTGTACCAGTGTACATGCTCTGGTCTAGCCAGATTTGTAAGGTAGAATTGGGATCATGCTAGTGGGAGGTGGGGGAGTATCAAAAAACCAGAGGAAAGTTATATGTTTCATCAGTGCTATACTACACTCTGGCTGGCTCGTCTCCTCCCCTCTATCGACCTCTTGACTGCTGCCTCCATGAGCATTGGTTGTTGATCCAAGCAAGACAAAATCCTTGACAACTTCAACCTTGTCTGTCAGTTTGTCATACGGTGGTAGCTTGTGGGTTGCTGAGATGCTGGAAGCCATGTCACTGGTATTTCAAATGCCAGCAGGGTCACCCAGAGTGAACAGGTTTCAGCAGAGATTCCAGACTGAAAACAGGCGTTGAGGAAGAACTTGGCTCTCTACTTCAAAGGAAGAAGTCGCTGAAAACCTTATGCCTAGCTTCAAAAACACTTTAAAATGGGTCAAAAGGAAAATCAAACAATACAGTTTTAGATTTTAGCTTAACTGCATCTGCCATGGTTTACTTTACAATGCTCTCTGTCTGATAGCATAGTGAGATTAGTTTATTGTGCCAGCCTGGCTGATAGACACAAGTGGGATTAATTGAAGGGCACAGAGATAAATGATTCAGTGAGCCTCACTTTTCTTGTCTCTCGCTCTGTAATCATCAGACCAGTGTGCCTTGCTTGTTCTGTGCCTCAATTTAAAGGGTACACTACCAGTGGGACGCCTAGCCTGTGGACTGTGTCGCTGTAAGTTGAGGTCCCTTTAAACCCACATAATTGAAATTTACATCTCTGGAGCTGGGGACTGACAGTTGGTGACCTGGCTGATGGTTGGTGACCTGCCTTGCTGTTTGCTGCCTGTGCTGGGATAGCCTAGTTCTCTCTCTACAGAGGACTACCTGACGGCCCTCAAGACTTGAAGAACTGCTAGTGTCTCACAACTCTCTCATGGAAGTGAGTTGCACTGAGCCATTTTTACTGCTTTATAATTTAACTGTTCATTTCTTGTATTATATATCTATCTGTATATAATTTAACAGTTCATTTCTTGTGTTATATATCTAACTATCTTTATAAATAAATAAATGTGTGTGTGTGTGTGTGTGTGTGTGTGTGTATCGGCAATCTGGTTTTATCTCTCTAGAGAACCCTGTCTAATACACATGACTATTCACATCCCTGAACTATTGTTAGAGAGGTTTTAGGGGAGACTTAATCCACATGGAGACACTGAAAGTGGATTTTGCATTTCTGTTCTCATCCATCCCTTCTTCAAAACAAGTGCTCAGAATTTAAGCTTGGATACTGTTCCCTCCTGCAAATTTGGATTTTATTATTTTTGATCTTTGGATTGCACAGGCTGGGGTGCTTCCTTCATGTGGATTGTGTTGATGCCTCACTTAGATGGCTTGTTGTTTTAAGACCAACCTTGAAGACATCAGATGCTATTCTTTCTGATAGCTGGGCACCACCTGGTTTTTTCACCACATTTTTCTATCACAGCCTTATCTTCAGTGATCTCTCCATGAGGGCGAGTATTGAGTAAGGTTATATCATAAGAACTGAATATTCTTATATTGGGGGCTAGAATTAAATGGGAACCCCAAACCCATCCCTGTAATTATGATTTATATATCTCTGGTTCACTTTAGAGACATCATCATCATATTTTGATAGAGAACATTATAATTCATCCCCCTGGAGCATAAGATAATTCTACTGATCGTGTCATCAATGTAGGCAATGGCATAGAATTTAAAATACTGTTGAGAAAAGGGATATTTCAGAACAAAATACATACATTTTTTACTTGTTCAGATTAAACTCTTAAATGACTAGACATATTTACACAAGCAAGGGGGGTTGTTGATAGGGGAAAACTTCTAATAACACTCATTCACAGAGGCAGAAACATGCCTATCAGACTAATATGTGTCCTAAGAAAGCAAGGAGAGCATTAAAATAATAAATATATGGTAGTCTGCATTAGTCCGGGTTGACTAGAGAAACCAATTCATATACACTCATGTGTGTGTAAGAAAACTCTTTATATAAAAAGATCAATTGTATATCGAGAAGACATCCCAGCCCATTCAGATCAAGTCTGTAAGTCCGATATTAGCCGAGATGTCTAATACTAGTCCATAAATTTCTCTTTAGACTCGCGCAGCACATGCGATGATACCGAATTCAGGTAGATGACAGGCCAGTGGGCAGAAGGTCTTGTGAGTCCAGTGGCAGTGGAAGCATCTCAATGCTGACGCACGTCTCCATGTGTCTCCTCTAGCTCTCTGAGTGTCTCAACAGCAGGAAAGGGAAGGCAGAGAGAGTGCTCTGGCCTCCAGTGAGCTATTTATATCCTGCATGCCTCCAAATGAAGTCATCAAGCTGCAACCTGATTGACAGGCGAGACTCCACCCCTTGGCTCAAGTTGACAGAAGATTATGTAACTGCCACAAAGTCCCAGGCCACCATTCACTGGGTATCCTCAAAGCAAGAGATCCGAATCAAAGTCTAACAACTGCATTGCTTTGAAATAGCTGTCTTCTGCTTCTTCTCACACTAAGGTGTTTGATCCTTAAGTCCAAGACAGTAGATCACTTCCTTAAATCTGCTACAGGTGAGTTTGAGATGAAGCCCAGTTCACTTTGTGGGGTTTCTACATTTCTGGTGTGGCCTATGAAGGATGCTGTGTGCCTTGAAAGGACAGAGTCTAAAGTCCCAGTACTCTATAGCACACAGCCTAGGTCACCAAGATATGGCTAGAAACTAGGTCACAAGTGTCCAATTAGATACCCAGTGTTGGGCATATGAATACCCCTTGGGTTCTATATAAGTTTCATTAGGTGGTTCTTTCCCCAGTGGGAGGTTGTTTCACCCCATTTACCCACCGGAGGAAGTGTACTCACCTTCTCCAGGACACACATGCCCCCCCCACCCCGCCCCTTCATCTTGACTTGGATTTTGAGTATGTTTCGCTTATCACTCTTGTAAGAGTGTCTGTTGATTTGGGGTGATCTTAGCACAATGTTGTGTGGCAGCCACTGAATGGTCTCCCTCTCCCCCCGTCTTGAAAAATGGACCCCAGCTGAGATGAGGTCTCCTCTGATAAAGTGTATTTTAACAGGTACATATAAAGGATGTGATCGATGTTTCCTGGACACGAGGAGGATCTCCACCTCGATGCCTGGGAGACAGCGTGAAAAGACTGCACGTCCTGAGAGCAGTAGTCTACCTTTTTCTTGGTGTTTCTCCTTAACGCAATGGACTCCAAGTATGTATCCTTTTGTGATAGACTAACTTCACCACTCAACATAATGGCTCCTAAATCCATCCCTGTCCCGAGGTGTTGCATGGTTTCATCGCTATTTTTTAGGAAGTGCAGAGTAGTCTCGTGTGTGTAGATACCAGTGTGTCTTTATCCATTCTTCTACTGATGGACATTTGGGCTGTTGCCCGCTTCTTGCTACTGTTAACTCTGCTGCAATGAACATGGGAAAACATACATCAGTTCATGTTCTCTCTCTTACTTCTTTGGAGTATATGCCCAGCAAAGGCATTGCTGGGTCGTATGGCATTTCTATTTCAGTTTTAGATAATGCCGTATCACTTTCCCCAATGGTCGTACATATTTACAAGCCCACTAGCAGTGTATAAGAGTTCTAGTCTCTCTGCAGCCTCTCCAGCATTTGTTACTCTCATTGTTTGTTTGTTTTTTAATTAGGCTATCATTGTGGGGATAAGGGGATATCTAATCATCATTTTGATTTGCAACTCCTGGATGGCTCGTAATTACGAGCATTTTCTCATGTGTTTGTGAGCCATTCGAATGCCATCCCTTGTGAATTGTCTATTCATGTCCATTGCCCACCTTAATTGGATTGTCTTTTTTTTGTATTGAGATATCACAGAGGTCTATAAATTTTAATCATTACTTCCTTATTCATGAAATCATTGCTAAAGACTTTTTCCCAGTCGTGGGCTCTCTTGGTTTACTTCTTTTTTTTTTAACTTAAAGAGAGCATTTATTGTCTTTTTTTAAAAATCAAATGTGCTTTACACAATTGATGTATGTCTCGATTGTGGTAAGAGTTGTGTGAGCCCCTAATTTATTAATCTTAAGAGAGACAAAGAGCTCAAAGACATTATCTGGATGAGGGAGGCCACAAACACAAGTTTAAAATGGTGCCCCTTGTTTTCCTCTTCTGATGAAGTCTTTTCATGTGCGTATTTTATTCATTTATTTGTGTGTTTTTTCATTTATTCATTGTTTTTATTCATTTATTTGTTTTATATGTTTATTTTCTTTTGTTGTTGAAAATATACACAGCACAATAGACGTCGATCAATTCAATGATTTCTACATGTACAGTCGAGCGACATTGATTCTGTTCAAGCTGTGTAGTCATTCTCCCCTTAAATGCTTTTAATTACTTGATGACTTTTAGAGAGGCAATTTGCTTCTGAACAATAGCTCCATTAGTCATGCTAAGGTTTCCAGACTAAAAAGTTCACAAACAGAGATGGACATTTATTCTTGAATAGTTTGAGACTGGAAGAACAATGGCTAAACTATTTTTGTTTTCTTTTTGAAAGGTCATTTTATTGGGGGCTCTTACCGCTCTTATAACAATCCATCCATCAATTGTACCAAGCAGATTTGTGCATCTGTTGCCATCATTATTTTCTAAACATTTACTCTTTATTTGAGCCCTTGATATCAGTTCCTCTTTTTTCTCTCCCTCCCACCAGTGTTTTATTTTTAAACAGTCCCAGTCATCTAATTTGTCTTCCACTGTGTCTACTTCCTTTATTTTATTTGGTAGTCTGTGTGTGCCCTGAAGTTTGTCCCCATTTCTAATTGATGATCTGTACAGCTCTGGGATTTACATTTATAGGTCTCTAACCCATCTTGAGTTTGTTTGGGGGACATGGGGAGAGGTATGGATCCTGTTCCATTCTTTTGCAGATGGAGATCCAAGTTTTCCAGCACCATCTGTTGAAAGGGCTGCCCTTTTCATTGAATGGGTTTTGGGTTCTTTGTCAAAAATCAATTAGGTGTAAGTGGATGCTTTGATTTCTGGGTTTTCCCTCTTGTTCCATTGGCCACAGTATCTAACTGTGTACAAGAACCAACCTCTTTTGACTACAGTGTCTGTGTGATAGGTTTTGTGGTCAGGAAGTGGAAGGCCTCATGCTTTGTTCCTCTTTTTTGAAAAGTTCTTTTCTTACTCTGGGCCTCTTCCATCTCCACAGGAGGTTGGTTTTTCCTTTTCTTTAAAGGATGAAGTTGGGGTTTGGATCGGAATTGTTTCTAACAGTCTTTTTCTGTAGTCTGTGGAGTTCTGTGTATGTATACTCATGTCATCTGCAAACAGTGAGCGTTTCACATCTCTTTGTCTAAAGGCATGCCCCTGAGGTCTTTCTGTTGACTAATGGGCTGGGTAAGACTAAATCAGTCATTAAAAACACAATGACAACTCTTTCCTTTTTAATCATTTTATTAGGGGCACATACAACTCTTATCACAATCCATGCACACATTAATTGTGTAAAACACATTTGTACATTCATTGACCTCATCATTCTCAAAATACTTGCTCTCCACGTAAGCCTCTGGCATCAGCTCCTCACTTTTGCCCCTCCCTCCCCAGTTCCCCCTTCCTCGTGAATCCTTGATAATGTATAAATTATTATTTTGTCATCTCTTACACTGACCAACGTCTACCTTCACCTACTTTTCTGTTGTCCATCCCCCAGGGAGGAGGTTATATGTAGATCCTTGTAATCGGTTCCCCCTCTTGACCCCACCTTCCTCCACCCTCTCAGCATCACCACCCTCACCCCTGGTCTTGAAGGGATCATCCACCCTGGATTCCCCGTGTTTTGAGTTCCTAACTGCACCAGTGTACATCCCCTGGTCTAGCCAGATTTGTAAGGTAGAATTGGGATCATGATAGTGGCGAGGGGGTGAGCATTCAGGAACTAGAGGAAAGTTATATGTTTCATTGCTTCATTGTTGTTACACTGCACCCAGACCCAGAGGGTGGTGATGTCGAGAGGGTGGAGGAAGGTGGGGTCAAGAGGGGGAACCGATTACAAAGATCTAGTCTCCTCCTATCTTATTTAGACAGACCTGCAGAGATAATAACATGAACATAAACAAGGCAGAGCAAAACCAAGCAACAAAAGAAAACAAAACAACAGCAACAACAAGCCAATGACAAAAAAAACACAACTACAAGAAAGAAAAGCTTGTAGTTAGGTCAAGGACTGTTTGTTTGCCTTTGGGAGTGTTTTCTGGTTGAGTCTGATGGGGCGCCAAGTCATGGCCCCAAAGTGTATTTTTGGTATTCCCAGGGGAATCCGTTGCCCTGTTCCCCTAGCTGTTCTGTTGCACACCCTTAGTGTTTTGCCTCAGTGTGGTGGGATAAGATCGGGCAGTACTCCCACACTGTGTCTCCAGTGTTGTCCCCTGTAGGGTTATGGGTCAGTGAGGGAAGTCCTGTCTCATAGTGGGGCTGGTCATAAGGTATTCTTTGTGGATTGGCTGCTCTGAGCGGGAATCTCTTAGTCCAGGCTTGGTGGGCCAGGATGTGCTCCAGTCTCTCTTCTTCCCCCTTCAGTTGCTCCCGTGTGCTCTGATCAGACATGACCCTCTCCCTGAGCTGCAGATTTAGTGCTGTCCTCTGAAATAAATTCTTCTAGGGGGAGGGGCAGGTGTCCATGTAGTTGGGACTGGGGCCAGCCCTTCAGACCTCTCCACTGGTACCCTACGCCATGCTGGCGTGTTGCATTCACATCTTGGAGCACTGAGTTGAAGTCTGGTCCCTCTTTCTCTGTGAAGATATAAACAATACCCTCCCCTTGGGTGGGTTAGTGCCCTGTGCCCCCGCTACACCTTTCTTTGCTTTCTTTTTTTTTTCCTTCTCCCTGCCCTCCTTTTTAGTTGGCTACCATATATATCCCTGGATTTGGTCCAGCCCCTGCCACACTACCTGGTCCTCACCCCAGGAATGTTTGTATACAGTAGCATTATCCCTATGCCCCATTTGCATTTTTAAAGCTTACCTTAGCAGGACTCATGTTGTACTTGTCCTTTTGTGCTTGGCTTACCTCGCTTAGCATGATTTCCTCCAGTGCTTCCCATGCAGCGATGTGCTTCATACGTTCATCACTTCTTTTTAGCGATGCATAGTACATCATTGTATGTATGTACCACAGTTTTTTAATCCACTCATCAGTTGATGGAAATTTAGGTTGTTTCAAACTCCTTGCAATTGTGAACTGTGCCTCGATGAAAATTGGAGCAAATATGTCTGACTGTAGTTTGTTTCTTGCCTCTACTGGGTATATGCCCAGTAGGGGGATTGCTGGGTCATATGGTGGCTCAATTTCCATCTGTTTTAGATATCGCCAGATCCATTTCCTTAGAGGCTGTACATACTTACAGGTCCACCAACAGGGGATGAGAGTTCTGGTTTCCCCACAACCCCTCCAACACTTGTTATTTTCTGATTTTTTTTTGAATTGGGCTAAATTTGAGAGTGTTAGGTGGTACCTCATTGTTTTAATTTGCATTTCTCTTATGACTAAAGATCAGGAACATTTCCTCATATATTTATTGACCATTCTGATTTCTGCCCCTGTGAAACTTCTGTTCAAGTCCTTTGCCCACCTCCTCGGTGGGAAATTAGTTGTTTTTTTTTCTTTTTGGAAGCTAGCAGAGCATTGTAGATTTTAGCGATAAGGCCTTTGTCTGATGTATCATTGCTAAAGATGTTTTTCCAGTCCACGGACTCTCTTATTACTCTCGGTGAATTATTTCAATGTACACAGGTGCTTTGTCTTCAGTATATCCCATTTGTCAATTTGTGCCTTCTCTGTGTTTGTGTCCTTCACTATTTCTATGTATTCCCTGTGCCAAAGTTCTCAAGTTGGTCCCAATTCCCTCACTGATGGTCTTAATAGTTTGGGGGTTAACTTCAAGATCTGTGATCCGCATTGAGTTAATTCTTGTGTATGGAGTGAGATAAGGGTCTTGCTTCATTTTTCTGCAGGTAGATATCCATTTTTTCCAGGATCACTTGTTAAAGAGGGCATCTGCTTCCCATTGGATGTTTTTGGGCCTTTATCAAAGATCTGTTTTCTGTATGCTGATGCTTTTATTTCTGGGTTTTCAGTTCTTTTCCATTGGTCTGAGTATCTGTCACTGTACCATTATCATGCAGTTTGACAGCTGGGACTGTATAGTATGTGCTAAAGTCAGATAAAGCAAAGCCTCCCACTTTGTCCTTCTTCTTGAGGAGTTCTCTGCTAATTCTGGGCTTCTTCCCTTTCCATATGAAGTTGGTAATAAGTTTTTGCTTTTTTTTTAAAGAAAGATGAGGGCAACTGTATCGGGATTGCATTAAATTTATATAGTGCCTTGGGCAGAAATAACATATTTACTATATTGAGTCATCCAATCCATGAGCATGGGATATTCTTCCATTTGCTGAGGTCACTCTTGGTTTCTTGTAATAGTGTTCTGTATTTTTTCTCTTATAGATCTTCTGTTCTTTTAGTTAGGTATATCCCTAGATATTTCAATTTGTGTTTGGCTATTGTGATGGGTACCACCTTTTTTATCTCCTCTTCTGTGGTCTTATCCAATGTGTATAGCAGTCCAATAGACTTCTGTTTGTCTATCTTGCAGCCTGCCAATCTGCCAAACGCCTCTGTTGCTTCCAGTACTCCCCTTGTGGAGCTTTTAGGATTTTCCATATATAAAATCATATCATCTGCAAATAACGATAGTTTCACCTCTTCCTTCCCCAAACAAATACCTTTGATGTCTTTTCTTTGTCTTATGCTGTTAGCTAAAACCTCCAGTATGATATTAAATAACAGTGGTGACAAGGGGCATCCTTGTCTGGTCCCCGTTTTCAGTGGGATTGTGTTAGTCTTTTTTCCATGGACTACCATGTTGGCTGTGAACTTTTCATAGATAACTTGTATTGTCTTGAGGAATTTTCCTTCCATTCCTATCATCTCAAGTGTCTTAAACAGGAATTGGTGTTGGATGCTGTCGAATGATTTTTCTGCATCTATCGATATTATCATGTGGTTCTTATCCTTTTTCATGTCTATGTGACGAATTGTACTAACGGTCTTTCATATGTTGAACCATCCCTGCATCTCTGGTATGAATGCCACTTGGTCATGATAAATTATTTGTTTTATATACTTTAGTATTCTATTGGCTAGTATTTTGTTAAGAATTTTTGCATCGATATTGCAAAATTAGGGATATTGGTCTGTAGTTATCAATTCTTGTGGGATCCTTGCCCGGTTTTGATATCAAAGTTATACTAGCTCCATAGAAGGAGTTTGGGAATTTGACATCTTTCTCTATGTTCTGGAAGAGTTTGTGTAGGATTGGTGTTAGTTCTTCCCTAAATGCTTGGTAGAATTCTCCAGTGAAGCCATCTGGTCCAGGGGATTTTTTTGTTGGTAATCCATTGATAATCTTGTCTATTCTATTGCTATGGGTCTGTTGAGATTCTTGGCATCCTTTGGGGTATGTCTAGGAAGGGATTGTTTTTCCAAGAATTTGTCCATGTCTTCCAAGTTATTGATTTCACTGGAGTACCATCCTTCATAGTACTGTGTAATTATCATTTTGATTTCATTAGGGTCTGTTGTAATGTCCCTCTCTCATCCCTCATTCTTGTCATTGAAATTTGTTCCCTCCTTTCTTTGGTTAGGTTTGCCAGTGGTCTGTCAATTCTGTTTATCCTTTCAAAGAACCAACTTTTAGCAGCATTCGTTTTTACCATAGTTTTCTTATTTTCCCTCTCCCGAATCTCAGCCCTGATTTTTATTATTTCTTTTCTTTGGCTATTAATAGGATTGTCCTGCTGACTCTGCTCTAGTTGTTGTAAATTTTGTGCCAGCATATCAATCATGAGTCTCTCTTCCTTTCTCAGGTGTCCATGTATTGCTATGAAACTTCCTCTGATAACTGCCTTTGCTCTGTCCCATGAGTTTTGGTACGTCGTGTTCTCATGCTCGTTGGTTTCTAGAAATTTCTTAATTTCATATCTTATCTGTGCCAGTACACACTCCTCTTTGCAATAGGGAGTTATTCATCCTCAAATTGTTTGCTCTTGTTTTCTTCGTCTTCCTTTTGTTCATTTCCAGCCTCTTAGCACAGTGGTCAGAGAGAGAGGTCTGTATGATGTCAATGTGCTTAAATTTATGTAGATTCACCTTATGCCCCAGCATGTGATCTATCTTCAAATATGTGCTAGCCATGCGGGCTTGAAAAGTATGTGAATTTTTTTTTAATTTGGATGAAAAGCTCTGTAAATATCTATCAGGTCAAATTGTCTAAGGGCAGTATTTAGATCTTTAGCCTCCTTATTGAGTTTCTTTCTCTGTGGTCTATCTCTCTCAGAGAGCGGTGTATGGAAGTCACCCACTATAATTGTTGAGGCTATGATTTCTTTTGGAATGTTTGGTTGACGTATTCAGCGGGTCTCTCATCCGGGGAATGTATGTTTACAATGCTCAGTGGTTCTTTGTCTACCATTCCCTTGAGCATTATACAGTGCTCCTCCTTATCTCTTTCCATGTTTTGCACTTTGAGGTCAATTTTATCCAAGATTAGGATTGCAACCCCGGGTTGTTGTTTTTTTTAATTGCTGTTTTCTTGGTATGCCTTTCTCCAGCCTTAGATTCTCAGCCTATTTTTGTCTGTAGCCTTGAGATATGTCTCCTGTAGGCAGCAGATTGATGGGTTGTGTTTCTAAGCCACTCTGCTAGCCTCGATCTTTTAATGCCTGAGTTCAGACCATTGATTTCAGGATTATTATCTCCATCTGCGGACTCTGATGTCATGTTATAACTTTTGTGTTGGGTGTTTACCTACCTTCCTTTCTTATTAGTGTGTTGTGCATGTGTTTGTGTGTGTCTCATTCTTGACTTCTTTTCATCCTTAAGCCAATTGCTATCTTGGGGTCTGTTTTCTCTTTGTTGCCCTCTTGGTGAGGTTGTTCTGTGTGGCAGTCTCTTATTTATGCTTGGTGGGTGTTATTCTTCTGCCCATACTGGGTCGGCAAGGATGTTTTGTAGGGCTGGGTTTCTTCTAACATATTCTTTGAGTTTTTCCTTGTCTGGGAAGTCTCTTACTTCTCCATTTATCTTGATCGATAAATTGGCTTGGTAGAGTATTCTTGGGTTTGCATTGTTTTCCTTCAATTTTTGGAATATGTTACTCCACACTCTCCTCTTCTTAATAGTTTCTGCTGATAGATCTGAGCATATTCTTATTTGGGAAATTTTTTATGTGATTTCTTGTTTTTCCCAAGCTGCTCTCATGATTTTCTCCTTTTCATCAAAGTTGGATTGTTTAACTATTATGTGCCTTGGTGACTTCTTGGGATTTAGTCTACCTGGTGTTCTTTCAGCCTCCTGAAGGGTTGCCTGGTTTTCATTCATTAAACTGGGGAAGGTTTCCTCCAAGAATTCTCTCACTATTGTTGCAGATGACTTCTTTTTTGTGTCTTCCTCTGGTAAACCAATAATTCTAATGTTGTTCCGCTTTAAAGCATCAGACATAGCTCTTGGGTTTTCTTCAGCTTCTCTAATGATCTTATTAGATTTTTGTTCTCATTTGTTAAAGTCTGATTGGCTGTCCTCCACATCACTGGTGCGGTTCTCTGCTTCCTCCAGTCAATTCTCGAGGTCTTTGAGTCTGCTATTGATTTTTGTTATCTCCTCCCTATGTTCTTGCGTTTTCCTTTGGTGTATGGACTTTATCTCCTCTATCATTTCATCCTTTTGCTGTATTGTTTCCCTCATATCCTGTATGGCTCCAAGCAACATTCTGAAAATTTCTCTCTGTGTCAGATCAATGTCTGCTTCTTCTATGCACGTCATCAGATTCAGGACATCTTCTGTCATTACCTTTTGTTTCTCCTGTTTTTCCGTTGAGGTTGTTGGGACTTATGGCTGTTTGCATTGCATTGTTTTAGAGGAGCCAGGTGCCATTTTCCAGGGAGTCAAGAGCACTGGCTCTCTCTGGGAGAATTCTAGGAATGTTTCTTCAAACTGCTTGCAGCTAATTTCACTATGGATTTAGCCTACCACTTTATCTTCCTGTGGCTACCCTCTCAGGTGAGGTCCCCAGAAGGCTGGTGGGTTGCCTGCTTTGGTGTAGAGCACAGCGAATGGTGGGCAGAATCTCCCTGGTCAGGTAGGTCACTGTGAAAGTTGGGCAGAGGTTCCTGCAGCAACTTGGAATATTGGTGAGTGTTGGCCGAGCTTCCTTAGGCCATGTGAGGCATTTAGGTATGCAGGAGGAAGTTCCTTTACTGTCCCTCAGTCACATGGGACAATAAAGGAAAAATAGGAGCTCCGCCAGCCACACAAGCAGGAGTTCCCCATAAGAAGTTGGGAGGAGTATCTCTTGGTGTAGTTCAGCTGGGCTTTCCCCAGCCTCAAGCTACACTGCACAGGGCAGAGCTCATCTAACTGGGTGTGGGGAAGGTGTAAATTCCCTAGGCTAAGGGGAGGCTTAGAGGTCGGCTGTTGAGTGTGAGAGAAAAGGGAAGAGACAAAGAGGAGGAAAAAAATTTTAAATAAACCCACTGAGACTGTAGGGGGTGGGGGATAGAGAGAATAGAAGGAAACAAAAGTAACAATATAGCTGAGCCCCGGTCCCTGCCCATGGGGCTGCAAGGGTTTAATCACTGCGCTGAGGCAGCGATCTGTGACTGTGTTGAGATTAAGCCCATGCACCAGCTCCAAATGGTCCCGGCGCCAGCTGAGACAGTAGCGGGCTAAGGTCAAATCATAGCCGGCCTCTACTGTGGTAAGCCGAAAACCCCCACCCCCTCAAAACCTTGTGGATCTGTGCCTACTTATCTTTATGATGCTCCTCCTGTGATCCAGCAGTGTTCAATTTCCCTCTAAGTAACTCTCCTGGGCTGATTTCTGCGGACTCCCTCTGGTGTGTGTTACTCAGTTACCATCTTTCCAGAAGTCTTCAGTGACAACACTCAAGAGCAGAACTTCTCCATAGAGTTTCCAATACTGTAATCTTTACAGAAACAGACCACTAGCTCTTTCTCCTGTGAAGTGGCTGGCAGGTTAGAATTGCTAGTCTTTAATAGTTGAGCATTTTAACCACTGCAGCATCAGAGTTCCTAAATTGGCCATAATCCACTGCCATCAAGTCAACGTCAACCCATAGTGATGGGCTTGAACTGTCAACCTTGTGGTTAGCAGATAACACCTAACCAACAGTGACATCCCTCAATGTCATTTAATTCATTTTCTGGCTCTTTATAAAATCCATTATAAAAATATAAAGGCCCCACTCTCAGTGACACAAGGTAGCACTGCCTAACTTCTTCATTTACAGAGAGGTCAGTGCTACTTGATAAAACCCTTGCTGTAGGCATGGGTTTATTCCCTTCCCGTGGCTTGTTTGTTTTTTTAAGGCAGAGTTTCTCCATTCTACTTGCTGTTTTCCATCTGTTCTGCCTCACCTCTGCAGCCTGTGCTGAATTTATCGGTCAAATGGGATTTCCTTAGGATTGCCTGTCTGTGATTTCCAACTCATAACAACCCCATGTGACCAAGTGGAACTGCCCCATAGGGTTTCCCAGGCTGTGATATTTAAGGAAGCAAATTACCAGATTGTCCTTCCAAAGAGCAGCTCCTGAGTTCTGATCTTTTGGTTAGCAGCTAAGCATTGAATCATTGCACCACCGAGGATCTTTACAAAACTCATAATTCCTACAGATTGCTTTTTTCCTAGCAAAACGCCTGAGAACTCCAAACAAATCCAATGGAAGATACAACAGCCCTGGGTAAACTTTGGACAGCTGCTAAATAAAACATTTCTCTTTTGACAAATAAGACAAGGTGAACTGTTTTAGTCCGGGTAGAGAAACAAATCTGGAGACACTCAAATGTGTATGAGAGAGAGCTTTATATCAAAGAGTAATAGTATATTAAGAAAACATCCCAGCCCAGTCCAGATCAAATCTATAAGTCTGATATTAGCGCATGTGTCTGATACCAGTCTATAAATTCCTCTTCAGATTCATGCAACACATACAATGATGCTGAATGCAGGAAGATCAGAGGCCAGTGGGTGGAAAGTCTTGTGGATCCAGTGGTGGTGGAAGTATCTCAGCACTGACATGGGTTTCCATGTGGCTCCTCCAGCTCCAGGTCTCACCAACCTGTGGTCTTCCTGCTTCATCTTCCTGCTTCTTACTCATCGGCCCCTGCAGATATAGGAGTCAGGAGAAGCCTTTAACTTACATCTGACTCATGAACTTGAACCAGGCTGGACTTACTTCTATGACTTTGTGAGCCATTTCTTTATATAAATCTCTTTCTCTATGCATTTTTTTAAATGGCTTGGTCTTTTGAACCCATCAGCAGATCCACAGGAGAAAGATGGAGCTATCTGTCCCTGTAGAGATTATAGCCTCAGAAAATCTGTATAGGATCACATGAGTCAGGACCAACTCAATGAGGAACCATAATATCAACCAGGAGTCCCTGTTTCCTTCTTCCATTTGGTGGTGCAAATGGCCAGGAACTGAAATACCAACTAGAAGGTTGATGGCTCCAAGTTACTCTCAGGCATCTCTGAAGACAGGCCTGGTGATCAGCCTTCAAGAAGGCCCAGCTTTGAAAACTGTATGGAACAGATCTAGCCTGTATACAATGAGTCAGAATTCACTCAAGATCAGTCAATAACAGCCGGACTTGCACAGCACAAGATACACTGGAACCCGACCATGATTCCCCACGATGGCAAACCTCATGAGAAAATGAGCCGCTTCCAAAAGAAATTACAGTTGGATTAGCAACCTCCATGGGTTACCCTGATGATATACCACAAGCCCTGGTGACAATCACTTATAAGGGGATTAAGGTGGGGTGCAACACCTTATGAGGATCACAGGCTTAACCCAAGGGTAGGATATCTGTGGTATGGCCTATATCACCTTTTATCTTACAAGAGCTGAAAGAGAGAAACAAGCAGGAAAAAGGACCTAACTATCATCAAGGAAGAAGAGCCAGAGGGGAGCGCATCCTTTGGACGCTGTATTAGTCTGGGTTGACTAAAGAAACAAATTCATAGACACTCATATGTGTGTAATAGAGAACTTTATATCAAAGACTAATTGTAGATTGAGAAAATATCCCAGCCCAGTCCAGATCAAGTCCATAAGTCCAATATTAGTCCATATGTCTGATACCAGTCTATAATTTCCTCTTCAGATTCACGCAGCACATGCAATGACACTGAATACAGAAAGATCCCAGGCCAGTGGGTGGAAAGCCTTGTGGATCCAGTGGCATTGGAAGCATCTCAGCGCTGGCATGGGTCTCCATATGGCTCCTCCAACTCCAGTGCTCTGGGTCCACCCGGGGTCTCCATGTGGCTAGTCACCAGGAAGACAAGCAGAGTGTGTGGCCTGGCTTCCAGTGAGCAATTATCTCCATAGTGCCTCCAAATGAGGTCATCAAGCTGCAACCTGATTGACAGAGTAACTCCACCCCTTCACTCTTAATAGTCTCAAGTTGACACCAGATTATGTACCTACCACAGACCTATAGTCCCTGCCCTGAGAGCCTGCTAGACTCAGAGGACAAGTGATGCCAAGATATTTGGAGATCTCCAAGTGTTATGGGCCCCCAGAGCCAACAGGGAGAGAAAGCCCTCCACTAACTTAGGCCCTAAATTTGGACATCTGTCTCCTAAATTATGAGTGAATAAAGTTGGTTGTTAAGACCATCGACTTGTGGCATTTCTGTGATAGCATCACCAGGTAACTAGAAAACCATTCACTTAAACTCACTGCCCCCTGAGCTTCTCATGGGACCTTTCAAGTTTCTGTTGCTCATGTGATCTCCCACCGGTGATGCTTTAAACATACACAATGCTCAAGGCAGACATAGTTTACTTATGAAAATAAATTCTACCGGAGTCCAAAGAAGACTTCAGTGGACACTTTGGACTTAAGGCCTACCTGAAGATTACCTGAAGGCAATAGGTTTGAAGATTCATCTACTCTCAATGGCTGCAGGATTTCACTGAGTGATTCTCAAGAGTTTATTCAGCAATTTGCCCCATACGTTCCCAGGGCATAATGTTCATATTTCAGAATGTCGATGTTCAACCAGAAATGAGTTTCCAGTGAGGCAAACTATTGCCAGTTAGAGTACAGGTGTTGTCAACAGTATCACAGGTGTCGTGTCTTTCATCGCTTGGGTCCTGTGGGGTGGGGGTGTGGGAAGGAAGAGCTCTGACTCTTCTTATAAAAAAGGTCGATGTGAAAGTCCCACGGTGACCGATGCTGGGTGTCACCCACCACATCCTCTACATCTGCCTGTCCTGCTGGACCTGGCACTCTAAAACTCCTCCACATTTGCCTGGCAGGCTCTGTATTATGCCTTCCACACTTGCTGCCCTGCTCTGCCTCGGTGAGCTCCTGCTTGGAAGGAAGATGGAATCTAGAGGTTTGGGTGGGGGTGGGGCCGCCCATCTCATGATCCCTCTCTTACAGGGCTGTGTCTGAGCCAGATGACCAGCTCCAGGAAGCGTGAGTTCTTCTTTCAAAGCCTTGGGTGCCCTCTTCTCTGTTCAGATTAAGTCTCCTCCTGACGACAGCTGGCTTTCTGGACTCAAACCACTGGGTTTGAGGGCAGCAGCTTATTGGGAAGTAGGGTGGTGGTAGCTGGGAAGTGGGGTGGGGGGCGGGGTTATCTAAAACTCCAATCTCTGGTTCCCTTTCAGATACGCTCTTGAAACCCATCATTTGGGCCAAACCCAGTTTCATCATTCCCAAGGGAAGGCCAGTGACCATCTGGTGCCAGGGGGTTCCTGAGGCTGTTGAGTACCACTTGCTTTTCAAGGAACAACTTATTGCCTTGAAGAGACCGAAACCATGTGACAGGGTCATCTTCTCAATCTCGGCCATGATGCTACACCATGCAGGGCCTTACAGATGCATCTATCTGAGCGGGGAGCACTGGTCACAGCAAAGTGAACCCCTGGATCTGATCATAACCGGTAAGAGAAGACAAGGAACCCCCTCATCCTATTCCTTAGCTTTGCAGCCATTCCTTAGCCTGAATCCTGGCTGAAACTTGTCTTCATTCCCTCTGAGCTTTTAAAAGCCTGGATCAGGAAGTGAACCACTTCCTGAATGTATAGCGGAATCAACAGTGTGGTCTCCGTGGAAATTGTCTTCGGTCTGGTTTCCCAGAAAGATGTAGATGTACAGGAGTAGTATTACTAGGAAGTGTCCTCAAAAGCAAAATCTGTGTTATCTGAGTATCATCTACATATGAGTGAATGTTGAACTGTGAGGCATTCTTTAAAAGCATTTTGAAAATGATTTTACTGTGAATTTGGTGGAGGCTCGCAGAGTATGTCAGTTTTCCACTTAACAATCCACACACATTTTGTTTCCTATGCCTGGTGGCAATCCTCACTTTGGCAATTCTCAATTTGCTTTCATGTCTCAAATGGCTTACAAGAGTTTCTTCATATGCTTGTTGGCTCCCTGGGTGTCTATTTTGGGGTACTGCCTCTTCATGTCCTCTGCTTGTCTTTTATTGGATCGTTCATCTTGTGCTCGTTGAAGTTTGGCAGTTCTTTATAGATTCTAGAGGCTAGTCCCTTATCCAGGTTATCGTTGTCCAAATCGTTCCCAGCCAGTGGTTCTTGTTTTACTCTTTCGATGCACACAAGGGTCTTCGTTTTAGGAGGTCCCAGCCAGCTATTTTGTCTTCTGTTGTTTGTGAGCTTATTGTTACGTCTGATGGTACGTTTGTGCTGAGGCTATATGTAATCTTTAAGAAGCAGGCTGACGCATCTTCCTCCCAAGGAGCAGCTGGTGGATTCAAACCACCTACCTTTCAGTTAGCAATATCCACCACTGCTCCACCAGGGCTCCTCTATCCATGTGGAGCAGTGATTCTCAACCTTCCTCATACGATGACCCTTTAATACAGTGACTCATGTGGGTGACCCCCCAACCCTAAAATTATTTTTGTGTCTACTTCATCACTGTAATTTTGCTACTGTGATGAATCAGGTGACCCCTGGGAAAGGGTCGTTCAACACCCCCCCCCAAAGGGGTTGCAACCCACAGGTTGAGAATCGCTGATGTAGAGTGTGTCTTAAATGTAATGCCCCCTGAAATAAGAAAGGAGCACATGAAAGAAAGAAAGGAAGAAAAGAGCAGAGTAGACACCGAAAGACACAAGCACAAATGAGAGAAAGTAATGACACATGGAGATCACCAAGGAGTTCAAGAATGCCAAGGCTAAAGAAGCTGAGACAGAGATATTCCCCCAGAGCAGGCAGGTAGAGCCTTTCCCTGGAGCTGATGCCCTGCATTCAGATTTCCAGCCTCCTCATTAGAAGAAAACACACTTCAATTCTTTAAAGCCATCGGCTGGTGGTATATGTTCTCCTAGCATCCCTAAGCCCGACTGCTCCTTAGAGGCAAGGAGGACAATGCTTCATTCCATGTACTTTGGACATGTTGTCAGGAGACACCAGTCCCTGGAGAAGGATGTCATGCGTGACCAAGTGGAGGGACAGCGACAAAGAGGAAGGCCTTCAATGAGATGGGTAGACGTGGAGGCTGCGACAATGGGCTCAAGCATCAGAATAATTGTGAGGATGGCACAGGACTGGGCAATGTTTTGGTCTGTTGTGTTTAGGGTCACTGGGTCAGAACCAACTCGATGGCACCTAACAACAGCAACATCTCTAGAGAGGAGGCCTGGAGGTTCGGTTGGCACTCCTGAAAGTTTGGGGAAGCAGTTGCCTTCAGTCTTGAAAGAGAAGTTATTTCTTCCGTGACAAGGAAGAAGTCTAGGAAAGTCTAAGGGTTTATTTCCTGGTCTTAAGGGCAAAGAAGATGGGGCATTCTCTTCGTTTCTCAGTGCTGGTCTCACAGAAATACCGCAGGTCAGGGGTGGTTTTAACAAACAGAAACTTAGGTTCTCAAGTTTTAGGAGTGGCAAAAACCAACATAAGAGCATCAGCTCTAGAGAAAGACTGAGAGAGAGAGAGAGAACTCTATGTGATGGTCCTTGTATCTTCTCAGCTCTGGTCTTCAGTTCCTCAATGATCTTCATGTGCTGTGACATCTATCCCCCGCCCCCCATAGGTGCTTGCCTAATCTACTTCTTTTATATTTCAAAAGTGATTGACTTTTAAAACTATCCCTTAAGGTCTTCTTTGTACAACAGCAAGCAAAATAGAAGAGAGGCAGGAAGGAGGAAGAGAGAGAAAAAGAAAGGAAATATTTACCTTAATGAGAATATACGTGTCTTGAGCATGGTGCTCTCTTAAAGAACTCTCTATATGAGATCAGCTTGGCAAGGGCAACTTGAAAGACTCGATGAGGAGCCTAGGAGGCAGGGAGTCTAAGTCAATGGTGGTAGAATCACTTGGAAAAGGAAGGCAGTAATGTTTGCACAACTGAAAGAATGTAATCAATGTCGCCAAGTTGTACTTGTAGAAATTGTTACAATGATGTGTGATCGCGAATAACTTTACCTGCACCACCACCCCAAAAAAACCATGTGATTGGTTTAAGGTATCCCCTACCCTGACATGACCTCATTCTCACTACAAGGAAACCCCGGTTTCCAAACAGGGATCACATTCACTGGTTTCCGGGTAAGGATTCCAACACCTATTTGGGGAATGCCCTTCAGTACAGAACAGAGGTGTAAGAAGCAAGGTCAAAATGTACTGGACCTATCAGTCATCTTCTCTCACACAGGACTGTATGACACGCCTACGCTCTCAGTGCAGCCCAGAGCTCAGGTGACCTCAGGAGAGAATGTGACCTTCCACTGTCATCTGGAGTCTGCAACAAGCACATTCTTTCTGCTCAAGGAGGGAAGAGCAAATCCCCTGCAGCAAACATACGGGAAAAATGGAGCCGACTTCTCCATGAGCCCTGTGACACCAGCTCACAGAGGCACTTACAGATGCTTTGGATCTTACAACAACTTTGCCTGGTCTTTCCCCAGTGAGCCCATGAAGCTCCTTGTCGCAGGTGAGAAAACCCCAACATGCCCCATGTCCCCACTGGAGCCCTCAGAGAGCCAGAGCCAGTGATGAGAAAGGTGGGCAATGCTGTATTATCCACCACAAAAATTACCACGAATGCCCTCACAACATCCACTTTCGAGGAGCTACTTGGTCACTTGTGAGAAAGAATGCCAGACTGACAACACAAACTTGTTCTTTATTCGACAATTCACGGCCTTCTTGTTTCAAGTGATGGACTGCATCCCCACAATGCAACAACACTCCATCCCAGGCCTCCCTGTGTCCCTCTTTTTCATTCTCCCTTCTTTCTTATCCTTTCTGAACTTTGTCCTTTCGTAAATGCTGCCCTTTTGATCTCAAATGGTTGATTGCTCCCCAAAAAAGTGCATAAGGTCCCCCTAATAGACAGACCTGTTTAGGAGCCATGGTGGCATAGAGTTCACATGCTGGGCTGAGATCCACAAGGTCTGTAGTTCTAAACCACCATCTGCTCCTCGGGAGTAGACAGGGCTTTCTACTTTCATAAAAAGTTAGTCTTGGAAACTCACAGGGGCAGTTCTACCCTGTCCTATAGGGTTGCTATGAGTTAGTATTGACTCAATGGCAGTGCATTTGTTTGTTTGTTTGTTTTCTTTGAATAGACCTGCATAGCTGAAAATTGTTCACTATTTTTTCATTTCCATTTTCAAGGAAATTTTTTAAAGGCCTCTCAAACTTCTTCCAAGACAGAGCTGTTTGTTCTTCTGGCCATCTGTGCTATATTCATTTTTATTATTTTTTGCCAATCCCATCATTCAAATGCATAAATTCTTCTTTAGTCTTCTTTATTCCTTGTCCAGCATGTGAGGTAGCAGAAAATATTGTGGTTTGAATCAGGTACACATGAGTCTTCAAAATATCACCTTTGCTCTTTAATACATTAAAGAGGTCTTTTGTGTCAGATTCACCCAGTATAATATTACTATGTTGTCTGGTTTCTACACCGCTCCTTTCATGAACGTTGATGGTATAGTCAAAGAACAATCCTTAGCAATTCCAAAAAATGTTTTAAAAATCATAATAAAAGAGGGCCAGAGAGACAGGGTAGGAAAGGGCAACAATGGTGACTACATAGCTAAACCCCATAGAAGAGCCCATCTCATGGTGACCCAGATGTGTATCAGAGTATAGTTGTGCTCTATCAGGTTTGAATGGTTGAATTTTTTGAAGTACTCATAGAGCAGCAGGATTTTTTTCTGAAACACTCTTAAAAGGACTTGGACCTCTGATCTTTAGCCTCACAGTCCAGTGAACTCACTGTTTGTACCACTGAAGACTCCAACCCAGCAGCTGTTGAGACAACTCCAGCTCATGGTGACTTCATGTGTGTCAGAGTAAAACTGTGTTCCAAATGGCTTTCAACAGCCAATCTGTCAGAAGTCGATTTCCAAGATATTCTTCTAAGGTACCTACAGGTGGAGTCCTACCTTTTCGTTCGGTGACATTGGATGCAGTCCCTTTGATGGAGCTAGAGATCAGGGCCTACAGCTTGACGTCTGGATTAAACCTCATAACACTCACTTGCTGCCATTGAGTCAATCCCGACTCATAGTAGAGCTTCCCTTGGGGGCCTCCAAGACTAAACTCTTCATGGGAGTAGAAAGTTGCTTCTTTCTCTTACAGAGCAGCTGGTGGTTTCAAACTACTGACCTTGGGGTTCGTAGCCCAACTTGTAACCACCACGCTACCAGGTCTCCCCAGCCTTTAAGTAGTCATGTATCTGGACTATTAATACCACCCGGGGACACTAATAGATGGGTAGACCAGAAGAGACTCAAACCTGCTGCTCTTTTATTTCCTGTCGTCATCGATTGCCAGGATCTATTGAAAACACCAGTCCTGGGCCGACAGAGACCACCTTTACTGACGGTGAGTAACTGATACCTCTAAGTTCAAGAGAACGGTTATAGCCTCCCAAAACGTGACAAAAATGTTAGTCATTGAACACATCCATTGAGCTGCCAGCATGTGCCAGGCACTATGGCTTTATCAGTCAATCAAACAGACAAACATTTTTGCATCTGTATTACTTATATTGTAGCAGGAGATAGGTCATCATCAAGTCAAGATAAGTGAGTGAACTACAAAGCACATATGGACATGATAATATGGAAGAAAGCAAAGCAGACCAGGGTCAAGGTGGCAGAGAGTGCCACTTGGGGAGGGGCAGATAGCAATTGTTAACAGGTCTATCAAGGTTGACTCCATGGAGGGGGAGGCATCCGAATAAACACTTGAAGGAGTTAGAGGAGTTTGTCCTATGCCTATTTGGAAAAAGAAAGCTTCCAAACATAGAAAGGAAGATGCTCAGTGTGATAAATGACACCGAGGGGCAGGGGGATTCGGAAATTACATCAGAGAGGTTACCTCACGTCGTTTCCAGATGGTGGGGCTGGTACGGGTGATGATAGGGGTGAGAGATAGTAGCTTATGTGGGATGTTGGGTGGGGGTAGGGTGCTAACTCATGATGGATGGTGAATTGGGGGCCTGGTAATAGCTCATTTAGGACCTTGGTAAGCTCGGTTAGGACCATTGACAAATGGTAAGACTATGAATTGTTCGATTTATGAAGATGAAGAAGAAGAAGAAGAAATAATGATTTCATAAAGAAAATGAGATTTGGATAGGAGATGTGGCATGCATGAAGACACACAACAGATTAGCTAGAGCTCAGTTCATTCTTACTCTTACATATCTTTCGGTTCTTCTATCCCACCTGGCAGAGGAAGTCACTGGGGCTCAAAGTGTGGGATGGGGTCCTTGGAAATGTATAGGCTATCATGGAGTGTATCCTAGAGAAGAAGATGGGATGGAGGAGTGCAATGCCATCTTCTTTTCTCATTTCTCCACTTTCCTGACTATCAGAAAAAGACTCGTGGAACCTCTGCCCTTCCACCACAGAGACAAGATTACGTAAAGGTAAGTAAGTATGGATTGTTGGCTCTAAAGAAAGGACTTGGGAAAGAAGCGTGATTTGGAGAAGAGAAGGGGAAGGGGTGGTGGTGAGCTGGTGTATGTATGGTCTCATTGAAGATGACTCTGTTCTTCTGACCCCAGAATTTTCATCCTGGGACTTCACTGCCCAGAATCTCTTTCGAATTGGAATAGCCATTCTCATCCTCATGGCCATCGTCGGGCTGCTGGTGGAGAGCTGGCTCAGCAGGAAGAAGACTCAAGCAGAGCTCACCGAGGTTTCAAACTGGGAGCCAACGAGAAGGTTCAGAGCACAGAGGCCACTCAACAGGAGGCAATGGCTGCAGATAGAGCTGAAGGCTGATCCTTGAGCTGGGGTTATGTGAGTTCTGTGTTGGACTCATGAAGGTGGGAGTTATTGCAGGAAACAGGGGATAAAGGAGGGAGAGAGGCATGAATGCTGGTCAACTGTTTGTTATAAAGGTTTCTTGGGAACACAAAACACTTTAATTTCGCTCTTCTTTTTTAAAAAATAATCTTATCAGGGGCTCTTACAGCTCTTATAGCATCAATTGTACCAAGCATATTTGTACGTATGTTGCCATCATCGTTTTCTAAACATTTATTTTCTATTTGAGTCCTTGGTATCAGCTCCTCTTTTTCCCTTCCCTCCCCTGACTTTCATTTTGTTTCTGCGTGGACGGGACTTGAAAGTTCCTCAAGCGAGGTAGGTCTGAAAAGGCTATCTTTCCTCCAGGTGGCTAGGTAGTAAGCAAACTCTCAGTACCTCTATTGCTAATGAAGGATCCCTGTGTGGGGCAGACGGTTCGCGTGTTCAGCTGCTAACTGAAGGGTTGGAAGTTACCGTGCAACTGGCGGTTCCTGAGGAGAAAGTCTTGGTAATCCAATACCCCCAAATCAGCCAGAACACAGGTCTACTCTGACACCATGAGATTGCCATGTGCTGGATACATACACATGCACGCACACATCTAGCATATGTGCACACACACTGCCATTGAGTTGACTTCTACTCAAAGTAAAGTGACTCTCTATAGGACTTCTGAGATTGTAAATCTTTTCTTTAGATTTTGTTTTATTATTATTATTAGTTTGGATTTAATACATTAATACATACAGCATATTATTCCATATAAATCTTTAAGGGCTTTAAAGGAGCAGATAGCCTCCCCCATTATTCTCCGACAGAGCAGTTGTAGTGCCAACCTTAGTTAGCAATTCAGTGCTTCCACCAACACTGCCAGGTCTACACACACACAGACACATACATGCATGTGCACACGCGCGCTCATATATAAACACCCACACACACTTGATTCCTACTTATGTTAGGTGCCATCGAGTTGGTTCCCCTGGAGAAAGACCTAGCGATTTGTTCCCATAAAGATCACAATCTAG
Source organism: Tenrec ecaudatus (assembly GCF_050624435.1). NCBI lineage: Eukaryota > Metazoa > Chordata > Mammalia > Afrosoricida > Tenrecidae > Tenrec > Tenrec ecaudatus. The sequence goes on along the minus strand of NC_134547.1, from coordinate 3,529,873 downwards.
AAAGCTCTCTGGAGAAGTTCTACTCTGGCTCATCACCATGAGTCAGCATTGGCTCAATGGCCCGCAACAACAACTACACTCACTGGTCACGGAGCTGGAGACCAAGCTCCTTGGACTATGACCCACACTACTAGCAGTCTCTACTTTTTCCTCCTCAACTCACAGGAAGCTGGTTTGGCTCTCCACCCTTCGGACATGTTGGCGGTGGCAAACACTGATGAGCTTTCTGGCACCTGAAGCGGCTGTGTCCAAACCCTTATCTTTATTCATCTGTCAGTTGTCTTCAACACTTGACCACATCCTCCAAGAAACAGTCGCAGACTTCCTCTGCAACCCTCTTCTCACTTTTCTGACATTTCCTACGCCATCCTATGCTATGAGAGTGGCATACCATAAAATTAGTCATTTTGAGGTTAGCAATGTCATTGATTGAACCCGTTCACTGTGGAGTTAGTTCAAAGCATCCACTTTAGCTACTCACCAAAAGTTCTCAACATCTCCAAAGGAAGCAGTTAGTCCCCCACATCTCCCCAGGCCCTGGAAGTCACCAATTACATTTTCTATCTCTGTTCTGGATATTTCATCAAAGCAGAACCCTAAAATATGGCTGTTTTAGGTACCCAGTGCTACCAAAACAGAAATTCCACATGTGGGCGGCTTTAATGAACAGAAATCTATTTCTTCTCTATCTAGGAGGCCAGGGTCAAAATCCAGAGCCTCGGTCATTAGGGAAGACTCTCTCAGCGGTGGGGGAAACTCCTGAACACTTTCAACTTCTATTCTTAGTGATCTCCACGTGGCCTCAGTTGCTCCCCACTTGTGCTTGCTGCTTCTAAGCCTCACCAGCTCTTTTTAGATCTCAGAATTGATTGGTTTAAAAAGCACCTTCCAGAATCCATCACCAACAGACAGGTGCTCATCTATGTTTGCTGCAGCTGTTTCCATAACAGCAAAAATCGTGAAAACAACCCAAAGTTCAATTTATAGAGGAATGGATAAGCGAACTTTAGTACATTCCTACATGGAATATCATGCATCGATAAAAAAAATTTTTTAAAGAAGATTGCTCTCTAAAAGACCGCAAGACATGGAAAAAACTAGAGGACATTATGCTGAGCAAAGTCAGTCAATCTTATCAAGACAAATGTTTCGTGACACCATTATTGTAAGAAGAGAAAAAAATGGAGGAAAAGAAAAGTGGTTTTCACATGACAGGAGAGACTTTGGAGCCAGGGCAAAGGATGAGGGCAGGGAGAGGGCAGGGACAGGAAATTATCAAGAGAGGGAAGAAGGATGGGAAGGGGGGGAAAGAGAGAACCATATTTATGGGGGATTTGATTGGATATTGTTACCAATTTCATTTTATGAGATGGGCTGTCCAGCTCCATAGAATATGTTTTTTTAAACCCAACATAAATTAAAAATTGATTAAACTGCGAGTGAAAGCTCACAGCCGTAAAACCTCTTGAGATTCCTTTCCCCTCAGATGTAAATATTGGTCTGAGTGGTTAATAAAGGAGAAAAAGTCAAACTGCCGTAGACTTCTGGGAGCCTTTAGTGACATACAAAATCGTTTCAAACATATACAAAAATAAAACAAAATAATTTCATTGATAGTCTTGTGAGCACCATAGAGATAACCCTGTTTCCAGATGGAATGACCTCCACAGGTCTAGGGGTTAGGATGCCCATCACAGGGACCTTTTGTGTCGGACTTCATTCACTACAGTTTCCCAGATTCACCCATGTGGTAACATGTATCAGCACTTCACTCCATTCTGTGGGTGAATGGAATGACATTCCACTGTATGGAGATATCACATTTCATTTATTCATTCATGCATGGTACATTTTATTCAGAAAGTGTTGTAAGTGGGCAGTATAGAAATTGGATACCCCAAATTGGGGAGATAATGGCATGAAGTGGTTGACTTACAAACTTTCATAGGTGGGGGAATATATTCATAGAATTAAGGTGTAGGTGTTACTGAACTAGAATTGTTGGGTTAAAGAATTGTGTAGAGGCGCCAGGTTGGCAAGGGTGGATTGAGATAGTTAAGGTTTATTGTGCCAACTTGGCCGATAAACACATGTGGGATCAATTGAAGAGTGGAGAGATAAATAACTCAGCGAGCCTCACCTTTCTAGTTCTCGGGTCTCTTGCTTTCTGATGATCGGACCAGGATGCAGCTCTACCCTAGACAGTTCCCTGCTTCAGCTGGCAAGGCTCACTTCCTGCAAGATATCCCTGAGGAGAAGCCACATGGACCTACCCCGATGCAGCCCTGGGAGCTGGAGCAGCCATGTGGGGACCCCTGCCAGCGTTGAGATGCTTGCACATTCACTGATTCTGCTTTCCTCCTGCAGTTGGTGTCATTGGGTGTGTTTTGTGAAACTGAGGAGGGCTTTGTAGATTGGTGTCAGACATATGGGCTAATGTTGGACTAATGGGCTTGGGCAGCACTAGGTTGGGAGGCTTTCTTAATGTACACTTACCCTTTTTATAAAACTGTCTTATCCATATGAGTTTCTGTGGATTTGTTTCTCTAGTTGACCCAGGCTCACCCAGAGAGGGGCCCAATCTGTTATCTGTGCTATGTCTAAGCCTGCAATCATTCTTGGGGAAGGGAGAGAAAGATAGTGTGTCTGACTGGGTTGTCTAGAGAAACAAAACCAGTGACACTCATCAATGTAGAAGAAAGAGCTTTAAATCAAGAAGTAATTGTACAAGTATATTAAGATGGTGTTCCAGCCCAGTCCAACTCCAGTCCGTAGGTCTGATGCTAGTCAGAACCCTCTCAGATGCATGTCGTGCCAGTACAAGGAAACAGACAGGTGAAGCAGGAAGATCACAGTGCTGGTGGGTCCAGAATCACTTGGATTCCATGTCAATGGGAACATGGCAGGGCACCAACAGCTCCCAGGGCCACCGGCCCACATGGAGCCACCGCTGGAGACAGACACAGAACATAAGCACGTAGGGAAGTGACAGGTAAGAGGGATAGAGAGGTTCCCGTGTCTCTTTTGTAAAAAAAGGCAACACCCTCAAGGAGGCATGAGCAGGCTCTGACCTGCACTTTCACACAGGTTCAAGTTCACATAAAATCTAACCATCTCAAATGGGTCCATACAGATGTGTGGGTGGTACCATTTTTAGGGGAGGGTGTGTGTGTGTGTGTGTGTGTGTGTGTGTGTGTGTGTGTTTGTGTGTGTATGGAGGGCATATGGTTTAACTAAACTTGACTAAAATATTCTGGATTTTCTACAAAAATAAAATCATATGTAATATATTGAGGTTGTTTTTCTTTTAGTTATTGTTGAAACTACTACTATTTCTTACTTATCAACTAACTCATCCAACATTTTGAATTTATGACTGTGTTAGTCTGGGTTGACTAGAGAAACAAATCCAGGGATACTCATTTATGTATAAGAAAGAGCTTTGTACCAAAGACTAATTATATATTAAGAAAATATTCCAGCCCAGCCCTGATCAAGTCCATAAATATGATATTATCCCATATGTCCGATACCAGTTCATAAATTCTTCTTTAAACTCACATAGCACATGCAATGATGTGAACCCAGGAAGATCACAGGCCAGTGGGTGGAAAGCCTTGTGGCTCCAGTGGCAGTGGAAACATCTCAGCACTGGCAGGGGTTTCCACATGGCTCCTCCAGCTCCAGAGCTCTGACTGCCTTCAGCATAGCTCCATGTGACTTCTCAACAGGAATGTGTAGAGCAGAGAGAGAGTGTGTGTTTCTGGCCTCCAGGGAGGAAAAAAGGGAGTTTCCAGAATCCTCAGGAGAAGGCCATGCCAAGACAGATTCATCATTGGCTATGATTTGATTGACAGGCTAGACTCCATCCCTTTTCTCCAATTAACAGGAGATTATGTAACTGCCACGATGACAATAACAAAGACTCTAGTATCCAACTAGTTTACACCTTAACAACATGCATCTGATAGTAGCTGACACTGAGGTGTGAGGCAAGAGTGCTGCTGGTGCTGACAGTTAAGGCCATACATCCAACTGGCTGGACCATGGCTCAGAGTGCTTTGGCAGTTGCGTGATGATAAAATGTGACAGTGATGTAATGAGGCCATCTGGCTATGATACAGTCATATAATCATCCTCCATTTTGAGATATGATGTGGTCATCCTCCAGGTTTCTATAATGCCAGTGTTCTCATAGCATTGTCTTTGGAATCTGACTGTGTTGCTAACTAAGGAATAAATGAATATACTCCGCTACCACATCGGGGTTCTTGAAAACACAGGGAAGGGACGAGTCAGTAAAGCACCAATGAAGCACACAATATTCCTCTGGTTCCTTGAGGCTTCCTCACCCCCCACTATCATGGCCCTTTCCTATCTTTACTGCAGGTTATACCAGAGCATGTGCACAGGCACATAAGAACTCATGACACATGGAATGGAGGAACAGGAATGGGAACAGTGATACCAGGGTAGGGGGAAGATGAAGAGAGGAGGAGAGGAAGGGGGAACTGATCGCAATAATTGACACGTAACCACACACGCTCCTCCAGGGGGACAAATAACAGAAACCATGGGGAAAGGGAGACAGTAATCAGTATAAGATCTGAAAAGAATAATAATTTATAATTTGTCAAGGAGTCACAAGAGAGGGGGTGGGGGGAAAGGAGCTGATACCAAGGGCTCAATAGAAAGTAAATGTCTAGAAAATAAATGATGGTAACATATGTACAAATATGCTTGATACAATTGATGTATGGATGGTTATAAGAGCTGTAAGAGTCCCCAGTAAAATCATCTTTAAAAAAGAAAACCATATTGTTGTTAGATGCCATAACATCAATGCTGATGCATAGCGACCCAATGCACCACAGAATACAACACTTCCCCACACCATCCTCATAATTGTTCCTATGCTTGAGTCCCTTGTTGCAGCTGCCATGTCAATTCATCTCATTGAAGGCCTTCCTCCTTTTCACTGCCCCTCTCCTCTACCAAGCATGATATCTTTCTCCACCAGTTGGTCACTCCAAATAATGTCTAGAGCAGAAGTTCTCAATCTGTGGGTCGTGACCCATTTGGGGGGTCAAACAACCCTTTCACAGGGGTCGCCTAAGACTATTGGAAAACACATATTTCCAATGGTCTTAGGAACTGAGACACCGCTCCTCTGTCTCCAGGCAGCTCCGTCCACATGCAGATATAGCCGTATACAGTACCTGGCATGAAGACTGTTACCCATGCTACCCTATGCTTCAAGACAAAATTTCATTTATTTGTCATTAGAAATAAATATTTCACAATCTATAATAGCATATTGTTTTGTGATGGATCACTATGCCTTAATTATGTTCAATTTGTAACAATGAAAATACATCCTGCCTATCAGATATTTACATTATGATTCATAACTGTAGCAAAAGTACAGTTAGGAAGTGACAATAAAATAATTTTATGGTTGGGGGTCACCACAACATGAGGAAATGTTTTAAAGGGTCGTGGCATTAGGAAGGTTGAGAACCACTGGTCTAGAGAATGTAAGACAGCGCAGTCTCATCCTCCTTGCCTCTAGGAGCACTCTGGTTGTACTTCTTCCAATACAGATCTATTTATCCTATTAGCAGTCCATGGTATTTTCAACATTCTTCTCCAGCACCACAATTCAAATGCATCGATTCTTCTTCAGTCTTCTTTATTCAATGTCCAACATTCACATGCGTATGAAGTAATGGAAAATACTCTGGCTTGGGTCAGGCACACCTTAGTACTCAAAGTAGCATCCTTGGTTTTCAATATTCTAAAGAGGTCTTGTGAAGCAGATTTACCCAATGCAATGTGTCATTTGATCTCTTGACTGCTGCTTCCATGAACATTGATTTTAGATCCAAGCAAAACAAAATCCTTGACAACTTCCACCTTTTCTCTATTTATCTTGATATTACCTAGTGGTCCAGTTGTGAGGATTTTGGTCTTCTTTACATTACGTCCTAATCCATACTGAAGGCTACAATCCTAGATCTGCTTCAGCAAGAGCTTCAAGTCCTCCTCGCTTTCAGCAAACAAGGTTGTGCCATCATACCGAGATGGTGCTATTACTCCAGGCACATTGCTAATCATTAGCACTACCGATAGTCCTCATTCTATGATGTATTTGAGGTCTGAACTCACTTACCCCTAAGCTTCCTATCTGACCTTTCAAGTTGCTGTTGTCAATTTTATTCCATATAGACATATTTTTTAAAAAACAAGATTGTCAAGACAAGCGTTCTTTACTAAATAAGCTAACGGTGGTGTCATGGATCATTGACTGGGTGGGACCATGCAAATAAGACGCTTGAAGTCCACCAAGGGGGATCAGATAGCCTGCTGATAATGGAAATAAGTGTATGAACTCTTCATGGGATTGGGACTATGAAAATAAGATGTATGGAACCCTAATGAGATGATTGGTCCGTTTTTTCCATCCTACTAGGCCTAAAGTGACCCATCCCAGAGGTGGGAGAAGGGGACCTTTATAACATCAAGAATGAAGAGCTCTACTCAAACACTCCCTCAATGCATGAATACCTTCTTTTATTAAATTGGAACTCTATGATGCTCACTCTCCCAACACAACGGCTGGAGCCAAAGTGGGTGAACAAGTAAATGTGGTGAAGAAAGCTGATGGTGCCCGGCTATCAAAAGAGATAGTGACTGGGGTCTTAAAGGCTTGAAGATAAACAAGCGGCCATCTAGCTCAGAAGCAACAAAGTCCACATGGAAGAACGCACCAGCCTGTGTGATCGAGTGGTCCCAAAGGGATCAGTTACCAGGCATCAAAGAACAAAAAAGTATATCATTGACTGCACACCTCCATGATAGGATCGCTGAAGACAAATGGGTGCATAAGCAAATGTGGTGAAGAAAGCTGATTGTGCCCGGCTATCAAAAGAGATAGTGTCTGGGGTCTTAAAGGCTTGAAGGTGAACAAGCGGCCATCTAGCTCAGAAGCAAATAAGCCCACATGGAAGAAGCATACCGGCCAGTGCGATCACGAGGTGCCCAAGGGACCAGGTATAAGGCATCATGCAAAAAAAAAAAGATATAAGTGTGTGTATGTATGTGTATATGTATATATGTATGTGTATATATGTATATATATATATCATATTAAATGAAGGGGGAAGTGCAGAGTGGAGACCCAAGGCCCAAGTGTCGGCCAATGGAGATCCCCTCATAGAGAGGAGATGGGTTAATTAGGGTGTGAGGTAGTATCGATGAAGAACACAGCTTTCCCCCAGATCCTGGATGCTTCCTCCCCCCAACTACCATGATCCGAATTCTACCTTGCAGGGCTGGATAGGACAGAGGCTGTACACTGGTACATATGAGGGTTGGAGGTACAGGGAATCCAGGGTGGATGATACCTTCAGGACCAAGGGTGTGAGGGACGATGCTGGGAGAGTGGAGGGTGAGTGGGTTGGAAAGGGGGAACTGATTACAAGGATCCACATGTGACATCTTCCCTGGGAGAGGGACAGCAGAGAAGTGGGGAAGGGAGACTCCGGATAGGGCAAGATATGACAAAATAACGATGTATAAATTACCAAGGGCATATGAGGGAGGGGGGAATGGGGAGGGAGGGGGGGAAAAAAGAGGACCTGATGCAAGGGGCTTAAGTGGAGAGCAAATGCCTTGAGAATGATTGGGGCAGGGAATGTATGGATGTGCTTTATACAATTGATGTATGTATATGTATGAACTGTGAAAAGAATTGTATCAGCCCCAATAAATTGTTAAAATAAAAAAAATTTTTAAAAAAAGAATGAAGAGCTGGAGGTGGGGCGTGTCCTATGAAGCTAGCATCCCTGCACAGAATGCCTCCTCTATTCAGGAGACAGAGAGAGATCATGTTAACACCACAAACGGTGCAACACAGTTAAAAGAGGTGACTGAGAATTAGCAGCATCAGAACCAGGAGACCAGCATGTTTGGGGCAATATGGACTTCCCAGACAATGGAGCGAGGCAGCTCCAGTGGGTGTGTGGACCCACTGGGTGAGAGAACTGGGAGCCTGAGGCAGAATAAAGGCCAGGCCCTAGTATGGAGAGAAGGAGAATCCAACCCCACACGAGTCCAAGGTCAATTGCCACAAGGTCAGACATACCTTCATCCTTATTCCAACCTCCATCATTCCTTCCAGGACACACGACTTCTCTACTGCTGTTCTTGACAGTCTCATCATCTTGCTGTGATTCCTCTGTTCTATCTCATGGTCCTTGTGGTAGTTACGTAATTTCATATCCACTTGAAGATATATACTACTGTCGGTGTGGTATTCAACCTGTTGGTCAAGTCACAGCCGCTTGTGGATGGGGTCTTCTCATAAGAAGGGTCCTGGGAACCTCCCCTTCTCTCTCTGCCTTCACTTTCCTGATGGCTGACCCTGATGGTGGCCAGAGCCCTGGAGATGCATCTACCACCATTGGATCCACAAGACTTTGCACCCATCAACCTGTGATCTTCCTGCATTGTGCATTACTGCTTGTGACTGTGTGAGTCTGAAGAGGGACTTATGAACTAGTACTGGACTTATGGACTTGAGTTGGACTGGGCTGGGATGTTTTCTTGATATATAATTACTCCTTGATATAAAGCTCTTTCTTACACATATATGAGTGTCACTGAATTTGTTTCTCTAGTCAAACCAGCCTAACACAGTCTCCTTGCCTTGACCTGTGGTCTGGGCCTTTTCTCTGTTCCATGGTCTCTGTATCTCAGCCTCTGGTGCCTCTGCTCTTGGCCTCCACCACTTCAGAGATCTCGAATATTCTCCACTGCTGATTATTCTTCTTCGGTGATACCTGGGACTTTTCTCTGCGTCTGCTTCTGAGATGGCTCATCGTTATAGCCAGAAGAGTGGAAACTAAAATGGGCAGATCCCTGTTATTAGTGTGACACGTCGTTTCTTTGCATAGTCCCCACCCAATCATGTGGCAGGTGTTATAGAAACATAGGCAGAAGAGGCAGCTGAAGACATTTCAGGGAAGGTCTTGCATGATCCCTGTGAGAGGGCCCAGAGGCTCACTTGGCTCTCAGTGTGAACAGAGAGACGCCCTTGGCAGTATTGTCTCCTACTATTGTTCTGAGAATTTGATAAGATGTTGCCTAAAGGTGACTTGTCCTTTAGCCGACTTCCAGGGTCTGGTGCCAGCACACGCTTTGTTCCTGGGAGATGGGCGTGACCACCTGAGGTGAGGTGAGTCTGAGTCTGAGGGTCAGCTGGGGGAAACTAACACAGGGAAATAGGACGAGGACTCTATTCCCTAACTTATCACAGAGGGAATCTGGAAAGCTGGTATTCCACAGTAGGAAAGCCTCCACTTTGGTAAATTAGAGGTCAAGTCCAAGTACATGATCTTGCTTTAAATAGCATTCCCACAGATTCTCCCCTAACAGCTATGCCACCTTAAAGTGAGTACATGGTTAATGTTATCTTCCTATAGAAGTATACAACCTTATGCTATCTCTGCCTGGCAGGTCACCCAACGCCCTATACCTTCCCGCAATGCAGGTATTAGGTTTCCTCACCTGTGAGCTCAGGAACCTTAATGTAGATACTATCAACTTCGTGATCCATGTAACTACTGACTAGGCATATCTTAAGGCTACCTATAAATGTCCCAAGATAGTAAACATGCCCTCTCTTCTCCCACTTCCACATGGACCATCAAGAGGGGCTGAGGTGAGCATGCTGCTATACAATGTGTCTGACTCCTTTATTTAGTTTACTCTCTCTTCTACTCTCCTATCTTCTATGACTTTACTATAATTTTTGTATGCTTTTATATAATTTTTAAAAAGAAAAAAATTTCAGTGCTCACTTTGGCAGCACATATACTAAAATTGGAACAATACGGAGAAGATCGGCAAGGCCCCTGTAAAAGGATGACACACAAATTCATGAAACGTTCCCTGTTTTAAAAAAAGAAAGAAACTAACTCATTTGTGTTAGTCATTTAACCTGGTGTCAATGGAAGGATTAAGAGTGATGGGGTGGAGTCTAGGCTGTCAATCTGGGGATAGCCAATGAGACGTCTGTGGGCATGGCCTTCTGAGAATTCTGGGAAATCTGGGACTTCCTCCTTGGAGGCAGGAAACACTGCTCTCTCTCCGCTACTCCCTGGGAGACATTGCAGAAAACAAGCTACATGGACGCAACCAGACCTCGGAAGCTGGAGAAGCCACAGAGAGAACCCTGCCAGCACTGAGATGCTTACAATGCCTCTCGACCCAAAGACTTTCTACATCACTGGCGTGTGATCATCCTGCATTTGGCTTCATTGCATGTGTTTCCTGAGTCTGAAGAGGACTTTATGGATTGGTGTCGGACATATAGGATAATAGCGAACTTTTGGCCTTGGACTGGACTGGGTTGTGATGTTTCCTCAATCTTATATATAAACTGCTCTTATATATAAATTGCTCTTATATATAAAACTCTCTCTTATATACATATGTGCATTTATGAATTTGTTTCTGTAATGTACCCAGACTAACACATCATTTTAAATGTGATTTAATCTTAGAGGTGTACTATATGTGAATACAGTATCAAGAAAATTACTTATAAAAAAAAACCAAAAAAATGTGACCAACAGTGACCATAGGTGAAGGAGAAAGAATTGTTGCTTAGGGAAGTATTGAGTTTAGGTTAATAGTGGTGGAATAATTTGGAAAAAGATATCAACAGTGGTTGTACAACACCAAGAGTATAATCTATGGTGCTGAATTATACATGTAGAAGTTGTAGGATTGGAGAATGTTTTGTTGTGCATATTTTTGCCACGATTCAGAAAAAAAATAATGACATGAATCACACTGAGTACAAGGAAGAAGAAAATGTTCTATAATTGAATGTGGTAATCATTGTACAACTCTTCTGGATATGATTGAATTATTGAATTTTATGATATGTGGATGAAGTCCAATAAAACTGCATACATATATATATATATTCACATATATATATTTCACTTCATCACAGGCAGAAACCTGCCAGAGAAAGAAAACTTAAGTTGTATGAGTCTCTAATAAAATGTTTAAAAAAATAAATTTTAAAAAAAGAAAGAAAACTTAAAAACAAAATCTTTCCCTTAAAATGTGGAATAGGGACGTATAGGACTATACCCTGTCGAAAGCAAAATCCTTGAAAGTTCTCTTGAGCTTTTCCAGTGATTTATTTTAGGGACATAGCTGAATGGATTTTGAGCTCTCAATTGATCACAGCCTTAGTACAAGAACAATTAGTTCTTGTAACATGGTCCTGGCCGGTACTCACTCCCAGGGGGAGAGATGGCTCATGACCAGGTGCTTGTTTCATTCTGCTGTACGGTCTCCTGAGAACTGACTCAATGGCACCTAACAACAACAACATGATTTTGTAGCAATTTTGTGGTTATTTTTAAGTTTTATTGGTATATTTCACATACCTTATATGTCAATAGTTTAAATATATTAAACAGAGTTGTGCAATCACCATCTTGGTCATTTGAGAACATTTTCTTCATTCTTGTACCCACTATTACTAGCTCCCCCCTACCTCCTCTACCATAACCCTAAAGGAACTGGTTATTGTCTCATTAGATTTGCCTAACCTGGATTTCATATCAAGAAAATTACCGTATATACTCGTGTATAAGCCGAGTTTTTCAGCACATTTTTATGCAGTTTTTGTGGTAAAATTAGGTGCCTCGGCTGATATTCAGGTCGACCTATACTCGAGTATATATGGTATACAAAAACCATTAATGGCAACAAAATAAAACACAGGAAAAAAATTGATCCACAGGAAAACAGAAGACAATAGAAACTACAACAAATTTAAAATAGGTCAAAGGGGGGGAAATTATGATATGTTCCATTTGAACCTCGCTGCATATACAGTAACCCATATTCCAATACACTCCGTCTGTGGGAAAAACTATTCATATCCCTGGTCAATGGTCTGAGGGAACTCCATAGAGGCTTAATCAGAATGGGCATTCTGCGAACAGATTCTAGACTTCCACTATGCTTCTGCAAAACGGATGCTCAGAATTTAAGCTCTAATACAGCTCCCTCCTCTGACCTTGGATTTTATTATTTAACAATCTCTGGATCGAGTAGACTGGTGTGTCCCTTTGTGTGGACTTAGCTGACACTTCACTTCGATGATGGCTTGTTGGGATGCTACTCTGTCTGATAGCTGAGCACCATCTGATATCTTCAGCACACTTTGTAGTAATAGGATTTTCTTTATTTACTCTCATGTGTATGTGTGTACATATATGTGTAGCAATATTTTTATTTACCCTCATGTGTACCTGTATGTATAAGATTTATAATATGTGTGTGTGTGTGTGTGTCCCTATAGGACAGAGCAGAACTTCCCCCTTGGGGTTTCTGAAACTTCGAATCTTTATGAGATCAGAAAGCCTCATCTTTCTCCCACAGAGCAGCTGATCAGTTGGAACTGCTACCTTTGTGGTCACCTCTCAATGTGTAGCCCCTGATGGTCCCAGGGCTCCAAACTCACTGCCATTTTGACTCACGTGAATCTAGAGGACAGGGTAGAACAGCCCCTGTGGGTTTCTAAGACTGTAGGCAAACTGCTCACTTAAAAGTTAGTAGGCCAACACCTAACCACCACACCATCAGGACTTGTGTGTGTGTGTACACATGGCAATCTGCTCCCATAAAGATTGAAAGTCGGTTTCTACTTTGTAACATGTGGAGTCGAAATCAACTCTCCAGCAACCAAGAACATGGGGTGGGGATTAGGAGTCCCTGGGAGGCACCAGTGTTTAATTACCGAACTACCACCCCAAAGGTTAGCAGTTCAAACCCACCCAGAGACCCCCGGGAACATCACAGCCATTAAAGTCTGACTCCGATGCCCTCAGGGTTCCCTCCACAACAGCTGGTTTGGTTTTGGGTTTGAGAGGGCTCACATGGGCATGACCCTCCCCCCTTCCCCTTTCTGGCTGGGCTCTCCCAGCAAGAGGCATTTGAGTACACTTTATCACTTCAACTGTACAAGTACCCTATGTGGACGATATGATCGTTAATAAGGAAATTCTAGAGATTAGAACATGGACCTTGATAAGGGGGACTAGACTTCCTCAAACTCACCCGTTTGGACTCCACCCTCCGTCTCAACAGATGGGACGTGCCACCCTGAAACACAATGCTCTTCTTCTTCCTGCAGGGGTACAGAAGGCGCAGAACCGCCACACGCGCCCTCTGTGTCTCCCGAGTCACCATCTTCCCATCGGTCTGCACCTCAGTGGTCAGGTGGGAACAACAGGATGTCTTCAAGACTCACTAGGCTGCTGTACCTCTGTGAGTTACAAGAGGGGCGGTGGGAGAGGGAAGTATCCAGGGCAAGAACATGGGATTTGAGGGATGGTGTGTGGGAGGGATTGGGGGGCAGAGAAAGGATGAAGTTAACCTCGCGTCCTCTCTCTTCCAGGGCTGTGTCTGGGCATAACGGGCGTGTTTCTCCAGTGTGAGTATTTGAACAAGGCTCGAGGGAAGCTCTACTTCCCCTTCTCTCAATGCAGAGATGGCTCCTTGGGTGGTAGAAACAATTTGCCCTCAGTACCAGGTCACGGTTGGGGGTTGCACCTCATCTCTTGATGCCACAGAAGAAAAACCTGCGGAAATGTACTTCCATAAAGGTTAAAAAACTCCTACTCACTCCCCTCCCAAAAAATTGCCATTGATTCCATTCAGACTCACGGTGAGCCTGCAGGGTGGACTAGAACTGCCTCGTAGAGTCTCCCAGGCTGTAATCTCTACAGCCATGATGACAATCTTTAGGGAAACAGACTCCCACAATCCCCCCACCCGCCCCAATAAGAGTGTTGTCATTCCTCCTGAGGTGCCTTCAAGTCAATGCTGACTCACAGTGACCCTGTGTTCATCAGAAGCCATGACGGGTCAGCTGGTTTGGTTTGGGGGTTGAGGGCCTCACATGGGTGTGACCCTCCCCCCTTTCTGGCTGGGCTCTCCCAGCAAGAGGCATTTGAGTACACTTTATCACTTCAACTGTACAAGTTCCCTGTGTGGACGAGAGGATCGTTAACAGGGAAATTCCAGCCATGAGAACACTGAGTTTGAAAAGGGGGACAAGACTTCCTCAAAGTCACCCGTTTGGACTCCTGCCTGTCCTGTCTTGTGCCCGCCTCACCGTCTTTCTGTGTCAATCCATCTCACTGGGGGCTCTTCCTCAATTTTTTACTGACCCCCTCTTGTGAGATCCAGCCCACGTCCAGATGTATCCTAAGGGATGGTTGGGTAATAGAAAGGAAGAAATTAAGAGACAGACAAAAATTTGGCATCAGAAACCAGACCTGTGTGAGAGAGAGAGAGAATGTATTCTTACACCACCTTATAAAGTCTTGAGGCTTGCAAGCCCCCTATTTACAGGTAACCACAGGTAACCTGTAACTGCAAGCCTCCTAATTACAGGTAGCCTAAATACATATGTAACAAAGTGGGCAGTACCCTAACTCTAGAGGTCCCTGAGCAGGTAACAGGGAGTGACTGTCCCCTGAGCAGGGAGAGCAATAGCAACATGTCTGCTCCTGTAGTTAAAGCTGCCAGCCCGATAGCAATCAACCATGTGCTTGTAAAAGGTCACTTTAAGGCAGCACTGTCATGGGAGGATATTGTGAGGATGATTTTTTTAATAATTTTATTGGGGGCTCTTACAGCTCTTATCACAATCCATCCATCCATCCATTGTGTCAAGCACATTTGTACATATGTTGCCATCATCATTTTCAAAACATTTGCTTTCTACTTGAGCCCTTGGTCTCAGCTCATTTTCCTCCTCCCCATCCTCCCTCATGAACATTGATAATTTATCTTTTTTTTTTCATGTCTTATACCCACTGTCTCCCTTCACCCACTTCTCTGTTGTTTGTCCCCCAGGGAGTAGATTATATATCGATCATTGTGATCAATATCCCCTTTCTCCTCCCACCTTCCCCCTACCCTCCTGTGATCAATACTTTCATTATTGGTACTGAGTAGTTTATCTGTCTTAGATTCCCTGTGTTTCCAACTCTTATCCATACCTGTGTACATGCTCTGGTCTAGCTGGATTTGTAAATTAGAATTGAGGACATGATAGTGGGGTAGGGAGATAGTTTAGTTAAAGAACTAGAGGAAAGTTGTATGTTTCATCAGTGCAATACTGCACCCTGACTGGCTCATCTCTTCCTTGTGACCCTTCTGTGAGGGAATGTCCAATTGTCTACAGATGGGCTTTGGGTCTCCACTCCGCCCTCCCCCTCATTCACATTGATATGATTTTTTGTTCTGGATCTTTGATGCCTGATACCTGATCCCCTTAACACCTCAATCACACAGACTGCTGTGCTTCTTCCAAGGTGGGTTTCCCGCTATCTTCTAAGGAGCATGCTGACTGTGCTTTTTCCAACATAGATCAGATGGTCCTTCTAGCAAGTCCATGATATGTCTAACATTCTTCCCCAGTACTGTAACTCAAAAGCATCCATTCTTCATTCGTCCTGGTTCACAATCCAGTTTTTACGCGTGTGTGAGACTCACCTTAGTCTTCAAGACCGCTCCCTTGCTTTTCTTTAGCACTTTAAAGACGTCTTTTGCAACAAGTTTGGCCAAAATGCAATATATATGTCATTTGGTTTTCTAGCTGCTGCTTCCGTGAGAGTTGAAAAGCCTATTGGACAGGTCTATGCTGCCTTATAGGAATGATGAATAGTCATTTGCAAGCAGTTAAGTTTGGCATATATTTGGGGGACACAACGGAAGAGATCCTTCTGTTTCCCACAGAATGACAGTGTTTGGTGAAGAATATTGAAAGCCCTCTGGGCTGCCAAAAGAACAAACCAACCTGTCTCGCAAGAAGCGCAGCCAGAATGCTGTGCTCCGTCTCACATACACTGTGAGCTGTGTGGTCGGAGCTGTCAGTCCCTGAAAGGCGACGTCGTGCTTGGTAAAGTAGATGGGCAAGGGAAAGAGAGGAAGACTCTTGACAAGGATGGATCGGTGCCATGGCAGCAACCATGGACTCAAACATTAAAAGGGTACGGATGGCACAGGACCGGGCAGCATTTCCCTCCATCGTCCACAGGGTCACTAGGAGTTGGAACAGACTCGATGGCACCTCACGACAGCAACACCATGGGTTGGAATCCACTTTGCAGCAACACAGCAATGACACACTCTGCTTAGCATCTCCTCCTCGTGAGGACAAAGGTGGTCATTTCTCAGAAAGATGTAGGGTACCAGCCCCCACACTCAAATGGGTCCAAGGAGGGGGTGTGTCATTGAGGGGTAAAAATAAAGAGACATCAGACAAGATAAAGTATGTAATTGCTCAACTCTTGGACGACCATGATTTCAGCAGCCAGTTCCACCCAGAGAGAGAGAATATATTTCCAATCACGATATATATATATATATATATATATATATGACATGCAAGTCCCACCCCCTGATTACAGGTAACCACATATGTTACAGGAAGGGGCTGTACAATAGGCATATGCATGACAGGAAGGGGATGAGCTAGTGGTATACATGCAATAGAAAGAGGATGTTCTAAGGGTACACATGTGACAAGATGGGCGGACCCTGGATTCAATAAGGCAACCCAACCCTGGTCCTCCTTGGGTTGACTTGACCTTGTCTTTGGACTCTCCTTCTGGGGAACAATCCACTATCCTTATCAACATAGAGTGGTCCCTACTTAGGGTGAGACAGACTATAGAGTCTGATTGCTCTAGATGACTGATACCTTCAGGGAAATAACCTCTAAGCAGCTGACCTCCAAGTGTACAGTCATTTACTATGTGTTATATAATATAGAGGGGACAACCTGGGGGGGGGGAACTTTCTGTATCCCACAGGAAGACCCTAAGTAACTCCACTTCCTATTGCTTTCCAGTGGACCTCCCCATACCAACCATCAGTAGAAAACCGATCATCCTCTTGGGCCAGCCGGTGACCATTGAGTGCCAGGTGTCTCATGAAGTCAGCCTGTGGCGCCTGGAGAAAAAAGAAAGCCCTCACTTCCGGTACCAGAAGGTACCATCCAGTCCACAGAGTAAAGTGAACTTCACCATCTCCTCCGTGACCCCCGGCATGGCAGGAAATTACTGCTGCCGGTGCAACAAGCAGAAGTTCTGGTCTCAATGCAGCATGTTTGTGGAGCTAGAAGTGGCAGGTGAGTGGGATACCAAGAGCCTTACCTGCCAGCACCTGGAGCATGACGTGTTGTCTTTTAAAAAAATCGTCTTTTATTGGGTGTAGACTACAGAGTCACACAAGGCATGACTTACATGTCAATAGAACTGTTACAATTGAAAAATGAAGTGAAGCGATCGTTCCTTGGTTCCCTGAAGACATATCCAATGTAGAGAAATTGAGACGATGTCTCTTTAAGTGTCAATGTGCATCTACAGCACTCATGTTAGAAAAGGTAGAGGAACCTGCCCTTACCTAGGAAATGTGACCTCAAAACTATACGTAAGTATGTTGTAGGTATCACAAAACACTCACGCAGTTAAGGCGCTTACTTCTTTCTTATCAACCGTAATAGAGATGAGAAGTATGTAAACAAGAGCCATCGTGCAGTGTTTAAAGTAATACCAATCGAATTTTACTGTGCTTGACTTGAGCATTTACACGGCACTTCAGGCTCATGCTCAACCATGTCTATACACGTTGTTGAGTGGCTTTGATTGAATTCTATACAAGGGACTAATCCCCACCTTAAAAAACACAGAATCGTTTTCCAAAACTATCAATTTAAATTTTTTTCTTTACAAAATAACCTTATCATCTTCAAAGTACTTTCCATTATACTTCCTATATTTGTCAAATCTGCGATTCCATTCTTGGAAACGTTTTTCAAATTCATCTGTTTTGATGGCTGACAGCACCTCCCTCGTTCTTTTTCTTCAACTCTTCTAAGTTGTCAAATCGCTGTCCTTTCATGTCCCTCCACATTAAGAAGGCATACAGAGTGAGGTCAGGTGAGTCGGGTACATGGGGCCAGAGAGACATGCTGTTTTTTGCCAAAAACTGGCTCACTGAGATGGCTGCGTGAGCAGGTGCATTGTCATGGTAGCAAAACCAGTCCCCGTCTGCCACAAATTTGGCCTTTTTTGTCACACACTGTTACACTATCTTTTCAGAAGCTCTAAATAGAAAGTTTGATTAACAGTCTGATCTGGTGGAACGAACTCCAAATGCACTAGGAGTCGACATATTTGTCTGCTCGGGAAGTTGACAGACATCCAGAATGAGGTTTGTCATCAATTGACATTTCACCTCTTTTGAAACAAGAAAACCACTCGTACACTTGAGTTTTTCCCATAGCGCTATCCTTGTAAGCTGTGTTCAGCATCACGGCAGTTTCTGCAGCATTTTTCCTGAGCAGGAAATAAAATTTCACAGCTGCATGCTGTTCTCTTAAATTGACCATCATAAAAAAATGAGGTGTGAGTGAAACTGCTATTATGAAACAATTCACTGTGACCAGAGAGAACCTTCCCAGGTGATGCTATTGGATTAACTAACTCAGAGTGAATTGTGAATTGTTCACCAAGTGGGAAAAATATGTACTATGCAAGCTCCGCTCCACCCAGCGCAATTCTGAGTTTTGTGTATGTGCACCCGTTGTACAATATATGAGCAGTCTCACCATTGCTTTTCTGGTCCTTCCATTTCCATTCATCTAGTTTCCCTACCCTCTTTACCTTCTCATCTTTGTCTTAAAGTTATTGTTGACTGTTTTGTCCCCACCAGGTGATTTTCAAAAAGGAGCGTGGTACTTAGGAGTGAGATTTATTATTTCTAGCGCCAACTTGTTGTTTAGCTACAAAGAGACCTCGGGAGCTAGTTTGAGGTCCAAGATTTGGAAAGTGTTTCAGGCCAGTAGTCTGGGAGAGTCCTCTAATCCCAACCAGTCCAGTGGACCTGAGTTTTATTTGTTCCTGTTGTTGTTGTTGTTAAATTTGAGATTGTGCTCTTCATTTTTCTCCCAATCCATCAGTGTTCATCTATGGTGTCCCTGATTAGAACAGTCAGAAGTGATCGCTGGGCATCATCGAGTGTGAGGTACCAGCCTCCACAATTGAATAGGTCCAAGGGGCAGTTATGTAATTGAGGGGTAAAATTAAAGAGACATCAGACAAGATAAAGCATGCCAGTGCTCACCTCTGGGACCATCTTGACTTCAGGAGCCAGATCCGTACAGAGAAAGAATACATTTCCAACCAAGGCTTATATACCCTCTAGGACATGCCAGTCCCCCTAATTACAGGGAACCACATGCATAGCGGAAAGGGGTTGTACAATAGGCCGTTGCATGACAGGAAGGCATACAAGTAACAAGATAGACAGTCTCTAGAGTAAAGATGGCAGCTTAATCTTGGTCATTCTGGATTTGGCTTGACCTTAGGTGTCTTTGGGCTCTCCTTCAGGGAATAATCCATTATCCTTAGCAGAAGGGAGTGGACCTTACTTAGGGTGAGACAGACTATAGGGTCGGATTGCTCTAGATGGCTGACAACCGTAAGGCAGATAACCTTTAAGCAGTTGACCTCCAAGTATATAGTCAGTGACCCTGTGTGTGTCAAACAGCACCTTAGGTTTGGCATCTATTGGGGGGGGGGGAGCCCAACCTAGGCAGTAACTTTTCTGTTTCCCACAAGCTCGTGCTTCTGATCACAGTGTAGATGAGCCCACAGTTCACGTGAGCATTCTGCTCCTTTAAAGAACGACCTATCAGGCATCCTCAAACTATGGCCCACGGGCCACATGTGGCCCGCCGAGGACATTTATCCAGCCCACTGGGTGTTTTTGCCCTGTTTGGTTTTTTTTTTTACTTCAAAATAAGATATGTGCCGTGTCTATAGGAATTTGTTCATAGTTTCTTTTTTAACTATAGTCCGGCCCTCCAACGGGTCTGAGGGACAGTGAACACCATGGTCCCTGTTTAAAAGTTTGAGGACCCCTGACCTACATGGTATCAAAAGGTAGGTAACTTTCACAACTGGAAAGGTCCAGTGATAAGCTTAGGGGCAGTACCTGTTTGTTCCTGGTGGCAGAATGGTTTGGAAAAGGATAATGAGAAATGTTGCACAACTCGATGAATGTAATCAAGGTCACTGTATTATGGAAGTTGCTGATGTGTGTTCACACACACACACACACACACACTACAAAATTAGTAATATATAACTATTAAAAATAAAATATGTAAATGTTGTTTTATAAATACATTTAAAACTTAGTCATATATAATATACATTTTTTTCCTTTCTTAATTTTTTTAAGAATACCTCTCCATGTCTGGCTCCCCCCCAAAAAAAAGTCTCAAAGGCATAGGATTTTTTTTAATCCTCTCTGGTCAAAAACTCTTCTAGCATACTGAAGATCTATCAGTTATGGCATCATTGATGTGTTAAACTACTCAATTCCCTTCCACAGAGTCAATTCTGACTCGGAGGGACCCTATAGGGCAGAATAGAACCGATCTTTGGAGTTTCTGAGACTGTGACTCTTTACGGGAGCAGACAGACTCATCTTTCTCTCCTGGAGCATCGGGTGGGTTCGAGCCACTGACCTTGTGGTGAGTAGCTCAGTGAGTAGCTCATTACACCACTAGGGCTCCTTGGTTGATTGATGTGTTAGGCCGGTTGATTCTTGGCAGTGGGTGGTCATCTTGTGCATTGCATCACATTGGGGAGCATCCCAGGTGTGTTAGGCAGGGTTCTCTAGAAAAACAAAACCAGGACACTTGGTATTACATATATATATATATGGAGAGAGAGAGGAGTATAGGTTTACACAATTTACACAGCAAGAAGACATATAACAGCTAATTAATCCACAGAGCAGTACGGAGGACTCAGTTCAACTCACTTCTGAGGAACAGTTAATATACTGGAAGTCCTTCAACTGACATGGTCTGCTGGGTCCAAGGTCAAGGAAGCAAGGCAGGCAGAGTCTGCCCAAAGGCAGCAAACAGCAGGGTGGGTCACCAACAGTCAGCATCTCGGAAGCTTAGCAAAGCAAGCCCGGATGAGATCTCAAACTCAAGCAATGCAAGGAGACAGGATCCACCAGCCTCAAGCTCAAGCGATGTACACATCAGCACCATGGCTAAACAGGTCTGAAAGGAGCCTCAAACTCTAAGGAAAAGATCCACGGTTGGCTTGACCCACTGGTAGTGTAGCTTACAGGTTGGGGCAGAGAACTAGTTCCCCAGAGAGCAATGGGGGTGTGAGGGGAGGTGTGTCAGAACTTACAGGGCCATTTATCTCTTTGTCCTCCAATCAAACTGCAACCTGATTAACCCCACATGTTCCTATTGGCCAGGTTGGCACAATAAACCTAACTATCCCACCAGGCTTTCACCCCTAGATGCCAGGTCAGTCCCAAGGAATAACAATGTGACAACCGAATTGTCTGCAGTCATTGTCAAATGTCCCCTCAAAACAACAACAAACAAGCTTACTGCCTTCAAGTCAGTAGCGACCCCATGGGATAGACTAGAACTTCCCTGTGGGTTTCTGAGACTGCCAATCTTTCCAGGAATAGAAAGTTTCTCCTTTCTCTGGTGGTTTCAGGCAGCTGACCTGGCACCATCTCCAGCTGAGAACCAGGGGGCTGTGGAGTCTCGTGTTCCACCTACAGACTCTCTGGCAGCCATACTCCTCAGGCCATCGTCAGAACTGGTTTCAGAGACAGGAGAACTATAGAGAAACCTGAACATTTGCTTCTGAGCTGAGGAGTCTATGGCCCTTGGGGAACACATCACATGGCCTTCTGAGGCTCCTGTGGATAGGTTTGAACCAGCAACCTTTCAGCCAGCACTGACCCACTTGTGCTACCCAATGACTCCCCCTACAGGGAACCCTGGTGGTGTAATGAGTTACTCACTGGGCTTCAAGGTCCACTGTAAAAGTCCATCAGCCACTCCACAGGAGGAGAATGGGGCTTTCTGCTCCCTTACAGAGGTTGTTGCTTGTGTCAGGTGTTGTCAAACTGGTTCTGGCCCAGAGACCTCATGTGCAATAGAATGAAGCACTTCCCTGTCCTGCGCCATCCTCACAATTGTTCTTAGGTTTGCAGCCACCGTGTCACTCCATCTCGTTGAGGTTCTTCCTCTCATTCCCTGCCCCTCCACTTGACCAAGCCTGATGTCCTTCTCCAGGGAATGTCCTTCTCCAGAGATGTCCCTCTTCTGATAACACGTCCAAAGTACATGAGACGGTCTCACCATCTTCGCTTCTGCGGGGTATCCCGCCGCTCGTCTGTCTGTGTGTCGCACTGTGATGGTTTGTGTGTTGCTGTGATGCTGGAAGCTGTGTCGCTGGGATTTAAGGAGGCCAGCAGGCTCACCCAAAGGGAGCAGCTTTCCAGACTGAGAACAGACAACAAAGAAGGATTTGGCTCCCAGCTTCGGAGGAAGGAGTCGCTGAAAACCTCATGCATA
Organism: Tenrec ecaudatus; assembly: GCF_050624435.1. Taxonomy (NCBI): domain Eukaryota; kingdom Metazoa; phylum Chordata; class Mammalia; order Afrosoricida; family Tenrecidae; genus Tenrec; species Tenrec ecaudatus. The sequence goes on along the minus strand of NC_134547.1, from coordinate 3,507,351 downwards.
AGCTTCCAAGTATTGAATAAGGAAGACCAAAGATGAATCGATGCATTTGAATTGTGCTGGAGTAGAATATTGAAAGTACCATGGACTGTGGCTAAAGGGCCACACCGATCTGTCTTGGAAGAAGTACAGCCAGAGAGCTCCTTAGAAGCAACGATGGCAAGACTTGGTCTGAACAAACTTTAGACGTCTTACCAAGAGAGACCAGTCCCCAGAGAAGGACATCATGTTTGATAAAGTCGAGGGGCAGTTGGGAACAGGAAGGCCTTTGAAGAAATGGATGGACACAGTGGCTGCACGGCCAGGCTCAAGCATAGGATTGAGTGTGAGAATGGCGTGGGACTGGGCGAGCTGCTCGTTCTGTTGTGGATAGGGGTCGCTGAGGGTCTGTTAACTCAAAGGTCCCTACCAACAAGAAGGAGCATTCAGGCACTTCTTTCAACATGGATGTTTGTTCTTCTGGCAGCCCAGGGTCCTTTCAATAGTCCTCACCTTGGAAACCCACAGGGGCAGTTCTACCCTGTTCTATAGGGTCGCTATGAGTGAGCAGGGACTCAGTGAGAGTGAGTTTGGATTTGGGGGGTAATGGCTCCTGCCACTCAGGAGTTGAGAAACCCTGGACTTGTCGGTAACATCCCTTTCCTAGGAGTGATTGAGAAGAGGCTGTCTCTCTCTGCCTGGCCAAGCACGGAGATGAGGAAGGGAAGCGACGTGCTCCTCAGGTGCTCCTCCAGGGCTGGTTTTAACAGGTTTGCTCTGTCTAAGAATGGTGACATCTACAAGACTCAGAAGGTCTTGACGCCAGTCTCAATGAACTTCTCCATCCGTGACCCGGGAACCTACCTGTGCTACGGGTCTGGCTCCAGTTTTCCCTCCATGTGGTCAGTTCCCAGTAACCCCGTGAAGATCATCCTTGCAGGTAAGAGGACACCCGCGTCCACCCCTCAAGACAGACAGCAAGCTGTCAGGGTCCTTTGGTCAGGGAAATGTGAGTGAAGGAGTGGTATTAGGGAGGCAGGGGCAGGGAAGAGAGTAAAGGGAGGTAGGGAGGCAGAAAGGACCCCATCTGTGATATAGGAACAGAGGGGAACCCTTGTGTCCTCATTGCCATCATTTCTCCCAATATTATCAATGACCATCGAGTTAGCCCCTAACTCACAGTGACCCTATGTGGGCACCACAGACTGAAACATACCAGGTCTTCCCATGGGTCCCAGTTTCAGGAGGGGAAAAATAGCATTATCATTCGATTCCATCTCGCCACCAACATTCTAAAGTCTCCTCGTGCACACACAGGAGCCCCGGTGGCATTGTGGGTTCTTGTCGGGTTGCTAACTGCAAGGTTGGAAGGTTGAACCCACCAGCCGCTCCTTTGGAGAAAGATGAGGCTTTCTACTCTCATAGAGTTATGGCCCATGTGATATTTTTTTAATCACTTTATTGGGGGCTTGTACAACTCTGATCACAATCCATACACACATCCATATGTCAAGCGCATTTGTACATTCATAAACATCATCATTTTCAAAATATTTTCTTTCTACTTGAGCCCTTGGTATCAGCTCCTCACTTTTTCCCCTTCCTTCCCCACCCTCCCTCACGATCACTTGATAATTTATACATTGATATTATTTTGCCATGTCTTACACTGTCCAACGTCTCCCTTCACCCACTGTTCTGTTGTCCATGCCCCAGGGACGGCATTATATATAGATCCATGTAATCATTTCCCCCTTTCTACCCCACTTTCCTTCCACCCTCCCAGTATCACCACACTCACCACTGGTCCTGAGGGGTTTATCTGTCCTGAATTCCCTGAGTTTCCATTTCTTATCTATACCAGTGTACATACTCTGGTCTTGCTGGATTTGTAAGGTAGAACTGGGATCATGATAGTGGGGGAAAGGGGGAGTATTAGAGAGCTAGAGGAAAGTTCTATGTTTTCATCGGTGCTATACTTCACCCTGACTAGCTTGTCTCCTCCTTGTGACCCTTCTGTAAGGGGATGGGCTTTGGGTCTCCACTCCGCACTCCCCCTCATTCACAATGATATGATGTTTTGTTCTTTTATGCCTGATACCTGATCCTATTGACACCTCCTGATCACACAGGCTGATGTGCTTCTTCCATGTAGGTTCTGTTGCTTCTCAGCTAGATGGCTGCTTGTTTATCTTCAAGCCATTAAGATCCCAGACGTTGTATCTTTTGATAGCCAGGCACCATCAGCTCTCTTCACCACATTTGCTTATGCACCTGTGGGATATTATTTGACAATAAAAAGAAAGGCCTTGTAAAAAGCGATTTGACCATGGAAGTATATATGTGAATATGACCTCAAGAAGACCACTAAAAAAGAAAGAAACCAAACGACCTATGCTTAGCATGGGTTGAAGGAGAAAGAGTTGTTGCTTAGGAGGCATTGAGTTTATGTTGATGGTGGTGAAATAATTTGAACAAGGATGTCAACAAAGGTTGTTGAATATGAAGAGCATAGTGAATGACACTGAATTATACATGTAGACGTTGTGGAGCTAGAGAGTGTGTTGTTGTATATATTTCTGCCACAAGTAGAAAAATAATAATAATTACATAAATAACAATGAGTACAAGGAAGAAGACTATGTTGGAGAATCAAATGTGGTGATCATTGTACAAACTCTCCTGAATTGTATGACCTGCGGATGAAGTGCTGGTAACTGTTAAAAACAGAGTGACAGTCTCAGGAACCCACCGGGGCAGTTCTAGCCTGTCCTACAGGGCAGCTGTGAGTCAGAATGGACGCAGTGGCAGTGAGTTTGGATGCGTGTACCTGTAAGTACGTGCACCTTGGTGTCTGTTTGGTGTGCAACACCTGACCGCGTACCCATGAAGATTGCGTCAAGGTTTATGGTTCCGTAGAGCGTTTTCTTTGCCAAAGGGGAAGCAGCTCTTCTGCTTTTTACTTCCCCTCCTAATGGTAGCATCTTGGTTATGCACTGATGGTTATGCACTGATGGCCCACCTCGAACGTCAGCAATTTGAAACCAACAGGCTGTTCCCCAGGAGAAAGATGAGGCATTCTACTCCAGGAAAGATTTACAGTCTTGGAAATCTACAGGGGCAGTCCTACTTTGTCCTCTAGGATCTCTGTGAGTTGGAATCAACTCGGTGGCAGTGAGTTTGGATGTTTTTAAAGACCCCCAAACCCAGACTGGACCACAGGCCAGATACAGGCAGGTGAAGCAAGGGGCAAAACTCTGGACTAAAACTCTCAGACATTGTCTGATGGACAGGTGGACAGCAGCAGTAGTGGGGACTGCAGATCTAGGCCTTGTTTATATATAGTACATATAGAGGGAGCTCTGGTTATGTAGGGGTTATACGCTGGGCTGCAATCTATAGGGTCGGCAGTTTGAAACCACCAGCAGCTCCGAGGGAGAAAGACTAGGCTTTCTACTCCCCTGACCAGAGTTTCAGAAACCCACAGGGAGTCACTATGAGCCAGTATTGACTCCATGGCTGTGAGTTTGTTTTGTTTGATTTATTATAGCACCCTGGTGGCACCGTGGGTTAAGTGTTAGGCTGCTACCTGAAAGGTTGGAGGTTCAAGCTCACCCACCACTCCATGAGAGAAAGATGAGATCCTCTGCTTCCACAAAGGTTTACAGCCTTTGAAACTCTACACATCAGTTCTACTCTGCCCTATAAAGCTTCTCGGAGTCAGAATCGACCCAAGAGCAGTGGACTGGGATAGATAGATAGATAGATAGATAGATAGATAGATAGATAGATAGATAGACAGACAGACACTCGCCTGCTAATCTAAGGGTTGGTGCCTTGAACTCACCCAGTGGTTCTACAGAAGAGGCCCCACCCTCTTCTCAGCAAGACGACAGCCCAAGAACCCCTGAGGGGCAGTTCTACTCTGTCATTATAGGGTGGCTGGGAGTCAGAATCAAATGATGGCACCCAACAAAAATCACAGAACCAGTACAAAGCTCACATATTTACATTGTATTATATTATATGAGGGGTACCCCAAAATATCCAGACTTCCCCCCAAAAAAAGCTATGTATTTAAAATTTTTTATAAAACAACCTTATCACGTTCAAAACACTCTCCATTACTCTTCATACATTTGTCAAATCTGTGATTCCATCCTTGGAAACATTTTTTCAGACTCATCTGTTTGGATGGCTGACAGCACCACCTTATTCTTTTTCTTCACCTCTTGTAAGTCATCAAATCACTGTCCTTTCATGTCCCTCTGCCATGGCAGAAACAAAAGGAAGTTACATGGAGTGAGGTCAGGTGTGTGGGGCCAGATAGGTATGCTGGGTTTTGCCCAAAACTGGCTTACTGAGATGGCTGCGTGAGCAGGTGCATTGCCATGCTGGCAAAAACAGTCCCCCTCCTGCCACAAATCTGGTCTTTTTTCAGAACCTTTTCAGAACCTCTAAATAGGAAGTTTGATTAACGGTCTAATCTGGTGGAACAACTCCAAATACACTACGAGCTGACATTTTCATCAATTCTGGAAGTTGACAGAAGTCCAGAAAGAGATTTGTCATCAATCAACATTTCATCTTTTTTGAAATGAGAAAACCACTCATACACTTGAGTTTTCCCATGTCACTGTTGCTCTAAGCTGTGTTTAACATCACAACAGTTTCAGCAGCATTTTTCCCAAGCAGTAAACAAAATTTCACAGTCCCATACTGTTCTCTTAAATAGACTGTGACAAAAAAAAGAGGTTTAGTGAAACTGCATTTGCTAAAATTTCACTCTGCTCAAAGAGAACCTTCACAGGTGACATCACTGGGTGTAGTAACTCAGAGTGAGTTGCTGGATGCTCCCTAGCAGGGAAAAGGTCATACTATGAAAGCTCCACCCAGCTGAGCTTTTTTCTGTTGTATTTTTTTGGGGGGGGGATACCCACTAGTATAACATAGATAGCATAAAACAAAACTTACATATTACATCATATTATATTGTATAATATAGACAGTATAATACAAATATTTTGGGGGGGATACCCACTAGTATAACATAGCATAAAACAAAACTTACATATTACATCATATTATATTCTATAATATAGACAGTATAATACATATTATATAGTATGATATTATATAACATAGTATAATATAATGCTACATTGTATTACGTATAACATAGTATAATACAATCTCTACATGTTACATTGTATTATATTGCATAACATAGATAGAATAATAACAGTATAATACAAACTCTGCATATTACATTGTTATATATTGTATAACATACATAGCATAATACAAGAGATACATATTGCACACTGTATATTATAACAGTACAGTACAAATGTTACATATTATATTATATTGTATAACATAGATAGTATAATATAAAGTGTATTTAAAACACTGTAGCATATAGTATAACATAATTCCAAGTCTATATATTCATTGTATTATAGTATATATTATATATATACACAGTTTACACACACTATATATACAGTGTATGTGCATTATATATCATATTACATTGTATGATCATATAATAATGCAAACTCTACATATTAAATTGTGGTATGTTGTATAACATAGATGAGCTAGCACAAAGTCTCTAATACATTGTACAATATAGTGTAACAAAGTCTTGTATTACATTGTATTATATAGTATAACATTGATAGTATAACACCAAACAAACAAAAAAACTAAGCTCACTGCTATTGAGTCAATTCTGACTCACAGCAACCCCTGTGGGTTTCTGAGTCTATAACTGTTTACAGGAATAGAAAGCCCAGAGCTACTGGTGGTTTTGAACTGCTAGCCATGTGAATCATAGCCTGATTAGTAACTACATCTATGTTATACAATATAATGTGAAGGAATATGCAATATAATGATATAATATGTAGACTTTTAGTGTAACACAGAGTCTACATAGTCCATTATATTGTAATAGCATAATACACACTCCACAGATGACATTGAATCATCCATATTCCATAGCATAATACAAACCCTACGTATGACATCGCATTATATTGTATAACATATATAGTATAACACCAAGTCCGCATATGACATGGTATCATATAGCAAAACATAGATTGTGGTTGTTAGGTGCCATTGAGTTGGTTCCTACTGATGGTGACTCTGTGTACAACAGAATGAAACACTGCCTGACTGTGCGTCATCCTTGCAATTTTTCTTCCGCACAAAGCCTACGTTTTACATTGTGCTATTCTAGTATATTCTTAGACGCAAGGGTGGCAGAGCTTCTCATTGACATGGACATGTTGCCAGGACAGACCAGTCCCTGGAAAAGGACATCATGCTTGGTAAAAAAGAGGGGCAGCAAAAAAAGAAGAAGGCTCGTGACAAGATAGAAGGACACAGTGGCTGCAACAATAGGCTAGAACACAACAATCATGGTGAGGATGACTCGGGGCCGGGCAGTGTTGCATTCTGTTGAACATAGGGTTGATATGACTCAGAGCCCAGTCAATTGCACCTAATAGCAACAGTATAATATAGATTTTAAAATCACTGCCATTGACTCATATCAACCCTAAAGAACAGGGTCGAACTGCCCCTGTGGGTTTCCAAGACTAACTTTTTATACCGACCTTGTGGTTAGCAGCCCATATCCAAATGGCCCTTGACAGGAGAAAAGAGTGCCCCGGCCCTGCTTTACAGCTTCGGAAACCCACATGGGCAGTTCCACCCTGTTCTTTAGGGTTGCTGTGAGTCAGAATTGACTCTCTGGCAGTGTTTGTTTAGGGGTTCATGAAATTGAATGTTATAGAATCTATATAAATCCTGATTATATACTAGAGCCTTGGTGGTGTAGCGGTTACACTTTGGGCTGCTAACCGCAAGGTGGGCAGTTCAAAACCATCAACCACTCCGAAGGACAAAGATCAGGCTTTCTACTCGCATAAAGAATTACAGTCACAGAAACCCACTGGGGCAGCTCTACCCTGGTCTATAGGGTCACCATGAGTCTGAATCAACTCAAGAGCAGTGAGTAAATGATCTATTCTGGTGTGTGTTGAGGAGGGGGTGGGGGGAGGAGAAGTGAGGGTTAGAATTGGAATGTTGCATCCATAAGCCAAAGAACACTGGTCATTACCAGAAGCTGGGAGAGAGGCATGGGGCAGAGACAGAAGATTGCCCTGTCTCACACCCTGAAGCAGAACTACTCCAGAATGCCTAACCTTCGCAATGGTGTTAGAACACATGTCTGGTCTTACAAGGCGCTCAGGTCGGGATACCTGGCCACAGCACCCCCAGGCCCCTGAGAACTAGCAGTCCCTTCTTCTGGTGTCCAAAGTGGAAGCCCATTTATCCAGGTCAACAGGATCAGGCAGGGACCAGCCCAGCCCATCCCTCTGGAGTAGCAAGAAGACATTCCAAAAACCAAACCAAACTCACTGCCTTCAAGCCCATGCTCATTCATAGAGAACTGCCCCCCCACACCCCCCACACACACACACCCTATGGCTTTCCTAGACTCTTTATGGGAGCAGACAGCCTCCTCTTTCTTCCTCAGAGAGGCTACCGGTTGGAAACTGCCAACCTTGCAGTTCACAGCTCATCGCACAATCGCTACACCAGGGCTTCTAGGGTAGAAACTCCTTAGGTTTCATCCTCTCTGTCATTGTGGATGGTGGGCGAAGCCCCAGGTTTCAGAGACTGCAGTCCTTCGTGGCAGCACACTGCCACAACTCTCTCCCATGCATCTGCCGGTGAGTTCAAAGAACCTGCTTTGGGGACTAGGGGGGAATGCTTGAACAGCTGGGCCACCAGGGCTCTTTGAACAAAGTCAACTGCCTTTGAGGCTTCATCCCAACTCACAGAGACCTATAAGACAGGGTAGAGGTGGGTACAGGGGAGGGGGTGGGGTAAAAGGGAGACGACGCCAAGGAGTCCATGTAGAAAAAGGATGTCTGGAAACTAATGTTGTAGCCATTGTACAATTTTACTTGATGTGATTGGTCTCTGGAATGAAATGATATATGTATTAAATCCCAACTAATAAACAAATTACATATATTTTTATATTTTAGGCATCTTAAATTTTTTAAAAGACAGAGTAGAACTATCCCCATGGGTTTTCTGAGGCTGTAAATCTTTTTTTTCTTGTTTAATCTTTATTGGGAGCCTCTTGCAGATATCATAACATCCCATAGTCCAATCATATCTAGCAGTATTTGTACATTGCTGCCACAATCAGCTTCAAAATGTTTTCTTTTTTTTTCTTGAACTCCTTGATATCAGCTCCTCTCTGTCCCCTCCCTGCCCCACCCTGCCCCCCAGAAGCCCCCATTCTTTTATTTCTATAATAGTTGGGGGAATTGCATTATCTTACACAAACCAATATATCCATTCACATGCAATTCTGTTTTTCAATCCCATCAAGTGGAGTTATACAATCATGAATGGTATCAGCATCCCCTTACCACCCTCTTTCTTCCTGTACCCTCCTGTTACTGTTTGTTATGCATGTTTCACATACCAAACAATCTTAAATATACAAATGAACTTATGCACATCTAACATGCTTAATGAAGTAAAACAAATAAAAACCACCATAGCAAGGGGAGGAAGTATTAAAGAACTAGAGGATAGTTAGGTGGTTCATTGGTGCTAATACCACACCCTGGATTTATCATCCCTTCCACGTGGCCCTCCTGAGAGGGACTGTACAATTATGTTACAGGAGGGTTTGGGGTCTCCAGTACATCCGTGCCCCTTCATATAAATTTGATTACTTGGTTTTGAACTTCTGATACCACTTCCCGACCACCCCTCGTGATCACACAGGCTGGTGTGCTTCTTCCATGTGTGCTTTGTTGCTTCCCTGCTAGAAGGCCACTTTTTTAATGGCAAGAGAGACTGTAAATCTTTACGGTCTCAGACTGTCTCATTTCTTCTCTGGGTCCAGTGGTTCCCAACAGCTAACCAGTGGGTTATGTATTAGAGCTTAAATTCCCAGCACCCCAGTTTGCAAAGGGTGATGGATGGCAGCGAAAGTCCAAATCCAGTTGCAGGACCCCCACATAGATTAAGTCTCCATTGAATTCCTTCTGACTATTCACCATGGATATGGATCACCTTGCCCTCAGGCAGAGTGCTTTGGAGAGTGGATTGCCTCCACCCCTATCAGACCAGCCCAGGGAGAGGCAGTCTTTCTCTTAGTAGCTCGCCTATGTGTGACCTTGATGGAGGGCACCGTACTGGGGACAGTACTTGGGGTCCCATAGTTGTGAGTCATGCCCTCAGCCTCACCCCTGACTACTTTGGTTGGAAGACCCTGGGCAAATCCTATAAGTCTTCTAGCTAACATAATTGATGGCAGATCAATTCATCACAGGTATAAATGGGACTACTGAAGTAGGAACAGGACCATGATTGGGACACGTACATTATGTTAGACAGAAGGGATTATAGAATTAGCCCATAATCATGAGTCATGCCTTCAACTTTCTCCTCAGGCCCCACCCCTTGGAATCCTACTGCGGAGAATCATGTCCGTCTGTGCATAGCTGTGCTGGTCCTCTTGGCCCTGGTGGTGCTGTTGGTGGAGGCCTGCTACAGCGAGATGGAGTCCTTCAATACAGTCAGAAGATCTCTACCTTCAACTTACAGTGATAACAAGGACACTTAAGTGGTGCCCAGATGATGTTGGCCATGCCTGATCAGCCAGCTGGACCACAACCACAACTGTGTTTGAGATCATGGGGGGTTGGGGTCCCACTCAGCTGCTAGCCCAAAGGTCAGAGCCTTGAATACCCCTTGAGGCAATCTACTTATGAAAAGTCTGCCATTAAAAATCCTGTGATGTAATAAGCAAACAAACAAGCATCCATATGAGACCGTATAATCGTGGTGAAGTGGGTTAAGCATTAGGCTGTCCATCCTAAAGTCAGTGGTTCAAGTCCACCAGCCACTCCACAGGAGAAGGATGAGCCTGTCTGCTCCCATAAAGATTTACAGTCTTGGAAACCCAAGGTGACAGTCCTACTTGGTCCGATAGGGTCACTAAGAGTGGGAATAGACTTGGTGACAATGGGATTTTGTTTGCTTGCTTGTTTGCGAAAGCATATATGGAAGAGTTTCTAGCGGGACCCGATTCAGTCAATGACAACCACCTGTCTGTCTCCAGATTTTATCACCCCCACCAGAAAGCTCAGCGTCCCCTGAAACAGTGAGTCCCACACCCTCCCATCACCCCTGGTCACCACTACAGACTTTAATGCCGCCTCCTTTTACTTCAAAAGTCCATGTTGTACAACTGTACAACTTTTTTTCTTTTTTCTTTTATGAATCATTTTACTGGGAGCTCTTATAGATATAATAATAATCCATCATTCAGTTAGATCATGCATAATTCTTCCTTTTGATATGTGAATTATATGCCAATAAAAGTCTTTAAAATGGCTAAATAAATACATCAAGGCCCCTGCTGTTGCTCGGTGCCGAGCGGTGGATTCCAAGATTCAGGTTGACCCCGTGTGACAGAGCAAAGCTGGCCCTGAGGGTCTTCTGAGCTGCGATCTTTATGGGAATAGGGGACCCGGTCTTTCTCACCACCGGGCAGTCACTATGCAAGTTCTGACAGTCCACCTTCCTGGGTACCATCTGAGAACTCCCCCACCACCTCCTCAGGGGCCCCCAAGGCTCCTTGAAAAGAATACAGGAAGCAGAACTAGACGTGTGAGCTCTTGGGTTGTTCTGTTTGCGTCTCGGTAGCTGCAGTGACATGGCTGTCTTTGATGGGAACGATTGTCCCTGTTAGTTTCCCAAACCACCTCCTCCCAAGGCTGTTCCCTTAAAAGCTAGAGGCTTAAAACGGCAGCCTATCCGGATAGGGCAAGATATGACAAAATAACAATCTTTGGATTATCAAGGGCTCATGAGGGAGGGGCGAGCGGGGATGGAGGGGGGAAAAAAAAGAGGACCTGATGCAGAGGGCTTAAGTGGAGAGCAAATGCTTTGAGAGTGATTAGGGCAAAGAATGTACGGATGTGCTTTATACAATTGATGTATATATATGTGTGGATTGTGATAAGAGTTGTATGAGCCCCTAATAAAATGTAAAAAAGAAAAGAAAAAGAAAATGATTAGGGCAAAGAATGTACAGATGTGCTTTATACAATTGATGTATGTATATGCATGGATTGTAATAAGAGTTGTATGAGCCCCTAATAAAATGTTTTTTTAAAAAAAACAAACAGCAGCCTAGAAATTCTATCCTTGAACTAAGGCTGAGCTGATGAATTAACTCTGAACGACCTAGCTTCAACAGGAGTCCCAGTGGTTAGTGGTTACGCATTGGGCTGCAATCTACAAGGTTATCAGTTCAAAACCACCAGCAGCCATGTAGGAGAAAGGCTGGGCTTTCTACTCCCATAAACAGACAACGTCTCTGAAACTCACAGGGACTTACAGTGAGTCAAGTGACTTGATGTCAGTGGGGTTTTGCCTGGTTGTCATAAATACGCTTCTTTAAGCCATAAACGGTGCTGTGTTGTTGAGACAGCATCTCGCGGCATCATGGGCTTTGCTCCCCTTTATGGGGTAGTCGTGGGCTGCGATCCGCCAGGTCAGCCATTCAAACCCCTCAGCTACTCTGTGGGAGAAAGATGAGGCTTTCTACTCCTGTAAAGAGCTACACTCAGGGAAACTCACGGGAGCAGCTCTACCCTGTCCTATAGGGTCTCAATGAGTCCGTATCCACTCCATGGCAGGGAGTTTGGGAGCATCTGTCGTGCATTTCTCTTAGAATCCATTATCCATGGATAAACCTTTGTTGTTTCTCATTAGAAGTTAGACATTAACCCCCCCTACCTTTGAAGGACAGAACTAACTATTCCTGCGGGGGGGTGGGGGAGAGATTGTGGACAAGCCCCTGAACCAGACAACCTGTTTGAAGCCAGACTGCATGAAGAGTTGATTCTACCAGAAGATCCTTCCACCGAGATTTCCAGCCTTTTCATTGAGTTCTGGCTCGTCCGTGAACTTGCCTTTCCTTTAACTATAAACACACTCCTTAACCTGTTGCCTGAGGATGTTGGTTTTGTCCAACAAGATCCTCACTGGTTCCTTGAATGATGGAATTCTATACGTACTCTCTCTCCTTCTCCTCCACCCTCCCCACGTCTAGTGAATTGGCTTCCTCCTGACAGGCTGTCCAACTCACCCTCATGGCGTGGACATGATCATTATTAGCTGCCAGCTGGTCACTGTGGACTCAGGGGACCTCGGGCACAATGGGATCGGTGTGGTAGTTACATAATCTGTTGTCAACTTAAGACTATTAAGCATGAAGGGGTAGAGTGTAGCCTGTCCATTGGGTTGCAGCTTGATGACCTCATTTGGAGGCCTTATGGAGATAAACAGCTCGCTGGAGGCGGGACAACATGTTTACTCCCTACAAGACATTCCTGTTGACAAGACACATGGAGCCATACTAGAGTCCCGGAGCTGGAGGAGCCATGTGGAGACCCCTGCTAGTGCTGAGATGCTTCCACTGCCACTGGATCCACAAGACTTTCCATCCACTGACCTGTGATCTTCCTGCATTTTGTGTCATTGCATGTGTTGCGTGAGTCTGAAGAGGAATTTATAGATCGGACATATGGGCTAATATCAGACTTATTGATTTGATCTGGACTGGGCTGGGATGTTTGCTCAATATACAATTGCTCTTTTATGTAAAGTTCTCTCTTATACACACATGCGTATCTACGAATTTGTTCCTCTAGTCAACTCAGACTAACACAATCGGGCTGTTACGATCCATTGGCTGATGTGTAGCAGTAGATTCCCAGGCCTTATTCCTAGTTTAACTCAGTCCAGAAGCTCTGCTGAAACATGCTCAGCATCATCGCAACACCTAAGTCTCCACTGACATGAGGTGCTCTGGCTTGGCATCAAGCCTGGCCATCAAACCCCCAGGGAAGGCCTTAATTCTACCGTTGCACCACCAAGCCTGGAAAACCAAAACCTTTCACCATCCAGTTTGTGCTGACTCACAGGCACCCCCAGTTCTTGTTCCTAGGTGTCCCAAAGTTGAAGTTCTGAGGTATATCGACTCTATGTACAATAAAGCACGATAGACCGTGGTCTTGCACCATCCTCAGAGTTATGCTGGCGTCTGTTGTTGCAGCCACTGTGTCCCTCTACCCCCTGAAGGGTCTTCCTCCTTTTGCTGACCTTCTACTCTACGAAGCATGAGGTCCTTCTCCAGGGTCTGATAAAAGGGACTGGTCTCTCCTGATAATGCGTCCAAAGTACTTGAGACAAAGTCTCACCATCTTCCATACTAAGGAGCATTTCTGGTTGCATTTCCCCCGAGATAGATCTGTGTGTTCTTCTGGTAGTCTGTGGTACTTCCAGTATTCAAGCAATCAATGGACATATTGCACTGGACAAATCCGCTGCAGACGACCTTGTGAACGGGCTGACGAGCAAAGATATTGCTTTAAGGAGCGTCTGGCCCAAGCCATGGTATTTTCAGTCACCTCATATGCGTGTGAAAGCTAGCCCATGAATATGGAAGACCAAAGAAGAATTGATGCACTTGAATGTGGGTGTTGGTGAAGCATATTGACATGATCAGGGACTTCCAAAAGAACAAGCCAATCTGTCTTGTTAAAATAACAGCCAGAGTGTACCTTGGAATCAGGGATGGTGAGCCAACTGACTATAGGCTGGTTTCACTCCCCTGCGCACTGATTGGGGGTCTGAGGACACGTAAAACAAAACTCTGGGCAACTTCCTTCTCTTCTCCGTTCATCATGATGTGCTCACTGGTCCCCTAGGGGAAATGTTTGTTGAGATTGAGATTCAGGTGTAATCCATTCTGAAGGCTGCCGTCCCCCATCCTCATCAGTCGGCCTGTCAAGTCAACTTCTTCAAGAGGTCCTTGTTAGGTGCTGGCACTGTCAGGAGTCACTTCCCATGCCTAGGTACCTCATGGACACCAGAATGAAACACTGTTCGGTCTGGCCCACCCTCACAAGTGTTCTTGCTTGAGCTCATTGTTGCAGCCACTGTGTCAATCCATCTTTCTCATTTTCCCTCCCCCTCCACTTTACCAAGCACGATGTCCTCCTCCAGAGACTGGTTTCCTTTGATAGCATGTCCAAAGTACATGAGGTGAAGTCTCGCCTTCCTTGCCTCTAAGAAGCACTCTACCTGTGCGCCTCCCTCGACAGATTTGTTGGTTCTTCTGGCAGTCCATTGGTACTTTTTTTATCATTTTATTGGGGGCTCTTACAGCTCTTATCACAATCCACACATATATCCATTGTGTTGAGCACGTTTGTACATATGTTGCCATCATCCTTTTCGAAACATTTTCTTCCTACTTGAGTCCTTGGTATCAGATCATTCCCCCCTATTCCACCATCCCTCCCTCGTGAACTCTTCATAATGTATTTAATTTTTTTTTCATGTCTTACACCAAGCACTGTCTCCCTTCACCCACTTTTCTGTTGTCCGTCCCCCTAGGAGGGGATTATAGGCAAATCATTGTGATCACTTCCCCCCTTTTCTCCCCACCCCACCCCCCCCCCCACTTTCCCCTTACCCTCCTGGTATCACTACTCTCATAGATCCTGAGGGGTTTATGTGTCCTGGATTCCCTGTGTTGCGAGCTCTTATCTGTACCAGTGTACATACTCTGGTCTAGCCAGATTTGTAAGGTAGAATTGGGGTTATGATAGTAGACAGAAGGAAGCATTAATGAGTTACAAGAAAGTTGCATGTTTTGTCGGTGCTATATTGCACCGGCCTTTCCTTGTGACCCTTCTGTAAGGGCAGTGGTTCTCAACCTTCCTAATGCCACGACCCTTTAATACAGTCTGTCATGTTGTGGTGACCCCCACAACCATAAAATTATTTTCATTGCTACTTCATAACCATAATTTTGCTACTGTTAGGAATCTGGCAGCCCCTGTAAAAAGGTCGTTCAACCCCCAAAGGGGTTGTGACCCACAGGTTGAGAACCACTGTGTAAGGGTATGTCCAATTGTCCACAGATGGACTTTGGGTCTTCACTCCATGCTCCCCTTCATTCACGTTGATATGATTTCTTTCTTTCTTTCTTTATTTATTTATTTTTACATTTTATTAGGGGCTCATACAATTCTTATCACAATCCATACATATACATGCATCAATTGTATAAAGCACATCCATACATTCCCTGCCCCAATCATTCTCAAAGCATTTGCTCTCCACTTAAGCCCTTTGCATCAGGTCTTCAATATGATTTTTTATTCTGGGTCTTTGATGCCTGATACCGGATCCCATCGACACCTCATGATCACACAGGCTGGTGTACTTCTTCCATGTGGGCTTTGTTACTTTCCTGTCAGATGGCTGCTTGTTTATCTTCAAGTTTTTAAAACTCCAGCCGCTATATCTTTTTTTTAAATCGTTTTATTGGGGGCTCATACAACTCTTATCACAATCCATACATACATCCATTGTGTCAATGCATTTGTACATCTGTTGCCATCATCTTTCTCAAAACATTTGCTTTCTACTTGAGCCCTTGGTATCAGCTCATTTTTTTCTCCTCCCTCCCCGCTCCACCCTCCCTCATGAACCCTCGATAATGTATAAATTATTGTTTTGTAATGTCTTACACTCTCTGACATCTCCCTTCACCCACTTTTCTGTTGTCCATCCCCCAGGGAGGAGGTTCTACGTAGATCCTTGTAATCAGTTCCCCCTTTCTACCCCACCCTTCCTCCAACCTCCAGGTATCACCACTCTCACCACTGGTCCTGAAGGGATCATCTGTCCTGGATTCTCTGTGTTTCCAGTTCCTATCTTTACCAATGTACATCCTCTGGTCTAGCCAGATTTGTAAGGTAGAATTGGGGTCATGATAGTGATGGGGGTGGGAGGGGCAAACATTTAGGAACTAGAGGAAAGTTGTATGTTTCATCGTTGCTACACTGCACCCTGACTGGCTCATCTCCTCCCTGCGACCATTCTGTAAGGGGATGTCCAGTTGCCTACAGATGGGTCTTGTGTCCCCAATCTGTACTCCCCCTCATTCACTATTAGATGTTTTGTTCTTTGATGCCTGATACCTGATCCCTTCGACACCTCCTGATCACACAGGCTGATGTGCTTCGTCCATGTGTGCCTTTTGCCTCCACCTGCCTTTGACCAGGGGCAGTGTAAAAGAGAAAACCTTCCAGCCGCTGGAGTATTTCAAACCTCTGGCTGGGGAGGCGTGGTCATAGGTATTGGTTGACCCCATTGGATGAATTCAGCCCACCTGGGTCTAGTTTGGACTGCCCAGGTGTACTGCCCACCTGGCTCTGAGCCTGAATTGAAGCATGCCCAGTTCGGGGGTCTTCATGAGTAGCTAATACTTACTTGATTCCTTCTCAACCCCCTCTATGGGGCCTGTACAGTCATGGGAGGGACAACCCCCTTTCCCTATTCTGGCTACTTGACACATTTATATCTGTATCTCTACTCACCAAAATTTATATTAAATTACTGGCTCTTTTGATATGTCTCTTGTGTTTAATGGACTGCTTGTGTCTTATGTGAAATATGGATAATTTTTAATAGGACTAATATAAGAGGAGATGCCCTGCTGGTGCCGTGAGGTAAGCAGTACAGTACAGCAGTAAGATGTACAGCCTTGGGAACCTTATTGGGGGGGGGGGTAGTTCTATTGACTAGTGAATTTTCAAGTCAAACACTTCTTGGTTCTACTTGAATTGTAGCTTGAATAGGTCATACTAGGTTTGGGGGAAGCTATGGTTTACAATGGGAATCATAAATCCATTCAGAGTCTCCACTGAGTTCTTTCTGACCATTGACCACCTGCAATGTGAAAAGCTTTAGTCTCAGGCAGAGCATGTCTGAAAGTGCATTACCCAAGGAAGAGACAAGCCAGTCAGGGTGCAGTATAGCACCAATGAAATATACAACTTTCCACTTTCCTCTAGTTCTTTAATGATTCCTCCCCCCCACCCCCCACTATCATGACCCCAATTCTACCTTACTATTCTGGCTAGACCAGAGCATGTACACGAGTTCATATAAGAGCTGGAAACACAGGGAGTCCAGGACAGATAAACCCCTCGGGAATAATGAGTGTAGCAATAACAGGAGGGGAAGGGGAAGGTGGGGGGATACAGGGGAAACTGATCACAATGAACTACATATAATCCCCTCCCAAGGGGATGGACAACAGAAAAGTGGGTGAAGGGAGACATCAGTCAGTGTAAGACATGAAAAAATAATAATAATTTCTAAATTATCAAGGGTTCAGGAGAGAGAGAGAAAAAATGAAGAGCTGATACCAAGGTATCAAGTAGAAAGAAAATGTTTTGAAAATGATTATGGCAACATATATACAAATATGCTTGACACATGGATGCATGGATGGATGGATGGATGGATGGATGGATGGATGGATGGATGGATGGATGGATGGATTGTGATCAGAGCTGTAAGAGCCCCCAATAAAATGATTTAAAAGAAAAGAAGGTGGATTACAGCCACTCCCCTAGCCAATGCAGGGTGGACAAGTCTCAGGAACTTGCCTGGGTGTGACCTTGATGGGAACTGGTATCCTAAGGAGTCCAGGAAGTCATAGTGGGTTCAGACTGGGCCGCTCACAAGGTCACAAGTAGTTTGAACTCCAGTCACACCTCAAGAGAAAGATGAGGTTTTCTACTCCCTTGAAGTCTGCTACCAAATTCTCCTCGGACCCATGGGGGCAGTTCTACGCTGTCCTGTAGGGTTACTCTGAGTCGGAGCTGACTCGATGGCAGTGAGGGCCTCAGGGTTATGATCTGAACCCCAAACAGAGCAGTCGGGGGGGGGGCTGGTCCAATCTTGTAAACTTCTTAAATCTTAATACTGTGCCTATCCCAACCTTGACCCCCTGTTCTGCTTCTGTCACCCAGTGATGAATTGTGACTGCGATGAATTGTCTTGTTTCCACACTTGATAATGTGGTCGTGTGTCTGGACCCCATTACAGGCGCATGCTGACGTGCTCCTTCATCCAGATAATGTGTTTTGCATCCTTGTTAAGACTCAATATAGGTCTCTATCAGACCTCAAAGGGGCCCAGTGGCAGAGTGGGTGACACATTGGGATGCTAACTGTAAAGTCAGCAGTTCAAAGCCACCCATCATTCCTTGGGGGAAAGATGAGGCTTCCTATTCTCATAAAGATTTACTGTCTTTGAAATCCACCAGGGCACCTACTCTGTCTTGTAGGGTCACGAAGAGTTGGAATCAACTCGAGGGCAGTGAGTTTTTTGAGAACGTCGTTGTTGTTAGTAATAAGTTTGCTGCAAAGATTAACGGAAGGCAGGCCAGAGAGAAGCAAAAGGGGAAGTTTATTCTGCCTTTCCCAGGAGGGATTCCAGGACTCCTGCAGGGGATCAGAGAATCCACACTGCTGGAGAGGGAGAGGAGAGAAGGGAGAGGGAGGAACTCCTGGGCTAACTCCACGGGTCCCCACTGGGGGAACCCAAGAATTTGCGCTTATCTGTGGTGGAGTTTTCAGCTGGTAAGAGGGGAAGGTAAGCAATAAAGGAGTGGGTAGAAACCGCAGGTTGGAGAATAAGGAGGAAGGGAGAGAGTTACAGCTGCAGGAGCTTTGAATTCCAAGGGAGGGTGGTGCTCTGATCGCGCTGTTTGGCGCTGAGGCAGATGGCTAGTGATCTGTGCACAGCCCTTTGGAATTATCCATAGGGACAGGCCGGCTTCCTCCGACTGGTTCCTGATCCACCCCTTAGAGGCTGTTCAGTAGGCTCTGACTCATAGTCACCTGTGTGCCTTAGAACAAAACACTGCCTGGTCCTGCGCCCTTCTCACAATTGTTGAGCCCACTGTGTCAGTCCCTGTGTCAATCCATCTCATTGAGGATCTTCCTCTTTGGGGCAGACTCTGCTCTACTGAAGAACCATCATGGCAAAGTAGGTTACAAATGGGCCTGCTAACTGCAAGGTCAGCAGTTCAAGCTCAGCAGCTGCTCCTCGGGAGAAAGATGAAGACTCCAAACCCCAAAGGGTTTCAATGAGTTGGAATTGACTTGATAGCAGTGGGCTGCGTTGGCTTCTTTGTTTGTCTACCATACTGACCCTCCACTTCCCAAACTGGTCTCTCCAGAGAACCTAGTCAAAGTACGTAAGACAGAGTCTCATCCTCACTCTTACCAAGCATTCTGGTGGTGTTTCTTCCAGGACAGATGTGTTGGTTGTGCCGGCTGCCCATGCTTCCGATATTCTTCTCCAGCGCCATAGCTCAGATGTAGGAATTCTTCTCCCATGTCCCTCACTCATAGTCTAGCCTTCACATGCACGTGAGGTGTCTGCAAATACCCTGGCTTGGGGCATGCCTTAGTCAGCAACCTGAAGTCCGTGCTGTTCAGCCCCTGGAAGAGGTCTTGTGCAGCAGAGTTGTGATGAATTGCTTCTATCAGTAACAGAACACAAGAAAAGTGGGGAGACCGCACTCTGTCAAGAACAACACACTTGCTGAGGCTGGAAAACCCAGGTGTTCCCAGACACGTTTTTGATCTCGGTGGTTTCCTTGTATTGTTTTTGTTTTGTTTTGCTTTGTTTTGTTAATTTTAATAAGCCACTTAATTGGGGGCTCTTACAGCTTTTATAACAAGCCATCCATCGATTTTGTTAAGCACATTTGTTTGTACTGCGTTACCACCATCATTTCCAAAGCATTTTTTTCTACTTGAGCCCTCGGTATCAGCTCCTCTTTCCCCCCCCCCCCCCCATCCTCTCACCTTCGTGAATCATTGATTGTACTATTTTGGGGGGTTTTGTTTTAATGGAAGGTTGGCTCACCCACTGATAGATTCCGCTGGTGGGTTACAGCCACAGGTTGGTTTAAACTGTGAGCTCCCGGCCAGGAAGGGATGGTACACCTAGGTGGGCATTATACCTGGATTAGTCCATCTAAGTCAGGTGAATTTGATTCAGCCTTTGGGGTCAACCAATATTGTCAACCACGCCTCCCAGTGGGGCCCTGAAAAGCCAGAGGTTTTGCTCTGGGCTCTCTCCCAGTGGCTCCGACACAATGCAGCAAGGCTGGGCTGCGGGCCAGCAACCGTGCCACAGACTCTGACTCATGTTCCATTTATTGTAAAACCTGAAACTGCTTTTAAGTTTCATAAAACTCACTTGGATCACAAACCATGCTTCGGCATGAATCCCTTCTTGCGTGAAGCCAAGGACTGAGGTGCATCTCTCCCACCGCAGAGAGAACTCTAACACAACCAGCTGTTGTTAGGTGCTGTCCAGTCGATTCCGACTCAGCGGCCCCACGAACAGCAGAACAAAATGCTGCCGGACCGGCTGTGACCTCTCAAGTGTTCTTCTGTTTGAGCTCATTGTGGCCGCCATTGTGTCCATCCATCTTGTCCGGGGCTTTTCTTTCGCTGCCCTCTGCCTGACCAAGCAGGATGTCCTTCTCCAGTGACTGGTCTCTCTGGACGACGACGTGTCCAAACCACCTACCATCCATTCCTACCTTCATGCTTACCCACTGGGCCGACAAGGCTCCTCGCTCTCCTGGCACCGCCCCATCAAAGCATCACCAACCTCTTCAGTCATGAGCCCTGGTGGCATAGTGGTTGTGAGCTGTGATCTGTGCTGTTGGCAGTTCAAAACCACCAGCCGTTCCGTGGGAGAAAGACAGGGCTTTCTATTCCCATACACAATTATAGTCTGGAAACCCCCAGGGGTTGAGGGGTGCTATGTGTCGGCCTTTTTACAGGGGTCAGAAAACACATATCTCCGATGGTCTTAGGAACCGAGACACCACTACTCCGTCTTCAGGGGGGTCCGCCCATATGCAGATACGCCCACATACAAGTACCCAGGGTAAAGATTGTTACCCATGCTACACCATGCTTCAACACAAAATTCCATTTATTTGTCATTAGAAATAAATATTTCACAATATAGAATGACATACTGTTTTTGTGATTCATCACTATGCTTTATATTCAATTTGTAGCCATGCAAATACATCCTGCAAATCAGATATTTACATGACGATTCATAACAGTAGTGAATTGACAGTGATGATGAGCAACAACAATTATTGTATGGTTGGGGGTCACCACCACATGAGGAACTGCATGAAAGGGTCTCGGCCTGAGGAAGGTTGAGAACCACTGCCCTAGAGGGTCCAGCAGCAACAGGACGGTTCTCAGCCACAGGCAGCATCTCTAAGCCCTTCTCCATCCCCACCTAGCATAAGGTGACACCTTGCGAGAAACCTACTCCCTCTCCTCACCATGCTGCTGGGGCCACAGCCAATCAGGGTGGAGCGCAGGCTCCTTTGAGACGTGATCATTTATGTCTGTCCCCAAAGCTAATGAACACGGGATCCCTTTGCCCGTGCTCTCTCTGACTCTCTTCACCTTCTCTGGGGTCGCACGTCCGTCCCTCTGTCTCTTCCTCTCGCTAGCTCTCCCTTTCTTACTTTCCGCTGTTCTCTCTTCACTGTGTCTTCCAATCTCCCCCCACCCTGCCCCCTTCACTCTCATTCCATTCTAAACACCCAGACAGGTCGTTAAGGCTCATAAAACCTGTTCATGGAAACCCACGCTCTGAGTCCGCTTTCCTCTGATTCCCGTTCGAACACCTCCCTCCACCATGACGGCTCGAAGCACGGCTACCACGATGGGCTTGAACTTGACAATGATGCCGATGGGGCAGGGCTGGGCATTATCGAAAGGGACTCAATGGTATCCACCACCACCCCTCCCCGACCCCCGTGTGAAGTTAGCTTCAGGAGATCATGGGCAGTGACTGTAGAGATTGGCCTTCCCAAGGTCCCTGGAAGGAGCCCTGGTGACAAGGTGGTTAAATGTTCAATTGATAAGCCAACGATTGAAGTTCAAACCTCACGGACTAAGAGACACTATGGGAGAGAGTGCATGTGGCACTCTATTTCCATAAAGATTTTTACACTATGGGAGAGAGTGCATGTGGCACTCTATTTCCTTAAAGATTTTTTTTTAAATCCCTAAAGCAGTGGGGGCAGGGGGACGGGGAGTAAAAGGGAGACAATGTCAATGAGTCCATGTAGAAAAGGCGATGTCTGGAAACTGATGGTGGTAACAACTGTGTGATTCAACTTGACGTGACTGAACGATGGAATGATGTATGTATTCAGTCCCAATTAATAATAAACTATTTAATCATTTTATTGGGGGCTCGTACAACTCTCTTCACAATCCATACATCCATCCATTGTGTCAAGCATATTTGTACCTTTATTGCCATCATCCTTCTCAAAATTTTTGCTTTCTACTTGAGCCCTTGGTATCAGCTCCTCATTTTCCCCTCCCTCCAGATAATTTATAAATCATTATTTTTCCCCATTTTACACTGACTGATGTCTCCCCTCACCCACTTTACTGTTGACTATTCTCCATGGAGAGGCTTATATGTAGATCCTTGTAATCAGTTCCCCCTTTCTACCCCACCTTCCCTCCACCCTCCCGGTATCGCCACTCTCACCACTGGTCCTGAAGGGACCATCTGTCCTGGATTCCCTGTGTTTCCAGTTCCTCTCTGTACCAGTGTACATCCTCTAGTTTTGCCAGATTTGCAAGGTAGAATTGGGATCATGATAGTTGGGGGAGGAAGAATTTAAGAATTAGAGGAAAGTTGTATGTTTCATCATTGCTTCAAAGGCAGTTCTGACCCACAGCGACCTTCTGAATCTTAGTGGGAGCAAAGACTCCCTCCCTGCGAATCCGTGCCAACTCATAGCCACCCTACAGGACAAGAGGACTGCCTGCGGATTCCTGAAATGGTAAATAAACCTTTGTGGGAGCAGAAAGCCTCGGCTCCCCCACCCCCACCCAAAGTGGTGGGCTCAAACTGCTGATCTTGCGGTCAGCAGGGCAGCAAGGAACCCATGGCGTCACCAGGGCCCCTTTACAGGAGCAATCTTATGGTTCTTCCTTGGGGTGGCTGCTCGGTTTGAACTGCCAACCCTGAGCTCTCAGCCCAGCGGACCTACAGCCCCATCAGCAGTCCTTGGAAATTTAGGGAGTCCCTTCTACCCTGTCCTATCATGTCGCTGTGGGTGGAATCGACTCCAGGGGAGGGGGTGTGGCTCGGCTTGGCATTCCCATCTTGAATAGGAGGGGAGACAGCAGCTGACCGCAGCTGAAGGCTGTAAGCAGCGCTTCTCAGCCTTGGCTGGAATTAGAACCATCTGGAAAGCTCCAGAGCAGTGGTTCTCAACCTTCTTCACGCCACAGCCCTTTCCTACAGCTCCTCATGTGGTGGTGACCCCAACCATAACATTATTTTCGTTGCTACTTCATCACTGTCATTTTGCTACTGTGATACATCGTCATGTAACTATCTGATAGGCAGGATGTATTTTCACGGTGATAAATTGAACATCATGAAAGCGTAGTGATGAACCACAAAAACAATGTCATTCTATATTGTGAAACATTTATTTCTAATGACAAATAAATGCAATCTTGTCTTTAAGCATGGCGTAGCATGGGTCAGTCTTCACGCTGACTACTCCAGTGTGGGCGTATCTGCATGTGGGTGGACCCGCCTGGAGACGATAGAGGAGGGGTGTCTCAGTTCCTAAGACCATCGGAAATATGTTTTCTGATAGGCTTAGGTGACCCCTGTGAAAGGGTCATTCGACCCCAAAGGGGCCACGACCCACAGGTTGAGAACCACTGCTCTGGAGCGCCTCGCTATTTGGCCAGCCACACGCCTACCCAGGAAATGGGAATCTTAGGAGCATGGGCCCAGGGACTGAACCTTTGCTGTCACTGTCAGCCACAGCTGAAAAGCATTGTCTGGGTGCAGAGAGGCCTGGCTTCCAGCTGTCAGTAATCTCAATGGGTGCATTCCTGAGCCTGGGGATTGGGTCCTTCTAGCCAATCACAGCCGCTGTGGGGCGTGGGGCCAGAGAGAACCCTTTTAGTTGGAGTAGGAGTCGTGGGGGCTCCAGCACCTACATCAGGCGCAGGAAAAAGGTGAGTGGAGCCTCTCTTTGTCCCTACTTCTCTTCACTCAGCTGCTGGGTGCATTTCTAGAGTAGACTCCTCTGTGGACAGTTGAATGCCCAACATTTTGAAGGGTCACTGAGGCCCTGGAGCGCCTGCTCGCTTGCGCTCTCTCTCTCTCTCTCTCTCTCTCTCTCTCTCTCTCTCTCTCTCTCTCTCTCTCTCTCTCTCTCTCTCTCTCTTTCTCTCCCTCTCTCTCTCCTCTCCAGACATTCACTCCGTGTGCCAAGAACCCCCGCTGCCTCTTGGAACTACTTTGCTTTTTTAATGTCTTAAAAACTGGAACGTTGGAACCTCTGAGGCAGAAACTTGCCAAAAAAAAGGAAAACCCTGCCACAAATAGCAGTAGGAAGGTGGTAAGGAGGCCTGGTGGTTTTTAGTTGGGCTGCAATCCAAAAGGTCAGCAGTTCAAAACCACCAATGGCAACTCCAAGAATGAAAGACTGGGCTTTCTACTCCCTGCTAACCAGTTACCATCTCAGAACCCACAGAGGGGACACCGAGAGTCAGCACTGACTTGATGGCAGTGTGTTTGGAATGTGGGGTTTAGTGAAACCTGGAAAAGCCAAGCATTCCCTGAGGAGGTCAAGACCCCACCCCCATCACCCCCACCCCGTACCATCATCCGAGGGTTTGGGACTAGGTTTTTAAGTGGAGGCTTGGGTTCCCCACTGGACTGCATGTGCTTGGGTTTTTCGTAGCTACCGCTAAGTGAACTAGATCCCAAGCCTCCTTTAGATCCACTCTTTCTGTCCTACCACACCGGAATGGAGGGGGAGGGGCGGCGGGCACTCAGTAACCGACCCTTCAGAATCGGAGCTGCCCTTCCTTGGAGGAAACCCTCTTGCTCGCTGGGTCGGGATTCTTTGTTTCCATCCTCGCTGCTTCACATGCTGCTGCGTTTTGACGCTAGTTGGGAGTGAGGTGGTCGGATGGGGCAGAGCCCGGGCATTCCCCGCAGGATTTCTAGATGCCATACTGATGGGTGCAGACCAACAGGGCTTTCTCCAAAGGAGCCCCCTGATGGAGTCAAGCTGCTGGTGGGCTTGATCCTCAGGTCGTTTCAAACTGACCACGAACTGGTGGGCAACCAAGAGCTCAACCACGGTGCCCGGGATTCCTAAGTCCTCATCACCTGAACCTTCAAGTCTGCTTCCTTTGTGTCAATTGGAACTCCTGGCAACCCTACAGAACAGTGGATTTGCCCCTGCAAATCTTTACAGGAGTAGAAAGCCTCCTCTTTCTCCCCAGGAGCACCTGGTGGGTTCAAACTGCTGACCTTGAAGTCCGCAGCTCATTGTGTAACCCCACTATGGCACCAGGCCCCTTTCACATAGACCATCCCATTAAAAAATAATAGCAATCAGCGCTTTCTCCCTTGACTCCATTCTCCACCTTTTCCCTCAACCTTGCTGGTGTCCCCCCGGCCCAGACGAGAGTAGCTTCAGTTAATGGTTGGTGATATTAGCAATTGACTTTCTTTAGATCAATGGATGGTGTCCTGGTGTGTCAATGCTAACCAGAGCTAATAACTGTTGATTGTCTGGACCCACGATTGTTTCACCAGAGACAAATGGTCAGCTTCTGTAGGGAATCTAACCTTGGAAACCCTTTGGAGTAGTTGCACTGTGTCCTATAGGTCACCAGGAGTCTATTGGCTCAATGACAATAGATTGATGTTGGGTTTTGGGGGGTTTATGGGTTTCTCCCCCCGCCCCCAGTCACTGGAACCCGAACTTTGCCCAAATGAGAACAATGTGTAGACAGTTAATGAGGGAAGAGACACTTGCTGGTAATGAGCTTCAGTGGTGTCCACCTGAAGCTAGTATCCAATCCTTTGGAGTTGAATTTCAAGGAACAGCGTTCTCAAATCAATCATTGCCTTCTTTCTGAAATTGATTTTTTTAATTCCTTTTAAGAGACCTTATCTGCTGGATACAAGTGTTATTCTTTTTTCTCTAACAGACCTAGTGGCATAATGAGTGGTGGCTTAAGTCTCAGGCTGCTAACCACAAAGTCAGCGAGTCAAACCCATCAGGGAGAAAGATTCGACTTTCTGCTCCTAGCAAGATTTATTGTCTCGGGAATCACAGGGGCCTATAGATATCCTGTGAGACTGAATTAACTCGATGGCAGTGGATTTGTTTGGTTTAAAAAAAAATTGTCCAAACTCAGTTAAGACTAAATACTGGACTACTAATCTCAAGGTCAGTTCAAACCCACCAGCTGCTCCACAGGGAAAGAGGGCTGCCTGCTTCCATGAAGATTATAACTCTAATTCCATGGGACAGTTCACCCTGCCCTTACAGGGTCCTTGATAAATCAATCAGCTCAAAAGCAGTGAGCCTAATGGCTGACACATTCTCCTATAAAATTGTTTTGTAACAAAATTCAGGCTAACTAAATCTAGTGATTTCCCATAGCTCTGAGAGCTGTGCACAACACGTGTGTGTGTGTGTGTGTGTGTGTGTGTGTGTGTGTGTGTGTGTGTGTGTGAGAGAGAGAGAGAGAGAGAGAGAGAGAGAGAAAGAGAGAAAGAGAAAGAAAAGCCAAACCAAGCCAAGCCCCGATAATGCTGCCAACAGAAAGCTGGTCTCAACTGTTAGAGAAAAGTGAGTCTGATTCTTTAAGGTTTTTCTTACCAAGGAAACCAAATAGCATAAAAAAAATCTGACCTATGTTGGAAAAGACTGCCAGATACACTCTCCTGTAGTAATGTAACCTTGTTTATTCAAACTCTTTGCCCTTGAATGGATTTCACCTAGTGGCACCCGGTGGCACAGGGTAGAGCTCTTTAAGGTTTTCTGAGGTCATCAATCTTGACTGGAGCAAACAGCCTCCTCTTTCTCCCCCACGGAGTGGCTGATGGTTTGAATTGCCAACCTGGCACTTAACAGCTCAATATCTAACCCTCAGAAACACCAGGGTGCCTTGTGTCTGATCTAAATGAAGCAGTTGTCTCCCAGAAAGGTTAGCAGCTTCAGGAACCAACCCACAAAAGCAGTTCTGTGTCCTATAGGGCCCCCTGTGGGGTGGAATCAACTTGATGGTGAAGGAGTTGACTAGCTCATGGAGAAGGGGTCCCAATGAGATAGGTCTCATTGAGACCTCAGCCTCCTGGTTGCAGGTGGGTGGGGAGCACAATTGTTAGCAATTTGTTTCATCTCAGCAAAGGGGGAGGGGGGCACAGTTCTGTCTTACATTAAGATTAGCCAATAGTTCACCACCACCACCCCCTATACTTTTAAAAATCCCATTGTACCTAGTTTAAGTAGCTTTCTTGTTTCAACACTCCACCACAAATGAAAAGGGGGGTGTGCATTAACAGGTAACCACATAGGTAACAAAGTGAGCTGTACCCTAACCCTAAAAGGTCGCCTAAGTACATTGGAAGTCACCTGACACCAGTGCCCAGGGCATCTAAGGAGGGTTGGCTGTCTTCAGAGCCCAGACAGCAAGAGCACACATCTGCTCCTACAGTTAAAGCTTTCAGCTGGACAGCATTCAGCCAGGTGCTTGTAAGAGGTAAGCACTATGATTGGAGTATATAGTGGGGACAATATTCATTATGAGAATGTGATTGGGACTCATCTCCAACTTACAAGGGCGAAGGCCTCCCTTCACCCCATAAACCCAGCCTGCCAGACTTCTTATATGAGAATAAAGGATTTATCTGTGCACATTCTCTTCCCCGTCTCTGCTTCCCACACTGGACCACCAGGGCTCCCCATAAAGAGTACTCTGGACACCACTGAAAACAGTCTTCGGTAGCAGAGGGGGGGTCCGTGGGTTGGAACGCAACAGAAGGCATCCGTCTCATTACCTGCTGTGCATGTAGGTAGATAAGGGGACCTATTCATGTAGAGCGACCCACCAGCCTTTAAAACTTCCATTGGGTGTTGACAGATTTAATCTCTAGCCTCCAGTGCAATGGTTCTCAACCTATGGGTCGCAACCCCTTTGGAGGTAGACCGACCCCTTTCACAGGGCTTGCCTAAGACCATCAGAAAATACATAAATATTTCACAATATAAAATTACATGTTTTGTGATTATATGTATCATTTTATTGGCTCTTATAACAATCCACATATCAAGTGTATCCAGCACGTATGTTGCCATCAGAGGCAGAATTCCTTTCATTTGTAAATGACTTTGACGTTTCTAAATGGCCTTGGTGTTTTCCTTGCTCATCCTGGGGTAAGAGGACAACCGTGAGCCTGGTATTGCTTGGCTGTAAAACCAGGTCTCAGGTACTGGACTAAGACTGCATGAATAAGCAAATGCTACCTGAGTTTTCCCTCCATTGGAGAAGCTGCCCGTGAAGGAGCAGGTTGGGCAGTAGAATGGTCCTGTTCCAGGTGAAGGACAGCCATCTGTGTAGTGACTGGCATGGAGGACAGATCTAGCTTTCTCTTCTCCCCTTGTTTATTTTGCCGGTGTTGTGAAATCTGCACAACACATCCACCAACTCAACCCTTTGCTGCCGCCCAGTTCCGTGACCCTGGTTTACATTGAAGCAGTGTGCTCATTCTCCACCTCCTGGGTTAATTCCTGCTCCCATTCCCACCAACTCCCCACTAACCCACTTAGTCTCCTATCAATAACCTTCCCATTTACCATCGCCTCCTAACGCATGATGCTCAAAGCGGGCTTGGATTAAAATACCAAACGGCAGCCCTTGATCGAGTCCATGCCAACTCACCGTTGGATAGGACAGGGTAGAACTGCCCCTGTGGGTTTCCAAGACTGGCTCTGAACGGGAGCAGAAAGCCTCCCCTTGGCTCCTGTAAAGCAGCTGGCTGGTGGTTTTGAATGTCTGACCTTGCAGTTAGCGGCCTGATGCCACTAGGGCTCCTGAGTTACCTGTCGATTCTGTTGACTTTCAGACTCCGTGTCCTTTCATTGTCTTCCTGTCGAATCCTGAGATCCTCGTTGCTGGTCAAGATGGCATCTGTCTCACAAGTGGATCTTGACCTGCCTGCTCTCCTGGAAGAGCTGAGCCAGAATGAATTGGGCCAGTTCAAAACCCTACTGAAGTCCCTTCCCCAGCAGAGCGTCTTCCTCAGCCAGGAGTTGCCCGTGATGGAGGGCATCGATGAGGCCAACGGGAGGCAGCTGGCAGAAACGATGGTTCAGCACTGCCGCCGCTTCTGGGTTGACACGATGTCGCTTCTCCTCTTTAATAAGATCAACCAAACCGACCTGCATGAGAGAGTTGTGAATGAACGCTGGGGTAAGCAGAAATGAGTCCATTTTGCATGGAGATGGGTGAATGGCAGTGGCCAGGGTGGTAGAAATACTGAAATCACTGAGCCTTCCCCTGGGAGAAGTTACACCGCCTGCTGTTGAAGGGTTGGCATGTGTACATGTTTTGTGAATTAGGGGGGAAGATTTACAGATGACTATAGTTTTACATCCAAAGTAGTCCCTAAGTTGTTTCACCTCATCCAGGGCTTATCCCTCTTCCCCACTGGGTTTCCCATTTCTGTTCATCCTTTCGGGACCCTTCTGCTCTCTGTCCTTGGGTGAATATTGCCCTGCCCTTTTAGATCTTAAATGCTTGGATCAAAAACATGGTAGGGCAGCAGGGGAGGGCCAGACCTTCAGTTATAGACCTGAAAGGCAGATTAACAAGGCCATGGTCCTGGTCAGTCTCTCCTGTGATTGTTAGGTTTCTTGGGTGGGCAGTACCTCGGTTCTTGGCTTGGCACAGTGAAAGAATTCACACTGAAGGTCATTTTGTAATCCAAGTGTCCCATAATTCTCAGTTGCTGGGAGCTTTATGAAAGCAGGTCACCAGTGTGCAGTCCAGCACCAGCATCAAATGGGTCCTCATGAGTGGCGTGTCCAATTTGGGAAGAAAAAGGCAATAGACAGCAAGCAACAGGGGCCTGTCCCAATATCAGAATCAGGAGAGCTGGTCGGTGTCACCATATGTATAGTGGTGAGACGTGTAAGCCTTCATCGAGCACGTGGGTAATGGGTGAGGCAAAATGTGAGTCTGAGATAGCCTGAGTTCTTCAGGGAGGACATCTCGAAGAAAGTGTCTGGCAGGCAAGGGAATAAATGGTGATCAGGGCTCTTTAAGAATAGTAAACCGCAAACAGCAGATGCTTTTAGAGATTAGCGTAAACTAGGCATCTGGAGGAAGTCATTTATTCTATAGAGGTTATATGTGAAGAACCTATTTCCTGGAAAAGTATATGCATCTTATACTGACTCCGATGGGGATAGGGGCTACAGAGAGCTGCTTGCCTGCTCTTAAAGATGGGCATCTTCTAGAGTAGTGAGAAGCCAGGTGCCCATAAATGACAGCTTTACATTAGCATCTAAAAGAGGGCAGCTGTGGAGAGAATGCTTTCTAGCTGGAGAATACGTGTTAGGTTTTAGCTCTATCTCAACAGTGAAAGTCTTCTCTCCCTAGCGCTGGTCTTCCAAGCCCTGTGGTCATGAGTGTAGAGATTAGGCAGTTTACAATTTCATCCAGTTGTTTCCACACACCTGGGCATTTACCATCGCACCTGTGGGTGGAAAATCTTCTGGGTCTCTGGGTCTCTCTCCCACAGAGCTACCAGTAGATTCACGCCACCCATTTATCATGAGTAGCTGCACCTCTAGGGCTGTGTGTAGGTAGCAGAAAATTATGGATTGCTTAAGGAGCCTGTTTTTGTGGCTGACATGTTGGTCAGCATGATAAATCCACCCAGTGACATCAAGTTGATTTCAATTCGGGTTGACCCTTTAGGCAGGACTAGAGGAGAATTACTACTCCAGAGGATTTCCAAGATTGTAAGTCTCTACCTGGAGCAGCTGATGGAATTGCAGGCTAACACATAATCTCTGGCACCATCAGGTCTCCAGGGAGCATTTCCTCTCCTGCTCTTGAGCTTGACTTTTCGATCCCATCAAGTTGATTCCCCCATCTATGCCTGCTAGCTTGCTTGTTAAATCCATCTCTTAATACCAAAAAGATTAAAGACACAGCCTACACAAATACTGCCTCAACACGAAGATAACCCATTTCCCAAATGGGATTCAATTCACAGACCTAAAGGCTGGGATTTACAACATATTCCCTTATCCTAGTTTTCCCAGGGACTTTCTGAAGTTCCCTTGTGATTAGGACTGGGGAGGGCGCTGTCGCACAGTTCACCCCCACAACACCTGGTATCGCCTCATTCACACACACACACATAGACACACACACACATAAATGCACCATTTCAAAATAATCTACCAATACAGGAGTCGGGACTTTGATACAGTTTAAGGTGAAGGAGGAGACAGTTCATTATAGCCACTGCATAGTACTCATTATCCTTTTACAAATTGCTCATTTCTATGTCAGCTTAGGGCTCGATGCTCAAACATTTCCTGTCCACACAGTCTTTTTTTTTACCTCTACTTTGAAAATGGGGCGAGAGGGGACCCAGTGTCATATCTAATAGGGTTTGCATCTGAATGAGATCGACTTTATCACCCCCTTCCTTTTTCAGAGGCAGTCGGGAGAAGCTTCATTGCAGTATCGCCATCTGCATCAACAGGTAAATGACCTCAGACTGCCTCTTTTTCAAAAAGATCGTTGATACTCTGGCTTGGAGACACCACAGGCAAATCATGGTGGGAATTGGCAATCTGTTGATGTGAAGATTCTTGAAGGGACCCGGCCTTGGCAACGTTGGATATTCGATGCACATGAATCAACTTACCATACCAATTGACCGACTGACTTGGGACACATTTTTCTTGATCTTTAGGTTTCTCTCTTGAATTCTTTACAATGAACAAGAGAACTTTTTGAAATACTTTTTTAAATGTCCCTAAGGAAGGGGGGTAGAAGTAAATGCACCCCTACATGCATGAAAGGTTTTTTTAATTCATGAAAAGGCCCCATTGTGTTTTAATTCCATTTCCTATGAACTTCATAAAGTCCCTGTATGCATATATGTAATTTCATAGCTCCCTAGATAAATCAGTTGCTTCATAGTTCCATAACTCAGTACATACATAGATCCATCGATATGGCTCAATGGATAGCTTGTAGATACATGTAAGTAGATAGTAGCTTGGTAGGTCGGTACGTAGGTGAATGGCCACTCACTGTCATCCAGCTGATTCTGACTCATAGCAACCCCATAGAACAGGCTAGAACTGCCTCTGAGTTTTTGAGACTAACTCCAGGAAGAGAAAATCCCTTCTTTCTCTCACAGAATGGCCAGTGGGGGGGGGGGGGAGTGTGTGTTTATTTCCCCTACCCAGAAAAAGCATGAAAGCCTGAAATGACCCGAAGCCTCCCTTTCTACATCCTGTATATTATTAACATAATTACATAATCTAGGCTTCAATATTGAGACCCAATAGCTGAACTTGGATCATCTTGAGGGGGAAAAACCACTTTCTCTCAATAATAACTTTCAGTAATACCATTGTAACAAGCCCATAACACCCTTTTCCTTCAGAGACCATTGCGACTCTTGAACCACAAGATTCAAAATTGGAAGAAACAAATATGGAAGACGAACAAGGTTAGTAAACTAAGTGGGAGGAGTAAGCTAACTGGAGGCTACCCTTCATTGCTGCCTTCTCAATCCTCTTTTTCTTAATACACTATTTTTCCCCCATGGAAAAGATAACCTTCCCATAAGAATGGAGGGTAAACTAGACATGGGGTAAAATTGGAATTCAGCTCTTAGAAAGTTATGTGTGTGTATGTGATGGATCCTGGAAGTTCAGGTAAGATTGATAGTAACTCACAAGACAACACATCATAGGGATGTGTCTAGCCTAAGCTGACATAATGACCAACCTAGGCTTGTTATTGGTAGTTACCATCCAGTTGGCTGTGAGCCTTGGGGATTGTGTGTAAAATGAAAAGTCGCCCATTCCTGTGCCCTCGTCATGACTGTTTTGTGTGGTGAAGCACATTGTGACTATTGGTGCCAATCCATTGAAGTGTTTCTGTCTTCACTGACTCTCTTCTGAGCATTGATGGGTTTCTCTAGCCATTTGGTCTTTCCTGAGAGACCTGTCCCAATTAAGCAAGCCAGCGTGTCTTTATCCTTGCTCCTAGAAGAACATCTGCAGATGTATTTCTAACCTAAAATTAAGTCGAGTCTCCCTGGACCATTATTTTTTCCACTTCTTGATTTCATTGAATTACACACTATAAATGTCCCTTAATTAAAATGAACAATATATACATAAACTTTGTTTTAATCATTTTATTGGGGGTTCATACAATGCATATCACAATCCATACATACATCCGTTGTGCCAAGCACATTTGTACATTCATTGACCTCATCATTCTCAAAACATTTGCTTTCCACTTAAGCCTGGCATCAGCTCCTCATTTTGCCTCCTCCCTCCCCATTACCTACTCCCTCACGAGCCCTTGATAATTTATAAAGTATTTGTCACATCTTACACTGTCAGATGTCTCCCTTCACCCACTTTTCTGATGTCCATCCCCCCAGAGAGATTATATGTAGATGCTTGTAATCGGTTCCCCCTTTCCACTCCACTCTCCCGGTGTCTCCATTCTCACCAATGGTCCTGAAGGGATCATCCATCCTGGATTCCCTGTGTTTCCAGTTCCTATCGGTACCAAT
This sequence comes from Tenrec ecaudatus, assembly GCF_050624435.1. NCBI lineage: Eukaryota > Metazoa > Chordata > Mammalia > Afrosoricida > Tenrecidae > Tenrec > Tenrec ecaudatus. Next base: position 3,473,676 of record NC_134547.1, on the reverse strand, counting down.
GTACATTCTCTGTTCCAGCTGGATTTGTAAGGTAGAATTGGGATCATGAGAGTGGAGGGTGGGGAGAGGAAGTATTTAGGAACTAGAGGAAAGTTCTATGTTTCATCGTTGCTACACTGCACCCTTAGATCCATAAACTTAAAGTGGTCCTCAAACTATAGTATACTTTTACAATAATTTCATCACCCAACATCCCTTGGGTCCATTTACAGTGGCTCCTTGGCCTCCATCCTAGGCAGCCACTCACCTTAATTTTCCTTCTACACACCTGGTACTTCGGGTCTGGATTCCAACTTTTGTTGCTCTTTTGTCGGAACCTCCCAGGTCCTCCTGTGTCATCAGCCCTTCATGTTGCTGAATTAAGCCCATCATTACGATGTAGACCACCTTTTGAGTCCCCCAATTCATGGATTTGATTTTCTTTTGATTCAAATGAACTGACTGGGAAGGGCTTTGTATGCCCAAGTCTTCATTTCTCTTGGGGGAGACATCTGGGAGTTGTCTAGTATTTCAGACCAGTCGCGTGTGATGAATATTGGTACTTAAACACTGCAGCCAGTAGGGTGATCATCTGTCTTTGTTCTTCTAGCTCTTGTGTCAGATCAGCAGGAAAAGATGAGTTAACTACAATATATGGACTTTGGGTTCATTTTTCTTTTGTACTCTATTGAACACACTAAAAAGAAGTGTGTTAGGCTGGAAAACAAATCCCACAACACTCATAAGTTTTATATTTCAAGAAGTCATTGCACTTTCAGGAAAACATCCCAGTCCAGCCCAGATCCAGTCCATCCGTCTGATACCAGTCCAAAAATCCCTCCTCAGACTTGAGCGACCGCAAGCAATGATGCAAAGTGCAGGAAGATCACAGGCTGCTGGTGGGCGCAAAGTCTGGTGGGCCCAATGGTGTACCTCCAGGGCACTCACAGGTCTCGGTGTGGCTCTCCAGCATGAAGGTGTTTGGTTTGAAGACTTGAGGAGAGGATATTTGTTAAGGATTTCTCAAAGCAGTACTTCAGAGGTGCATCCAATCCACCCTGCGCCAGCTTCTGAACGCCTGGAGCCCACAAGCATTTTAAATTCTGTGCACTATCTGCCTTTCCATCAAGATTTCTTCTATAACATTTCATTAAAAAATGGTCAGCAATGGTGGCCTGACACCATCCAGTTCTTCTGATCACGTGGCAAAGGAGACCATTGTTCAAGGAAGCAGGTAGCTGCATTCTGTATCTTCCTGTTCTTGACTTTCCTGGGTTTTTGGTTTTTTGTTTTTTTAGGTGAATAAAGATCATTTGCTGTGCCTTCGGTGGTCTCCTGGAAGTTAAAGAACCCCAAGCACTATAGAATGGGTTTTGTTAAACACCTTTTTGGTTTTATTTCAATGATGGAGGCTAGAAACCTACAATCAAGGTCTTGGCTGAGGCAATCTTCTCCAAACCTCCTAGAGAAGATTCTTCTTCGTCTCTCATGGTGTCTCAGATATTTGTTGGCCTGGGGACACCATAACTCCCGTTTCTGTCTTCATATGATTCCTTTCTTTGTGTGCTTCTCCTGTGTCTTTGTGTCCAAATCCACACCCTCCCTCCCTCTTATAAAGATCTTGTTTATCCTTGATATCTGCAGAGACTATTCCTAAATAAGGTCACATACTGAGGTTTCAAGTGGACATGAGCTTAGAGGGATATTTTTCAACCCATGACAGTATCTCTTGCACATCTATCTTTCTCTAAAATCTTGGATTCCTAGATGATCAAGACCAGAAGATTATTCAAGGAGTGCATGGTCTAGTAATACAGGCCCATGTAAATTTATTTAATACCGTTTAGAACTTGCTGTAAAAATAACCAAGCCCACTGTTATCAGTTTGATTAACTCATGTTAGGCGCCGTCAGTATGGCTCTAATTCATAACGAGTGACCCTACAGTCAACAGAAGAGAGTACCTCCCAGTCTGTCATCCCCACAATGATTGGAGCCCATTGTTCCCGCCACTGTCGATCCATGTTCTCAAGGGATGTCCTCTTTCACTGTTCCCCCTCTGCTTGACCAAGCAGAATGTCTTTTGCCAAGGACTGGTCTCGAACCCACTAGCACTCGATGCTGACTCACAGTCTAGAATTGGCCCTGAGAATCTCCCAGACTATAACGATTTCCTCAACAGTTTTATTAGCCTACCACTCACATCACGTGACTCAGTAGTTCGATCTGCTCCATACTGTAACTTTACAGGAGTGAAAGGCTCCATGTTTCTCCCAAGGATCGGCTGGTGGCTTTGAACTCGCCGATCTGCGGCCCAACGCATAAGCACTGTGCCACCAGGACTCTGCGTTCATAGCAACCTTCTACAGGGTTTTGATGCTGTTAATCTTAACAAGATCAGCTGACCTCATCTTTCTACCATGGAGTGGCTGGTGGGTTTGGTCCACCAACTTTGTGGAGAGCAGCCCACTGCTAACCTGCAGGCACCACTATGAATTGCTATATATGGTCTGTTGGGTTTTGATCGCCGATGACGGCTCTTGGTTTAAGGTGGCATCTGTCCTATCAATCATCATGATCGTGAACACAGGCATCATACCTCCCCGCATGTGCTGGGAAGCCTGCTTGATCATGTTTTTGATCACAGGAAGAACAGGCTACTGTGTCAAACCTCTCTCGGAATTTTATTTGTTGCTGCTTTGGCAGAAGTTCTGCGGGCAAGGGAAGATTTTCCAAAAATCTACAAGCGCCTGAGTATTTAACAGACTGGTAATATCTCGGGATGCATTTGGTGTTGGGGTGGTGCTGCGTACACATACGTTTGTTCGCCCGCCTTGCTACATAATACAAAGTGGTTTTTGTTAGGCTTTTTGTTTTCTGTTTCTTCTTAACCGGCAACTAACAATGGCCTCTCTGGCCCCCTACCTTTCTGTCTCTGAAGGTCACAGGGATGAGTATATCTCTCTATTGAAGAAGAAGTTTGTGAAAATCTGGGAAAACAACTTCTACCCTGGGACCATTGAAAATTTCCCTCTCGTCTGCCAGAGGTACGCGACCATGGTCCCGTTCTACAACCAGGAGACACACACGGGGCCATTGCCATACACAGTGGTTCTGCGTGGGCCTGCCGGTGTTGGGAAAAGCACACTGGCCAAAAAGCTGATGATGGACTGGGCAGAGGACAAACTCGAGAAGACATTCCAGTATGTCTTCTACCTGAACTGCAAGGAGCTCAACAAAAGGGGGCCATGTAGCTATGCCCAGCTGATGGCGAAGTGCTACCCAGAGTTGAAAGATAACATTCTGGCCATCATCGCCGAAGCACAGAATGTCCTGTTTGTCATCGATGGTTTCGACGAGCTGAGATTCCCTCCAGGGGCACTGATCCGAGATATAACTGGCAACTGGAAGAAACAAAAGCCTGTACCTATCCTCTTGAGTAGTCTGCTGAAGAAGATGCTCCTCCCCAATGTCACTCTGCTGATCACCACGCAACCCTGGATGCTGAGAGAGCTCCGGTATGTGTTGGAAGAGCCGCTCATCATTGACGTCGAAGGCTACCTCGAGGTGGACAAGATGGCCTATTTCTTGGAGCACTTCCAGGATGAAGACCAAGCCCAGAAAGCTTTCAACTTGATGAAGAGCAACCCGGCCTTGTTCAGCTTGGCCTCGGCACCCATGGTGTGCTGGCTTGTTTGTACTTGCCTAAAGCTGCAGATGGACCAAGGGCAGGACCCTGCACCCACCTGCCAGACCGTCACATCGCTCTTCTTCCGTTTTCTCTGCAACCAGTTCACGCTCGTGCCCGACAGCGACCGCCTCGAGGGCCTGGGGGCCGTATTGAAGACTCTGTGTCTCCTGGCAGCTGAAGGGGTGTGGACACAGGTGTCTGTGTTTGGTGTGGAGGACCTCGAGAGACTTGGGGCCAAGGAGTTTGAGATCAGTCCTTTCCTGGAGAGGAGTATCCTTCAGAAGGACCGAGATTATGAAGGCTATTACTCCTTCATCCACCTCAGTGTCCAGCAGTTCTTTGCTGCCATGTTCTATGTTCTGGGTAGGGAGGGGGAGGAGGAGAAGGAAGAGGACGTGGAGGAGACAGGAGAGGAGGAGGAAGAGACAGAGGAGGAAGAGACTGGAGAAGAGGGGGAGGAAGGGAGAGAGACTGGAGAGGAGGGGGAGGAAGGGAGAGAGACTGGAGAGGAGGGGGAGGAAGGGAGAGAGACTGGAGAGGAGGGGGAGGAAGGGAGAGAGACTGGAGAGGAGGGGGAGGAAGGGAGAGAGACTGGAGAGGAGGGGGAGGAAGGGAGAGAGACTGGAGAGGAGGGGGAGGAAGGGAGAGAGACTGGAGAGGAGGGGGAGGAAGGGAGAGAGACTGGAGAGGAGGGGGAGGAAGGGAGAGAGACTGGAGAGGAGGGGGAGGAAGGGAGAGAGACTGGAGAGGAGGGGGAGGAAGGGAGAGAGACTGGAGAGGAGGGGGAGGAAGGGAGAGAGACTGGAGAGGAGGGGGAGGAAGGGAGAGAGACTGGAGAGGAGGGGGAGGAAGGGAGAGAGACTGGAGAGGAGGGGGAGGAAGGGAGAGAGACTGGAGAGGAGGGGGAGGAAGGGAGAGAGACTGGAGAGGAGGGGGAGGAAGGGAGAGAGACTGGAGAGGAGGGGGAGGAAGGGAGAGAGACTGGAGAGGAGGGGGAGGAGGAAAGGGGGGAGACTGGAGAGGGGGAGGAGAAAGGGGGAGAGGCAGGAGAGCAGGGGGAGGAGGAAGGGGGAGAGCAGGGGGAAGAGGAAAGAGAGCCCAGAGATCAGGAGGAGGAGGAGGAGGAGGAAGGGAGAGATACGGGAGAGGAGGTGGAATATGAGGAATATTGGGAAAGCCCCAGGAGGGGAGATATTGGGGATTTACAGAAGCTGTTCTCCACTGAAGAAGTCGTAAATAACCGCAGCCTGACCCAGGTGGGATACTTCCTATTTGGCCTCATGAACACAGAGAGGGTCAGAGAGCTGGAGAAGATGTTTGGCTGCCAAGTGCCGATGGACTACAAGCTAGCCTTGCTGAAACAGAAGGTGAAAGCCCATGGGAACAAGCCCCCCTCAGTCAGGCGCACAAGGGAGATTTTTTGCCGTCTCTATGAATCTCAGGAGGAGGCGTTTATAAAGGAGGCCATGGCCTGCTTCAAGGAAATCTCGCTCAAGCTTCAGGATAAGATGGACATAGTACGCGCATCTTCCTGCCTCAAGTATAGTACGAACATGGAGAAAATGTCACTGAAGATTGAGAAGGGGTTATTTCTCGAGTATGGCTGCTCAGAATTGGACAGGTAAGGACTCGCTGTTACTCTTGGCTCTATCCTCAGCCTCCCCGCCAATAGGAATAGGCCGTGTTAGTTGCCATTGAGTCGATTCTGGCTCGGGTGTGCACAGTGGGATTTTCAAGCCTGTGGATCTTTGTCCCACTGGGTGGCTGGTGGCTTCAAGCACATTTAACCCCGGCGGCCCCTCGGGCTGCTGTGGTGCATAGTTGCTTGGCTCTCTGGCCCAAACCATTTGAGAACTATCAACTGAGCATGTCTGTTTCTCATCCCAGCCTCGTGTGTGTTGTTTTTGTTTATTTGTTTGTTTTCACTCCTAGAGCATGTAAACCATGCTCTACAAAAAGTGACAATTTTCTGTTGGTAATTCCTTAATCTCTTAATATTGCTTCAAGATATATAGTAGTTTGGGGGCTTTTTTTTGCCATGGGGTTTGGGGGAGGATGTAAGCTAGGAGTTTGCAATTCAAATGATCAACTTTATATTCAACAGTTTAAATCACTCACCAACCCACCAATGCCCACCTTCCCAGTAATTCACCTGTTACCCTGTCCCTCTTTTGGACTATGTTCCATTTTGCCCCACTTGACACCCCTCAAGGATCTTGGCCCATTGTTGAAGCTCCCCAACCCTCCTTTGCAAATTGTTCCCTTTGGTCTTTTAGTTTGTGGGGTTATTGTTTTTTCCCAAGAACTGGTCTCATAACCGTTGTCCTTCGGTGATTAGAAGGTTTGTTGGTTTGTTTTTTTCCTAATGTGACTTTGCATCAAGCCCAAGGGCAAAAACTAGTCTCAAGACTGGAAAATGGCTTTGGATCTGAGAACTCATTTCCTTTTCTTCCCCCCAGCCCCCCCAATGTCAGATCAGAAAAGGTCTCCTTTGTGGGGACTTGACTAGCACACAAAGCTCTGCCAGGGAAGCTTCTTGGAGTAAAGGAGGAGAGGAAATCCCAGCCCCTCGTTTCCGACTCAGGGTGGCCTCTTGTGTTGAGGAAAGAGAGCTGTGAGTTCAGTTTTCAATGACTGGTCCCCTGCCCCCCCCCTCACCCCCACCCCCCTTTTTAAAATAGGTCTCTAGGCTCTTCTTTCCAAGGTGCTTCTTGGTAGTCTCCCGTCCTCACGCTTTCCGACAGTGACTGCACATAACCCTATACACAGCCCACTTTAAGCTGTTATGAATGGTAGGAAGATACTTCCATGGACTTAAATTACTCTCGCATTCAGTGTCTGGGATAAGACCCACCCCCTCAGTCTCGAATAATATCCAGGAGGCGCCGGGGCTGCTGTTCCTTAGGTTCTCAGAAGGGTAGGAAAGGGTTAGAAAGTAGACTCTCCCCCCCCCCATCTCTCGCTCCCTGCAGCTTCAAGGAGGATCCACACATTCTACCACGCTGGGTGGATCTTTGCTCCATCCTCGGCTCAAACAAGAACCTGGTATCGCTGGACTTGAGTGATTGCTACCTGAGTGAATCGGCCGTGAGGATTTTCTGTGACCAGATAAACTCTACCTCCCACTCTCTCCAGCAAGTGAGGTAAGGAACGGCTCATCGTAATGGCCCAAGTTCCCCAAGGGCATGACCAACTGCTTCTTGGGTTTTAAGACGGGAGCACTATGTTTGAATCTCTGCCTCGGATTCCAACCCAGGATCTCAGGACACAAGTCATTGAGGAGCTTCCTGTCCTCCTAACTTTGTGTCTGGGAAAGTCCCATAAAGTGACATCAAGGAAATGTGAAGTATGGTTTAGACAGCCATACCATGACAGAAAGAGACATCAAGATTCTAGGGGGAAGTTCAGATACCGGTAACCAGAGCACTGTATGCAGACCAGAGTTTCTCAGCCGCTGTTGAAATACAGGGCTGGGTGTTACTTTGTTTGGAGGAGGTCTGTTGTGTTAGACTGGGTTGATAAGAGGAACAAATTCAGAAACCCTCATATATAAGAAAGAGCTGTATATCAAAGAGCAATTGTATATTGAGAAAGCATCCCAGCCCAGTCCAGATCAAATCCATAAGTCTGATATTAGTCCATATGTCCAATGCTAGTCCATAAATGCCTCTTTAGACTCAGGCAGCACATACAATAAATGCCGAATGCAGATCACATGGCAGTGGGTAGGAAGTCTTGTGGATGCCATGGCAATGGAAGCATCTCAATGCTGGCGCGAGTCTCCATGGGTCTTCTCCAGCCCTCTTGAGTGTCTCAACAGCAGGAAAGGGAAGGCAGAGAGACTGGGTCTGGCCTCCAGTGAGCTGTGTATTTCCATCGTGCCTCCAAATGAGGTCATCAAGCTTCTACCTGATTGACAGGCTAGACTCCACCCACCCCTTTGCTCAAGTTGACAGAGTATGTAACCGCCACACCTGTGCACAGCAGGATGTTTACAAGTGGCCCTGGCCTCTTTCAATATTAGCGGCACATAGTCCCCTACAGTTGGGAGCATCTAAAGTGCTTCCAGTGGTTACCGAATGTCCCAGTGGGGATGTCCAGTCACCCCTGACCCAGACTCTGATGAGAATGGAGAACAACAAATGAAGCGAATAGTCGTGGAAGGGCCTGTCACTTGGAACAGGGGCATTGGGCGGTGGTAGAATGCTCACTTCGTATAAGATTGTCGGCCAGTGCCCCTCACGCACGGTGCCTCCCCATCTAGCCCTGTAAGCTTTCATGACGCTGTGAATGCTGAGCAGCAGGCTTCAGGAGTGCCCAAACTTAAAAGGGATTCGGAGGAAAGACTTGATCGACTATACCTTGTAGATCACAGTAGGATCCACAATCCAAGGCAGAATGGTGGCACCAGCATAATGCAACATTTCCTTCTGGTATTGTGGGGAGCAAAAAATAAAACTCGAAGCATTTTTGTTTGAAGAGGCTTCTGGTTTCTGCAAGCCGTTGAGCAGCCTTAAAGAAACGGGGGCCTCTGATCCACTTCCTAAAGCTTGAAAACACTGCAACCCTTGGTTTCTCTATGCATGAAAGAGATGGTGAAACTAAGATTCTCATCTGTTTTCTCTCTAGCCTCAACCACATCTTTCCTAGTGTGGCTTATCAGAACATCTGCTTCGCTTTCGTCGGTCAGAAGACGCTGGCACATCTGACCCTTCGAGGCAGCACGCAGAATGACATGCTTCCCCTCTTGTATGAGGGCCTGAAGCACCCGGAATGTAACTTGCAGTACCTGAGGTATAGCTCCTCCTCCCCAAGACCTCAGCCCCACAGCTACCATGAATTTACATACGTGGTAGATAAGGGTGTCCCCAAGGCTGATGAGGGGATTGTTCCTGGGGTGTGGTGCGGAGTTAAGCACTTGACTGCTTAACCAAAAGGCTAGTGGTTTGAATCAGCCCAGCAGTCAGGCCTCAGGAAGGTTTGGCGAGGGAGCTGCTTGCCTAGAAATGATGACATGCAAGAAAACTATATAAAGCAATGTCATCATGGATTTCACCAGGGATTGTATGAGTCTGAAGGCACTGGGCAGTCACTGATTTGGGTGGGAGTTTTCTGTAGTCTGATGAGACATGGTGCTAGTGACGTGTGACACAAGGTCCAGCCTCAAGCAGGAGCTGGAGTTCAGCTTCTGCCTGGAACACCAGGAAGCCATATACCAACCGTAAGCAATAACCCCATTTCCAAAGAACCTTGCAGACAGTGATTGCCATCCTAGCAGATCCTTTGCTACAGGGCTGATACCTCCTACAGGTACCGTAGATAAACTGATCCGAATATCAGCCGAGGCACCTAATTTTTTTTTAATCATTTTATTAGGGGCTCATACAACTTATCACAATCCACACATACATCATTTGTGTAAAGCACATTTGTACATTCATTTCTCTCATCATTCTCAAAGCATTTGCTCTCCACATAAGCCCCTGGCATCAGCTCCGCATTTTTCCCCTCCCTCCTCGCTCACCCCTCCCTCAGGAACCCTTGATAATTTATAAATTTTCTTGTCATATCTTTCACTGTCTGAAGTCTCCCTTTACCCACTTTTCTGTTGTCCATCCCCCAGGGAGGAGGTCATATATAGATCCTTGTAATTGGTTCCCCCTTTCTACCCCACCTTCTCTCCACCCTCCTATCGCCACTCTCGCCACTGGTCCAGAAAGGACCATCTGTCTGGATTCCCTGTATTTCCAGTTCATATCTGTACCAGTGTACATCCTCTGGTCTAGCCAGATTTGTAAGGTAGCATTGGGATCATGATGGGGGTGGGGGGCGCGGGAGGATTTAGGAACTAGAGGAAAGTTGTGTGTTTCATCGTTGCTACACTGCACCCTGACTGGCTTTTCTCCTCCCTGCAACCCTTCCATAAGCGGATGTCCAATGGCCTACAGATGTGCTTTGGGTCTCCACTCCGCACTTCCCCTCCCTCACAATTATGTTTTTTGTTCTGATGATGCAAGGCACCTAATTTTACCACAAAAACTGCATTTAAAATATGCTGAAAAACTCAGCTTATACAGTACATTGTGATTTAGAATTTCACCTCTTGGCCCTACCCCTACCCCCACCCCTGGCCAAGACAACCCTTCTGAAGCATCAAGTTGCCCCTTTACCCTGGTAGTCTGGTTTTCTAGATCTTGCCATGAGAGGTCTCCTCATGGTTGGCCCTGGTAAAGACTGACATGAAGAGTCATGGGAATCCCATGACTCAGTTAACCACAGTGGAGTTGACAAGGACAAGATAGTGGATCTCTGCCCACAGTGACCTCCAGTTTAACTTTGTAGACCTGGTCCTCACTGAGGAGCCTTCGATGCCACAAACATTTCAAGCATTTGCCTCAAATCCATAGGGACCTCGGAGGGAAAAACCTTTGTGATCTGATTCTGACAGGTCACAGCCATTGAAGACCCCATGGGAGGGGGCCGGGGTTTGATTCTGGCACCCACGGAGTTGTCTGGGCCAGGAGGCAGAATTGACCCGGCAGATAGAACGCTTATCTTAACCTTTTTCTTCCCTTTTTTCCAAACGATGTTTTTGTTTGTTTTTCATATATTTGTACTTTTCACTCACCATTCTGTATCCGCCAGGTCTACCCCCATTGTAAGCTGTTTCAGATACATTTTTCTTGAACGTCTCTTGGTATTCTACTGTGTGCATGTGTCCTAGTTTAGTTTGCCTGGGTGGGCACTTGGGTGGTTTTCGGGAACATTGATTCACGTTGGCAGCTCTTTGTGCCCTCGGATGTAAATACCCAGTAGCTAGAAGGGTTGGGTCGTGGTATTTCTGTTTCCAACTTTTCTAGGAACTGCAACCCTATGTTCCACAGTCATTAACGGGTCATTGTGCAGTCCCACCAGTACTGTGTACAAGGGTTCTGGTCCCCACACTCGGCATGTGTTCTTCTCTGCAAGGATGAGATGAATTCGTTGACTTGCTTTCGGGAGTAGACATGTTAAGTCTTCCTATCATGAGGACCCCACGTGACAGAAGACATCAACCCCATGGGGTTTATGAGATGGCAATCTTTACAGAGAACCTGGTCTTTTTTTCAGGAAGAATGTCTGGGTGAGTTTAAACTGCCAACTTTGGTCAGCAACTCAGTCCTCCTGTACCAGGTCCTTCTGGGAGTTGGTTTCAATATATCTCATAGGTTATTGTAGGGCAACTTAAAACACTTCTCATTGGACTTTACATCTCCCTGAGATACGAAAGAACAGAGCTTATCATTTCTAAAGTTTAAAAATATTGTGTAGCTCTTTGTTTCTACCTAGGTACAAGATAGTTTCAAAAATGCAATACTTCATCTTCTCTGGCCTCAAATAGGTCTGAGTCAGCAGGCCTAAAGCAGTGGTTCTCAACCTCTGGGGTTGAACGACCCTTTCACAGGGGTCACTCGATTCATAACAGTAGCAAAGTTACAGTGATGAAGTAGCAACGAAAATAATTTTATGGTTGGGGGGGTCACAACATGAGCAACTGTATTAAAAGGGTCACAGCATTAGAAAGGTGGAGAACCCCTGGCCCAAAGGGAGGGCCTTGCTTGGAATTGGCTTTTTCAACTGTCTCCCCAGATGCTGATCCAGCTGAACTAGTGACCACATGTTAACAACTGCTCTTGCTAATTCAGACCCTACAGTGAAGCTGAGACAATTATATGGTGTTTGGACACTCAAGGATGACTTTGTTCCTGTTTTCTCCTGCAGCCTGGAATCTTGTTCGACTACCGTTGACCAATTGTCAGATATCTTCTTCATCCTTAAAATCAACCGGTCTTTAACATGCCTGAATCTCACAGACATTGAACTCTTTGATGAGGGTGTGATGTCGCTGTGTGACACGCTGAAGCACCTGGACTGTTCCCTACAGAAGTTGTCGTAAGTCTAGACCTGGAAAGCCCATCTCGACCTCCTGTCTGGGTACCAAGAGGAGTGGGGTTGGTGGTTAATACTTCAAATGGAGAGCATGCTAAGCAATGCATAGGATAGAAACTCTTGGCTCCCATTTCTGGTACCTTGTATCTTGAGTTGCCTTCCTGTTCTTTCGTGTCTGATTACTAACACAGGAAAGGGGATGAGGTGAAGGGGGGTCTGGGTGGGTAAAGGAAGTCACCGGGAGAGTTGTAACTGAGGACTCTAGCATCTGGGCAGCCACGAAGGTGGGACTCTGGAAGTGCTTCCGCCATCTTAACTTTGTGTGCTGCGTCGACAGGTTGGAAAAGTGTCTCCTCACCAAAGCCTGCTGCAAGGATCTCTCTTCTGCTTTGGTCAACAACCAGAAGCTGACACACCTGTGCTTGGCCAAGAATGAGCTGAGGGATGATGGGGTGAAGCTCCTGTGTGAGGGCTTGAGGAGCCCTAACTGTAATCTACAAACCCTGGTGTAAGTCTCTACACTACACACCTCCCGTGCACACCCCCTGCCCATTCTCCTCATGCCCCATCCACCCCCAAAATGAGTCTTAATGAGGCTAAAGTGGAAGTTGATGTCTGGGTTTGTGCTCCTTCTGAAAGCTCTGGGGTAGCCCATTCTTTTTCCTTTTCAGCTTCTAGAGCAGTGGTTGGAGAACCACTGGGGGGGTCAAAGGACCCTTTCACAGGGGTCGCCCAATTCATCACAGTAGCAAAATTACAGTGATGAAGTAGCAACGGAAATAATTTTATGATTGGGGAGTGGGGTGGGGGGTCACCACCACATGAGGAAGTATATTAAAGGGTCGCGGCATTAGGAAGGTTCAGAACCACTGTTCTAGAGGCTGCCTGCATTCCTTGGCTTATTTCCTTTCGTTCCCAAAGCTTTCACATCAAAGCATGTTGAACTCAATCTTCTACCACATACCCCCCCCCCCACACACACACCCCTTTGCCTCCTTCCTTGAGTTTCTTACTCCTAGAATAGTCTTTCCTCCTTTCTTTAAAGGGCTCCTGTAATTGCCTTAGGTCCACCCAGAGTAATCTAAGATAACCTCTCCCATATCAAGAGTTTTGTGTACATCTTCAAAGTGCTCTGTGCCCAATACGTACCCAAATCTACAGATCACGGGATTAGAACAATGGACATCTTTAGCCTGTGCCTACCAGATCTCCAGGTGTGGTACACACAGTTTGCAGACCCACACTGCTCACCAAAAGCTCAATGGTCCCACATTCCCCTTTGAGCCGACAGTCTGCCTCAATCAAGAGCATTAGGTAAGCCGTCATGCCACGAAATCCACCCTGAGCCCTGGAGTCAAGGGCAAAGAGCTTTGGTGCTTGTTCTTCACTCAGACTCCACCGCTCCATCACTTCATTCTCAAGTCTCACTTTTCCAAGACCGATGGTATTTGGAACCTTGAGCCAACAGATATTTTCTTCATCTAACATGTGATTGATTTCCAGGCTGTGGGACTGTGGCGTCGCCGATGAGGGCTGTAGTCATCTCTCAAAGCTGCTCCAACAAAAATCGAGCCTCACCCAGTTGGATCTGGGGATGAATCACATAGGATTCACCGGGCTGAATTTTCTGTGCGAAGCCTTGAAAGAGCCGACGTGTAGCCTGAAATGTCTCTGGTAAATTATACATCTTGAACTTGAAGATGTGTATGTGAAATGTCTGCATGGCACCCCCTTCGGCTATGATATTTGGAGGGGCATTGCTACTTCAGGGCTTGAATGCTCACCTATGCAGGAGAGAACTGCATCTGGTTACTGACCCATGTGCCTTGTGCACAGGTCTCCCTTCCCCACCTCCCCACCTGGCCTTATCAGTGGACACCTGGGCTGAACAGGCCTTTTTAAAAATATATATAAATAATATATTTAAATATATGCATATACAATGTGTTTAAATATACGATTTATATATATAAATATATAATAGATCTCTTCATCTTCATGGAAAAGTGTGTGTATATAAGTTGTGTATATAAACATACACACACACTTTTCCAGGTAAAGATATTTTCAACATTCAACTATATAGAAATCTCTGGGGTGCCAATTCCCTTTGGACGCTGCATCCCCGCTACGCCGGGCAGCAGAGGGAGGAAGCCCTAGCTTGAGCTAGCTAATAAACTTCTTTTTTAAAAAAAAAAAATCTCTGGGCAATTACACACTCGACCTCATCGGTCCTGTCAAATGTAGCACTTTTAAGAAGTTTCTAGAAAATAATCATTTTTCAGGGGAAGGTTATCTGCCTGTACATAAGGGGGATGGTTTTCAATATAATGTCAACATATACAGTATATTATAGGTAAAAGACAGATCTTTTTACCACTTGGAATGTCAAGTATATCTTTTTTGAACAAGGATGGATGTTGACTCTTGTTGTTCAGCAGCACGGATTATTTGATGTACAATTATAATACATGCCATTCTAATACAAGAGACATTTCTGCAGAGAGCATCAAAGCACAAAGCATGTTCCTTTTTTGATCAGTGACAGAAATACTTAGTAGTCACGAAAATCTAACCTCGGCAACTAAAAATTAGTGATTCTCACTGGTCCTTTTTTAATCCACCTCTGGAAACACCATAGAGCACAGTTGGAATCAAGTCAACATCAGTATGTCTGGTTTGGGTTGCAAAGGTCTGGCTTCCTCTTCCCTCAAACGTTTGACTTGCCCTCTCTGGTTCACTCTCTGGCTACCTTGCTAACTTGTCAGTGTAATTATGTCTAACCTCAGGGTGTTGGAACAGGCTGGTTCTCTGCCTAGAGAGAGACCTTACCCCAGATTTCTCTGGTTCAAGTGTGTGCAAGTGCATAGAGAAGTGGGCGATAGGTTACATTTCAGACCATCAACTCTGCATCCAACAATCGAAACACCACCACCAACTCCAATATTCTATCCACCCCTCTTTCTATTCTATCCACCACCAATTTCTCATCGCCCTCTTATGGACGTCCATCTGCCCTTTCTCTCAAGTCAATACCTGTCAACCTTCTAGTCTGTTGCTTTCCATCTTCCCGCCCTTGCCATTTGCCTTTGGGAATCTCGAAAGTCTGTTTCTGTTGGTATTCCAGTCTTTGTCCCTCAGTTTTCATCCTTACTGTCGTGGTTTCATATAATGTGATTCACTTGACTCAGCATAATGTTCCACACACGGTGAACATTGCTGTGCATGTATCTGCATATATCTAGCTGGGGGCGGGGTTGCTGGAACATTGCTGTTTGCAATAGTAAGGAAGTGCTCCTCTGTTTTCCAAAGTGGTTGCACCATTTCACAGTCCCACCAGCAGTGGGTGAAGGTTCTAGTCTCTTGACACCCTGTGAGCATTTCATTTTAACTTGTCCATTCATGTGGAGGTAAGACGAGCTCACTGTTGTGATGTGTAGCACGAATCAAATCTCCAGCATTTCTTCATGTTGGCTTCATCTTTGAAGACGATGAATGTCCTTTGCCCATTTCTGACCGGATTATTTTGGAGGTATTGAAGAGTCTATAAACTTTGAGGGGATTAGTCTCGTGTCCAACATGCTAGTCTCTCCTCTTTGGGTGGCACATACGTGTCTAATTTTTAGGAGATCCTGGTCAGTCTAGTTCATCTTCTGATGTGGTTTGGGTTTTCCTTGGCAGTGTATTAATGCCAAAGAGATGGTTAGAAGTTGCAGGGTCTTTTTTTCAAAGATTAGCTGTTTCTAGGTAGATGGATTTACTTCTAGATTCTCAATTTTGCACTGTTGATCTGTGTCAATAAGCCAGTCTGCCCCTCGAATTCACTCTATAATTTGTTTCATGTCATTCATAGTAATCCCCAGAATGAAACTTCTCCCCACTTCCACGTTTCCAAGCCCTTCTGAACTTTGGATGAACGCTGCCTTTTGATCTTAACTAGTTGCTTATTCCAAGGAATGTGGGCACCTCTCTCGTGTCCTTGTTCTGCTGATAGACCCATTTTGGAGGCCTGCAAACCACAAGGATGGTTCAAACACAGTACTCATTCTGCAGGAGGATGAGGCTGACTATTTCCATGAAACTCGAGTCATTCGACTCAAACGGAGTAGATTTTGTTGAACTAGTATATTTGGCTAAAAGTTGAGTTACAGGTGAGTTCAGTTCTAGACCAGACAGCAGGGGACGGGGTGTGATTAGGGCCATAGACTCTGGGGTTCTACCCATCTCTAGCCTATAAGTATGAAGCTACCTCTAACAACTGTTCTGCAGGGCTCACATCAGAAGGTTCTGGACACATAAAAATGATGGGACAAAATTCAAAAGACCAGGTTTACTGGTTGGATAGAATGGCAGAACCAGAGACTATGGTCCTTTCTGTTCATTGCAGTCCTAACACACCTCATTCTTGGGCTCTGTAGCATGCCTAACCCTTCTAATGTAACCCTTCATGTCCTACTTCTGTCCCGGTGTTTCTTGAGGAACCACCTCTGAATGGGAAAACAATTTTGTTCATACTTCTCAAAACTGTAATTGTCTTTGAGCACAGTCATGTTCAATTTTGTTGTCAGTGGACTGAGTAAATTGGCTTTCGATTCAATTCGTATGCATTTCACTTTGTGACAGTGATTGCAATCCCAATAATGGAACAGTATTCTTCTCACTTCCTCCTCTTCTCTTGCGTCCCTTGCTGCTTTCTGAGCTGTACTCTTGGGGAAATGGTGCCACCTTGATCTCCTGTGGTTGGTTGCTCTCCAGGCATCCTGTGGTGGTCTGTATTTTGGACATAGGTTGCGTCACAGGGATCAGTGAGCCCTATTTAAAAGTGGCTTGGTTCTGACTTGATTGAAAGTTACTTTGGTGTAGCCAGCAAGCCTAGCTTAAGGTTGGATGCTAAATCTTCAAGATTACTTTTTTTTTAAGATCATTGTGTAGGGGCCTCTTACAGCCCATATATCACTTGTATCTGACATATTCATACATATATGCCATTGTTTTTTTCTAGACACTTGATTTCCATTGAGCCCTTGGGATCAGCTCTTCCAAGATTAATTCTGAATGTATTCACAAACCCAGGAACTACGGAGCTATCAAAAAATATGGCAACTAATCTCCTTGGTCACATATTTGCATGCTTTGCTTAATTCTCCCCACCTACACCCCAAGTCCACTTGCACAAAGGTGGATGTAGTTACCAATAACAATTGCCATTAAGCTTGTTACTACCTCTTGACTATACCACCTATGCCAAGCTGATCCATGAGGGTTTCAGCAGCTGCCTTGCAGTAGTCAGCAGATTCTGGGTAGACTCAAGCCTCCCCAATCTTTGGTTAGCTAGCAACCAAGTAGTGTTAACTGTTTACACCACCAAGAGACTCCTGAACATGGTTACCACATGTCTATTCTCAAATTGGGATTGGCATCTCGTGCCAAATAAGGTGGCTAGCTCTCTAGGATCTTAGCCAAGGGGTGGGAGGAGCATTAACACCTATGTGGTTCAGTACCTACATCGTTTTCATTGGAACTGGTCTTCCAAGGAGTTAAACTTTTAGACTAAATAGGTGTTCAAGGCATTAGACCACCAATGGTATCAGTTTAATCTCACTGAAAATACAGAATAATGACCCTCACAACTAAAATCCCATAGAAGCTTTATACTATCATGGCATGAACTTGTTTTCCTTTACCTATCAAATAAGCATAGAAACACCACCACGCCTACTCTGTTAGATTCAAAGTGTGAGATTTATGGGCACTTTATTGGAGTTTGGAATTGATTAAAGAAGCAAAGTCAGACACGTGGTTTTGGTTTTTTTACCCTTTTTCCCCCTCAGGTTAAAGATGGATAAGGCTGATGATGTAACCCAGAAGCTGTTGGAAGAAGTCAAAAAGAGCAATCCACAGTTGACAATTGAGCAAGACGAGGGTGAGCCCAGAAGAAACCGATTTTCCAATCCCGAATTCCTTTTCTGAATGCCCCCTGGGTTGGGGGTGGGATGTCTTTCCTTCCACAAAGGTGATGGTGAATTCCCCTGTGAGCCTTCTTGGTCCCCTAATGTGGTGACTAGGTGTCATCTTCGGCTTTGTTTAGTGTGCTGTCCCTGGGTGGGAGCATCTGAAATGTGTACAAGCCACTTCACCCTGCTATGTGAGGTGCCTGTATCACAAGTACACCAAAAAATAAAGGTGAAAGCATAAGAAGTCGTACTGAGTTCTTGACAAAGTTACCTGATGGTGGTGCATTTCCTTGCTATTCGTTGTGTGATTTAGGTTTCTCTTGACCCACATGAGTTTTACTGCCTGGTACGTATTCCTTGATAGACTATCTTCCCAAATATCCAATATTTCAGGCTCCAGTGTTAGTTAGGTGCTTTCAGTCATGTCAATGGCTCCAACTTACTGAAAATAGAATTCCATGGTCTTTCTAGGTAGTGCTTCCCTCTCTCATCTTCATTCCCTGGTGGCCTACATTATCTCCCCAGCCCAGCCAGAGAATTTATTTAGTACTAACACATATCCAAGGCAAGGAGCAGAATCCCCAATATACCTACCTGTGTATGTACCTGCTTGTTCTGTACACATTGCAAGGCTGTGTGTCTACTCCAACTCTCATATTCTGTGTACTGTAGAAGGAAACAATCATATAATCATAGTATCCATTGTCTTTTATTTTTTTGCTGAGTTTATACTTTGCCAAGCATGATCTACTTCTCCAGCAAGCGGTTCTTCCTGATGCCATGTCCAAAGTGATGTCTCGCATCCTTGATTCTAGGGAGTCTTTGACCTGCTTGCTAAGACAGACTTGTCCGGTCTTCTGGCAGTCCATAACAAGTTCAGTATTCTATGCCAACACCATTAATCAAAGGTTCTCAAGCCTTCAAACTCATGCATAACTAATTCAACTCACAGGGCTCACTAAGTTTTAATAAGATGCTTATAATGATCAGTTGAGTCTGGTGGGCTGAGTGATGCCCCCTGAAAGATACCCAGGTCCCTACACCCTGGAATGGATGTTACTTTGTTGAAAAAATAGCTTTTGCAGATATTCTATTAAAGTGAAGCCAAGGGAGATTTGCATACAAAGGGATGCCAGGTGATGCAAGCAGAAGGGAAGAGTTAGAAGATACCCTTCCCCTGGTTTGGAACATAAAGGTTCAAACCAAGAAATAAAGCTCTAAATGCTACAAAAGGTGGCAAGGGAATGAACTTGACTCTAGACCCCAGGGGTCAGCAACCAGCCCCTAGAGAGTCTCATTGCAGCTCTCCGTACCTACCTACGTGTGGTTCTGAAGCCATGGAAAGAAAACGATGTTCTTCAGATAAGGATTTTCATTTGTAAAAATATTCTCAATTTTTAAATTGTGAGGGACAGGATTCCGTCTCAAGTTTGCCAACCCCTTTATTAAAATGACCCATCTGCTCACATTCATACTTTCCCCTTCTGTAATGACTGATAACCTGGAGAGAGGACCCACATAATGTGCTTTAAGCACTTGCAGGCACCAGATCTAGGTCTTTCAGTCTTAAAACCAGTGGCAATGAAGTAGAGCAGTTAATCACGGTCTTGAACTTCTATGAGCAATGTAAACCCCATCTAACCACCTTGTGGTACTATGATATCCTGAACTGAGAACCTGTTCAACAGATTTGAGAAACATCAAGAATGTCCCTGTAAGATATGTCAAAAAAATTTTTAACTGGAAAATGAAACTCTTCTAAAATTGATTGTGGTGATGATTGTAAAACTCTTCCATGATGTGATTGGGCTATTGTAGGGCATGAATTATATGCCAATAAAACTTAAGATTAAAAAAAGTCACTGGCTAAAAAGCGGCTCTGTGGGCCAGGACTAGAACACTCTGGAAAGTCAACACAAACAGACTTAGCCACCGGGTTGGAAAGACTGACCGTTCACTGGCATATTCATGAAAGGACCAGGCTCACTGAGGAGATTCATCCGTGAGGTTTCAGGTAGAATTCAGATGACAGGGATGCCCAGAGAAGAGCACATGAAGGAAACGGTAAAATGCGAATAAGAGGAATACAAGGGTTTTGCACAGAGGGACCCTGGTAGCTGCCCAGTTAAGCCCTGGGACACTTTGAGTCCACCAAGCCATTCCATAGGAGAAGAAGCCATCTACTAAGGATTCACAGCCTCAGACTCCAGGGAACAATTCTATCCTGTCCTGTAGGGTCTCTGAGTCAGAACTGACTGCAGTGGGTCTTGATTTTTTTTTTTTGTGGAGACTGATAGGATCAGTTGTGCTAGATCAATGGTTCTCAACATGTGGGTTGAGACCCCTTTGGGGTTCGAAGACCCTTTCACAGGGGTCGCCTGATTATCACAGTAGCAAAATAACAGTTATGAAGGAGCAACAAAAGTAATTTTATGGTGGGGGGGCACCACCACATGAACGATTAGAGGGGTGCAGCATTAGGAAGGTTGAGAACCACTGCACTAGATCCATCTGTAGCCCCTGAGTAGTTAGAACCTGACTGCTACATCTACAATGATCATCAGGAAACTCTGGCCTCTGCTAGAGTTCTGCCGTAAGATGGAACCCTGAGATCTGAGCACTGAACCTCCTAGACTCAGGAGACAGCTGTGACACCAGAGGAGCTGCAACACCATCAAAGGCAGCAGCATGGAGGACACAAGACCAAGCCATGGGCTTCTTGGTCCATGGAGCATGCAAGTGTAGTGCCTTTGGAGAGGAGACTTGCTTGTGGAGTGGGGTGCTTCCTTTGTAGCATTTCCTGAACAGGGCAGAGGCCATTGAGCTGCATCCTTGGGACAAGGACTAAGAGAGAGGCATGCCTGCAGGCATGTCTGAGAAGAGACCATCCTGGTTGAAGAACTGTATCCCTGCGCATTACTGATCTTGCATTATAACCCATTCCCTTCCCTAATAAACCCCATACTGATTTTTTTAACTGATTTAAGTGCTCACAAAATCCAGTAGGTCCTGGGTAGAGATGATGCAGGTGGGTAATCAGCTGGAGGCAGAAATTTGAGTCTTTTCTCAGTTGCAGCCCCTGCCTTTCACTCTTGATGATCTTGAAATCCCGGCCCCACCCACATGAACTCTTAGAAGATGTGTCCATGCCTGTGGTGCAAGGGGTGGGCACCCAAGGCTGTGGTCACCTGGTTGCCCTCTGTCCTGGGGAATAAATGATGTGGAGGTCTATGGGAGTGGCGGGAGTGGCCTTTGGATGGCTCTGCCTCTACGCACCAGGAGTTTCTTCCGGCTGCGCCAATCTTCCGCTAGAATCCCCACCAAGAGCAGTAGAACCGCCGCACCAAGGCAGAGCCGCATGACATTGACCTTGGTGTAGTCTTGCTGGGCAAGGTCTGGGTAGATGAAAGACAGGGGCTGGTAAGAAAAGCTCGTCTCTGGATCCACCCCAAGCCAGAGCCTGAGTTTCTCGTGGTCCTATCCCCAAGCTGAGGGTCTTATTCGCTCCTTGTTGGGCTGCCCATCTTTGGACCAGCAGTGTCTCTCCCCTTCCCACCAAGAGTCAGGGCCAGATAGTTCCAATTAAGTGAACATCGCTTCCACCATACAGTCACTGGTTAGCCAACTGGGGGAGATTGTTTATACGGATTAGGGAGAGAGGGGGAGCATCTCAGATCACTCTAAAATATCAACCTGTGCATTGAATCTTATTGCTCAGTTCCAGGTTTCATCATGTTGCTATTCCTGCCCTCCACATCCCTCTAATACCTTCCAGACCAGAACCCCAAATCATACTTGTGGAAAGGAATTTGCTTTAAGTGAGAAAGGTGAAAGGGGAGCAAGCCTGGAGAGGACCACCTACCATTTTTTGGAAAATCTGACTCCTTTCGAAAGACAGTGATGTTCTTAGAGGTCCCTGGAATCAGAACAGAGTGCTTCTGAAGGTTGTCCTGGTTTACAGAAGGCTAGGGATAACGGGGAAAGCCCAGAGTGCATTCACAGAGTCCCCACACGGATAAAGCCTCCTCTGAGCCCCCTCGGACCATTGACCAGAGATGTGAATGGCCTAGTCCTCAGACAGAATGCACTGGAACACAGATGACTGTGGATGTAATTAAAACTCAACATCGTATCCTTGGTGTTCCTTGTTGACTCATCTATAGCTTGCTCTGGTTTTTATGTTTTTTGCTTTTTGAGGTTTTTTGTGTGTTTTATTTGGTTGGTAGTGGTTTGCTTTGGGGGTGGGCGGTTCATTTGTCTGGGGGATATTGTTTTTGTTTGTTTGTTTGTTTGTTTGTTTTGCTCTTTTGTTTGGGGTTTTTATTTGGTATTATTTTCTTTATATGAAATCCAGGATAGGTAAATCTGTAGAAAATAACCAGATTTATAGCTTCTCAGAGTTATGGCAGGGGAAGTTCCAGGGAGATGGGGAGCTAGTCATAGATACAAGAATGAAGAAAATGAACTAAAATTTATGGTGGGGCTGATTGCACAGCTCTGTGGTATAGCTACAGCACTGAATTGTGTGGCCCATGAGTTATATGTCCAAAAATTGGTTAATTTTTTTTTCAATGAATTAAAAAAGTTTGAAGGGTACAAAAGAGATCCCAAATTTAAGGAATGGGCGCCTATCTCCTGGCCCTGCTCCAAATATACTCTTGGAAGGTAGCATTCCATGGCATTTAAGAAGAGCATGAACTATAGATTCAAGATGTTGAGACAGAAACTCAGACTAGATTGCTTCTTAGATGGGAGGCCTGGGCTCCAGGAGCCATCCAGGAGCCAGTCTTCCCACCTATCCACTGAAAATGTTGACACCCCAGGTTGATATCCCCAATCTCACAACCCACCTCTATCCCATTTCCTACCCTCAAGCCTGGGAATTTCCGGGGGAAAGTAAGATGGTGTCATGAAATGGCTTAAGAGCCTGCTGCCTTGAGGTTGTGTGAGCCCATCCTCACACCGTTGGGACCTAAAAGTGCCAGGTTACTCACCTGTTTGGGGGCCTTTGTTCACAGGTGAGATGTTCCGTTTCCTGGAGACTTCTGGGAATTCTAATCAGGAAGAGGATAAGTAGTGAAATGCCCCTTACTGCTTGTAAGTAGTAAGATGTTGAACTATATGGCCCCGTTCCCTCCTTGGATGCACTGCACATAGAGGAGAGCGATTCACAGCCCGGCCCCTAGGACTTCCCTTCGTCTCTCCACCAGCGTATCCACTCATGAGGTGATGGACATTCAGGTGGTTCTCACTCTGTGGCTACTGTGAATAATGTTGCTATAAACATTCAGGTACACACGTGTGTGAATATACATTTCCATGTTCTAGGGATATGCCTCGGTGTGGAATTTCTAGGTCGTATGACTCTGCTTAACTTTTAGGGAACCTACCAACCTTTTTTGTTTGTTTTTCTGAATCAGCTGTGCGAAGAGTTCATCATAGCACTTGTTTCGTTTTGTTTTTCTGTGTTAGTACAATATCGTAGTGGGCGTGGTGAATATTATGGCCTGTGAAGTCTAGCTTAATCCCGAAGGCTGAACGAGCTCCTGAAACTATTGCCCTGAGATTATCTTTGAAACAAAAAGTAATTCCCTGAAGTCATCTTCAAACCAAACAGTAGTTTGGTTTATCAAATATGCGTTTGAAGCAAACTCACCCAAGGAGCTCCATGTTTGTCATCTGCTAGGTGACTGGCCCATTTCCCTCTCCCATCTTAGAAAGCTGACTGCTAGTTGACCTGTCCCCCTCCTACTTCCCTTCTGGGAAATCTCCCAGTGATTAATTTTAAAATATACTCTCAGGTTCCGGAATTCAGAACATTATAAATAGCTTTGACTGTTCTTTAATACATTGCTTCTTTGGGTTATTTTTTAGTCTTGTTCCTTTTGATGTTGTAATCTGAATGGTGTAAGTAATCTTGTTAGGTTAACCAGGATGTTATCAATTCTTGTATGTTTCCTGAGAAACAACTTTAGTTTCTCGGTAGCCCATCTAGCTCTATAAAGACTCTTCTAAATGTCAAGACATTATAGTGCCTGTCATTTATTTGAACCTGCAACACATTATAGTGTTTTAAGGGCTAGATGTAAACAAATGGACAACAGCAACTACAAAAATTGGGTAAAAAACTTAGGGGCAGTGATATCAATTAATTTCATAGAATTTTTCCATGAATGTTCTGAAGCCCTTTCGTGTTCCACTGTGTGTACACTCAACAAAAACAAAATTTTTTTAAATAGAGACCTTTTGGGGTAAAGGGAATGGATCGTTGGGTCTATGTGGCTTTAATGGATGAACAAACTGACACCAGCCAGCCAGTACTGGAGACCAACCTCCTTAGAGGCCATGTTATTACCTAGGGACTCCCCGGTATTTTACAAATAGGGTCACAATAGATGGACGCTGACAGAATGGGAGAAAAAAAACACAGGGCAACTCAAGTTCAAGAGCCCAGACTTCCTGGGCTTGTTGTGACTGGATGACTCCCTGAGATAATCACCCTGAGATTTCCTTTACACGTCAAACTGGAATCATCCCCAGAGGCCACCTTTGAACAGAAGAACAGATTGACTTACCAGAGAAAGGCTATTAGCTGTGAGTATGGTGCTTTGTTGAAAAGCAATGCTCTCAAAAGGTCAAGAGTAATGACCGCAAAGAAAAGAAGGCAAGGGAGGAGGGGCTACTGGAAACAGAAGAATCAGAACGCACAAAGAATACTGACCTAGAACTCACTCGATAATTTGTACACAACCGTCAAATAGAAACGTCATTTTCTGTGTCAACTTTCACCAAAAATAAACTTTTTTTTAATTAAAATTGTTTTGGACCCCACCCCAGGAGGCATTTCTCAATCAGAAACTCTGGGAGTGAGGCCCACCCAAATAGCTCGACCTGCTTCTTAGAAGAGTCCCAGGTGGTACAATGGTTAAGCACTCGGCTGCTCATGGAAAGACCAGTGGCTCAAACCCACCAAGGGCTCCACAGGAGAAAAAGCCAGCTTCCATAAAGTTTACAGCCATGGGGTAGGCCTACTAGGTCCTATGATAGGGTCATGATGAGTCAGAATTGATCCAGTGGTACCTGACAACAGCAAGATGACTTTTATGAGCATTAAAGTCTGAGAACTACTGAACTAAAGAATTGGAAGTACAGAAGCAGAGTGCAGGAATCCACAATTTGACAAACTGCCGAGGTTATTCTTCTACACATTTGATAGTATTCATCACTGGTCTACGGTAGGCTAGAGGCATGGCATAGGTCAGTCGTAGCTATTTAGTCTAATGAGCCCTGGTGGCACTGTAGGTAAGCAATTGGCTTCTAATGGAAAGATTGGCAGTTCAGTCCCACCAGCCACTCCCAGGAGAAAGATAATCTGTAAAGAGTATGACCTTGGAAACCCTATGGAACAGTTCTTCTCTGTCATAGAAGGTCGGTCACTCACTCAAGTTAAAATCGGCTTGACAGCAATGGGTGCAGGAATCTAAAGAGGGATTTATGGACTATTATTGACATATGGAGTAATATCAGACTTACGGACTTGATCTGGACTGGGCTGGGATGTTAGAGTACAATTATTCGTTGATATAAAACTCTGCTCTCTTTACTGGCAGGGATGAATATATATATATATTTGAAACAAAGCAAATTGATTTAAAAAAAGTCAAGTGAACTAAATCAAGAGATCCACATAGAAGGAAGGATGGGTTAACACACTTTATACTCCAAGCACTGGAGAGTGGCCGACAAAACTTACCTGATTCAGAGGGAGGCGGCTCTGTGGGTGGTGAGCTGGGAGGCACAGGGGTTCCTAGGAGATCACAAAAGGAGAGAAACCTGTACTTCTGCAGATGGATCCCGGGCAAACAATAAAAATATCTGTGACTCAGTAGCCTCACCTTGGAAACAAATCCAAAGATGCTTATGTGGTAGTTACATAATCTGGTGTCAATTTGAGGATTAAGAGTGAAGGGGTGGAGTTTATGAGGCCTCTGTGTGAGCATGGCCTCCCGAAGATTCTGGGAACCCCTGTATTTCCTCCTTGGAGGTGGGAAGCTCTCTTCTCTCAGCTCACTCCCTGAGAGACCCTCTACTGACAAGACACCCATGCCCTGGAAACTGAAGAAGCCACGTGGAGACCCCTGCCAGTGCTGAGATGCTTCCACCACCACTGGATCCACAAGACTTTCTACCCACTGGCCTGTGATCTTCCTGCATTCAGCATCATTGCATAGCTGCATGAGTCTAAAGAGGAATTTATGGACTAGGGTTGACATATGGGGCAATATCGGACTTATGGACTTGATCTGGACTGGGCTGGGATGTGTTCTTAACATACAATTACTCTTTGATATAAAGCTTTTTCTTATATACATGAGTGTCTATGGATAAGCCAGACTAACACACCCTCCTTCTGGATACCACTCGATAGCCTCACTTTGTCCCAGAGAGCTAAACCAGCTTCATATCTTCTGAGGAAACAACGGGGGGATGGACAACAGAAAAGTGGGTAAAGGGAGATGTCAGTCAGTGTAAGATATGACAATAATTTATAAATTATCAAGGGTTCATGAAAGAGAAGGAGAGGGGAGGGAGGAGGGAAAATGAGCTGATATCAGGGCTCAAGTAGAAAGAAAATGTTTTAAGAATGATGATGGTGGCAAACAGCGGCTGAGCGAGGAGCCTGTCATGCAGAGTACCATGTTCCTGGCTGTCCAGCACTAATACCGCGGACCGATGGACAAGAACGCCAGCAGCGGCTCCAAGAGCGAAGAGAAGCGGGAGAAGATGAAACGGACCCTCTTAAAAGATTGGAAGGCCCGTCTGAGCTACTTCTTACAAAATTCCTCCACTCCTGGGAAGTCCAAACCGGGCAAGAAAAGCAAACAGCAAACTTTTATCAAGCCATCTCCTGAGGAAGCTCAGCTGTGGTCAGAAACATTTGATGAGCTGCTAGCCAGTAAATATGGTCTGGCTGCATTCAGGGCTTTTCTAAAATCTGAATTTTGTGAAGAAAATATTGAATTCTGGCTGGCCTGTGAAGACTTCAAACAAACTAAGTCACCCCAAAAGCTGTCCTCAAAAGCAAGGAAAATATATACTGACTTCATAGAAAAGGAAGCTCCAAAGGAGATAAACATAGACTTTCAGACCAAAACTCTAATTGCCCAAAATATACAAGATGCTAGAAGTGGCTGCTTTACAACTGCACAGAAAAGAGTCTACAGCTTGATGGAAAACAGCTCTTACCCCCGTTTCCTGGAGTCCGAATTCTACCAGGACTTGTGTAAAAAGCCACAGATCCCCACAGAACACCATGCTACATGAGATGAAAAAAGGAACCCAGAAAGGACATTTCATTTTCTTTTCCTAACAAGAAAGGCTGTGACAGGTCAAGAAATCAAAAGACTGACCTTGAATTCAGCCTGGGAGTTCAGGAAACAGCACTCTTAACTATTGATTCAAAGTTGGTTAGTAACCCAGAAAGTCAGTAAGAGTCCAAGAAAAGCTCGTGTCAGGATGTCTCCATCAGTGCATATAGGAATGAGGAAAGGAAGGAGCCAAGGCCTGCGTGTGGTGTCTCACCCTCTGGAGAAGCCAGAATGTGAGAGGAACCATAGGCCATAATACTGTCCGTCCAGAAGCATTTCAATCAGTAGATCTGGGAAGTGGCCTTAGGTAACTGGCTCTATGTTTTTCCTTAAATCCATCCATGTTACCATATAGTGGTCTTGGTCTTAGGTTTTTAGTTCTATATAATGTTAAAATGTTTACTGTGTGAAAGGGTACTAGAGTTCTAAAGGCTACAGATCATCAGTACTAGTGTCTCATTGAACACTGAAAACTGTCTGTGTTTGAACGTAGGTGGTCGGAAATAAAATGTGTGCAGTTGTGTAGAAAACTGCAATGTGTGTTATGAGTGCCAAAAACCATCTTGAAGGCAGCTAAATGTTGACATTGGTCTTTGAATACTTTTAATAAATTTATTTTGATAAATTAAAAAAAAGAATGATGGCAACAAATTTACAAATGTGCTTGACACAATGGATGGATGGATGGATGGATGGATGGATGGATGGATGGATGGATGGATGGATGGATTGTGATAAGAGTTGTACGAGCCCCAATAAAATGATTTAAAAATATCTTTTTAACTATCAAATTGAGAGCAGTCACACAAAAGGTTGGATGGGAAGCTAAGGGGGAGCGGAGGGGGCTGAAATCACGACAGTGTCAGATTTGGAAAAGGATCGTGAAGGTGACCACACAGCATGAAGAAGCCGACAACGTCACTGACTTGAACATACAGAGACTAGTGAAATGGTGTGTCATTTCACCCAAGTTATTAAAACCTTACCTTTAAAAACAAACGACAACAACCATAAAAGAATGGAAGACTGCTACGTGCTACGACATGAAACCAAAATCCAAACTCACTGCCATCAAGTCAATGCTGGCTCATAGGGACCCCCTGTGGGTTTCCAAGACAGCCCACTTGGTCTCTCCAAGAGCTGCTAGTGGTTTCAAACTGCCAATCCTGCAGCTCGCAACCCAACGTGTAATCACTACACCACCAGGGCTCCCCTGAAAGAACTTCAAAAAAACCGCACTGTCCAAAGAAGCCAGACACAAAAGTCTAAATGAGTCCTTGTATGTGAAATGTCTGCAAAGGGCAAAATCTACAGAGACAGGAAGTACATCCGGAACCGGAAGTGGCTGAAAATGGACACAAGAGATCTTTCTGGGCTCATAGAAATGTGCTAAAATTGGATTGTGGTGATGATTGTACAATTCTTTAGACTTTCTTAGAAGCATTGAGTTAGACACTTGAAACGGTTGACCTTCAGGCATATCCATTTTGTTGTAATAAAGCTGTCAACAACAAGAAAAAAAGAATGGGACACATTTTAAAGTTAATAATGACCAACCCTAGCTATATCGGAATGAAATACTTTTTTTTTAATTCTATCCTGTGGTCCTTTTCAATCCACTCTTGAATGGGAAGACAAAAATTCTCCCATTGCTAACAGAATTGCTCTTTCACTTTATAGTGAGACATTTCAAGCAATGTCGCTGCTTCAAGCACACGTGAACGTGTATAAATCACAGAACACTGGTTGGCATGTCGCATCCGCGATTTTTAAGTTGCATCCAGTGATGTAAGCGATTTAGAAGCAATATCTTTTGTACCTTGTCATTAGTTTCTTAAAAATAAGCATCTAAATGTTTGACGGGTGTGTGGTTGGTAGGTACCCTTGAAATGGTTCCAACTCATAGCAACCATATGCTCAACAGAACGAAACACTGTCCTGTCCATTCGAGAGTTGGAGACACGCCCCACATACACACACACACACCCTGGCAGCACCGTCTTCATAATTGGTGTCACATTTGAGCCATAGGGTCAGTATGAGTTGGAATCGACTTGATGGGCAGTGAGGCTTTCTTCCCGCAATGGTAGCATTTCTTGGAAATTAATTTCTGTGACTTTATTATGGTTGCTATTGCTGTTTGCTGGTTTATTGTCTGGAAACCCCAGCAAGAATAATGCTTTCTTTGTGGCACGAGGATATTTGTTCCGCTTAGAACATATCCCTGTGGTAGGTATGTATTTTTTTAAATGCCCCTCATAGATGTTCAGACAAAAGAATGAATCTGCGTTGGACAAAGCGCAGCCAGAATGCTGATTAGAAGTGATGGCAAGGAGGGCCAGGCTTTTGTGTGTTTGGGATATGTCATCAGGAGGGACCGGTCCCTGGAGAAGACATCATGTTTGGTAAAGCCGGGGGGAAATGATGAGATGCATTAACACGGTGCCTGCAACAGTGGGCTCAAACGCAGCAAGGACTGTGCCGGCAGCATGGGACTGGGCAGCATTCAGTTCTGTTGTACAGAAGGTCACCGTCGGTCAGTACTTCCTCAAAGGCACCCAACAACAACCTAGAGGTTCCTGTCCTCGTGGGGATTGGCTTCAGTGAAGGGCTTAGAGAGGGGGAGATTATCCTGGATTGTTCACCCAGGTTCGATGGAATAAGGGTCCTTAGCAGATGGAGACAGGGACGCCAGAGTCCAAGAGAGACTTGAAGATGCTGTTTCCAGTGCAGGATACAAGAATGGGCTAGGAAACAAGGCAAGCAGGCAGCCTCTTTGAAGACAAAAAAAACCCACCAAGTTGAATCCGACTCATAATTCTCTCAGAAGGTAGAATAGAACTTCTCCGTTGGGTTTCCGACACTGTGAATCTTTACAGGAACAGAAGGCCTCATCCTGCTCCCACAGAGCACCTGGTGGGTTTGAACTGATGACCTTGAAATTAGCAACCCATCTGGTAACCCACTCCACCACCAGGACTCCTTAGGCAGCCTGTAGAAGCCAGAAAGGACAAGAAGCATATTCTCATCTATAATCTACCAACATGTTGATTTTACCTCAGTCAGACCCCCGCCAAGGAGCCCTAGTAGTGCAGTGTTCAAGACCTTGACTGCTAGCCAGAAAACGTCAGTGGTTTGAACTCAACACTGTGGCAGAAAGACGAGGCCGTTTGCTTCCAGAAAGGTTTACAGCCTTGGAAACCCACTGGGACAGTTCTCTTCAGGTCCAGGGGATTGCCATGAAGCAGCATCAACACCATGGCAATGGGTTTGCTCGGGGTTTTAAGACCCACGCCAACTGTCTGACCTTCAGCACTGTAGGATGATAAGTCTGTGTGAGCCCGAGCCCAGTATTTGTGTGGATTTGATACAGCTGTAATGTGGTCCTTGGTGCTCTTCCCAACACATATTGTGCTCTGTGTGCCAAGGGTACGATGCTAGCCATGACGTGCCTGGTCTGAAGTCTCTTTTGTTCTTGTTTAGTGATTACACACACACACCTTTGAGAATTGAAAGGAGCCTTTCAGAATACTGATAGAAGGGATGGGATTCTGGCTCTTCTTAGATGCCAAGAACAAGCACCTCCAATACATTTCTTGATAGGGCCCGATGAGCCAAGATCCAAGGCCTCCTCAAAAACATCCTTGTCTTTGTGGAGCATAGATTTATTTCTAACCATGTTCATCAAGTCAAATGTCTATGTAGTTAAAATTTTAAAATCTGTCTTGGAAGAAGTATGGTCAGAGTGCTCCTGAGAGGCAAGGATGGCAAGACTTTGTCTGACAGATTTTGGGTGTGTCCTCAGGAGAGACCGGTCCCTGGAGAAGGACATCATGCTTGTTCAAGTGGAGGGGCAGTGTAAGAGAGGGAGGCCCTCGACAAGATGGGTGGACACGGTGGCTGCAGCCACGGGCTCAGGCCTGAGAAGAGTTGGGGGGATGGCACAGGACCGGGCGGTGTTTCCTCCTGCTGTGCGTGAGGTCGCTGTGGTGGGAACCAGCCCCATGGTACCCAACAACAAGAACAACAGCAAGTTTGTGTCATATCTTGATGCTTCCTTCTCATCTTGTCTTATGTAAAACAGATGGCCCAGAATAAGACTGTTTCATATTGGTGTTAGAGTATAAAATATTTTTTTACTAAAAAGAAAAGTAAATTTTTCATTTCCTTTTTTAAAAGAAAATACAATACTTTTTATTGTGAATTAGGAGGGAGAACTCAACTTTTTTTCTGCAACCTTTATAACCCTTTGTAAACCACCACACACTGATAGATAAGAGGAACGGGGAAGCTTTGGAGAGTAAGAATATTTAGTGAACGGTGAAGGGAGAGATTCTAGAAGTCAACCTTTTTGTTACCAAATAGCGTAAAGCAGGTCCAAAATCGATCGTAAGCCTTTAAATCTTGCTGTTGGCTCGGCAGGTTTCACTACGAGAGAGCAGCATCTCAATAGCAGTGGCATTCTCTCGGTGTGTGTTTGCCACTCCGCTAGTGAAACATGAAGGGGAGTCACTTACTGTCACGGGCACCCTAGACATGAGGACTTTCTCAGTTCATAGCTCCAACAGTTATGACTGAGGGAAGACAGAAGTGAAACAGAAGTCTACCCTGCTACCCTGTACAAATACTTGAGGGAAAACTATGCTGTAAATGAAATATATATATATATATATATATTCTGAATATATATATTCACTGATCGAATGAGAAAAGAAGGAAGGTAGGTGACACCCTCCCCTTACCTGTGACCACAAGCTTCAGGGGGTCACTGGGGTGTGACCACAGGTACGGGGTTGAGCTGGAAAAGCTGTAACACCGGTATATTCCACTGTTGGCAGGGGTCACAGCAATGATGGGGAAATTGGAAGGGTTCCATGTCTCAAGGCTCTTGGGGAGTCTCAGGCCTCCTTCCTTGTACAGAGCAAATTGATCAAAGCCAATGGTGGCCTTACACTGCAGGGTCACATCCTGTCCTAGAGACACTGTAGCACTGGGCCAGGCAGAGAGCGTGGGTGGAGAGAAAACCCCTGGAAGAGAATTCCAGTGTTAAAGGAAGGTGTCTGGTGTCTTCTCAGTGGGTGTAGACAATATCTTGTTCTAGATCAAGTGGTTGCCCTTGGAAACCATGTTAGGATCCTCAGTGGCATGGTTACACATTGAACGGCTAACCACAAGGTCAGCAGGAAGAATCCACCAGTTGTTTCCCGGGAGAAAGACCAGACTTTCTCCTCCCCAAAATAGTTACTGTCCCAGAAACCCATGGGACAGTTCTACTCTGTCCTATGATGTCGATATGAGTTGAAATTGATTCAAGGGCAGTGAGAGTGAGTGGGTGAGTGAGTAAAGTGAGTGAGTGGAGTTGAGTGAGTGAGGGAAGGAGGGAGGAAGTGGAGTGAGTAAATGAGTGAGTAGGTTGAGTGAGGGATGGAGGGGGAGGGAAGGAGAAAGTTGAGTGAGTGAGTGAGTGGAGTTGAGTCAGTGGAGTGAGTGAGTGAGTGAGTGGAGTTGAGTCAGTGGAGTGAGTGAGTAAGTGCAGTTGAGTGAGTGGAGTTGAGTGAGTGAGTGAGTTGAGTGAGTGAGTGAGTGGAGTTGAGTGAGTGAGTGGAGTTGAGTCAGTGGAGTGAGTGGAGTTGAGTGAATGGAGTGAGTGAGTGAGTGAGTTCAGTGGAGTTGAGTGAGTGAGTGAGTTGAGTGAGTGAGTGAGTGAGTTGAGTGAGTGAGTTGAGTGAGTGAGTGGAGTTGAGTGAGTGGAATGGAGTGGAGTGAGTGAGTGAGTTGAGTGAGTGAGTGAGTGAGTGAGTGAGTGGAGTTGAGTCAGTGGAGTGAGTGGAGTTGAGTGAGTGGAGTAAGTGAGGTGAGTGAGTGAGTGAGTTGAGTGAGTGAGTTGAATGAGTGAGTTGAGTGAGTGAGTGAGTGAGTTGAATGAGTGAGTTGAGTGAGTGAGTTGAGTGATTGAGTGAGTGAGTTGAGTGATTGAGTGAGTGAGTGAGTTGAGTGAGTGAGTGAGTGGAGTTGAGTCAGTGGAGTGAGTGAGTTGAGTGAGTGAGTTGAGTGAGTTGAGTAAGTGAGTGGAGTTGAGTCAGTGGAGTGAGTCAGGGAGGGAGTGGAGTTGAGTCAGTGGAGTGAGTGAGGGAGGGAGGGAGTGGAGTTAAGTGAGTGAGTGAGTGAGTGAGTGAGTTGAGTGAGTTGAGTGAGTGAGTGAGTGAGTTGAGTGAGTTGAGTGAGTAAGTGAGTGAGTGGAGTGAGTGAGTGAGTGAGTGGAGTTGAGTCAGTAGAGTGAGTTGAGTGAGTGAGTGAGTTGAGTGAGTGAGTGAGTGAGTGAGTGGAGTTGAGTCAGTGGAGTGAGTGGAGTTGAGTGATTGAGTGAGTGAGTTGAGTGAGTGGAGTGAGTGAGTGAGTGAGTGAGTGGAGTTGAGTGAGTGGAGTGAGTGAGTGAGTGAGTAAGTGAGTGGAGTTGAGTGAGTGGAGTGAGTGGAGTTGAGTGAGTTGAGTGAGTGAGTGAGTGAGTTGAGTGTGTGAGTGAGTGAGTTGAGTGAGTGAGTTGAGTTGAGTGAGTGAGTTGAGTGAGTGAGTGAGTGGAGTGAGTGAGTGAGTGGACTTGAGTCAGTGGAGTGAGTTGAGTGATTGAGTGAGTGAGTTGAGTGGGTGGAGTGAGTGAGTGAGTGAGTGGAGTTGAGTGAGTGGAGTGAGTAAGTGAGGTGAGTGAGTGAGTGAGTGAGTTGAGTGAGTGAGTTGAGTGAGTGAGTTGAGTGAGTGAGTTGAGTTGAGTGAGTGAGTGGAGTGAGTGAGTGGAGTGAGTGAGTGAGTGAGTGGAGTTGAGTCAGTGGAGTGAGTTGAGTGATTGAGTGAGTGAGTTGAGTGATTGAGTGAGTGAGTTGAGTGAGTGGAGTGAGTGAGTGAGTGGAGTGAGTGAGTGAGTGGACTTGAGTCAGTGGAGTGAGTTGAGTGATTGAGTGAGTGAGTTGAGTGAGTGGAGTGAGTGAGTGAGTGAGTTGAGTGAGTGAGTTGAGTGAGTGAGTTGAGTGAGTTGAGTGAGTTGAGTTGAGTGAGTGAGTTGAGTTGAGTGAGTGAGTTGAGTGAGTGAGTGAGTGGAGTGAGTGAGTGAGTGGACTTGAGTCAGTGGAGTGAGTTGAGTGATTGAGTGAGTGAGTTGAGTGGGTGGAGTGAGTGAGTGAGTGAGTGGAGTTGAGTGAGTGGAGTGAGTAAGTGAGGTGAGTGAGTGAGTGAGTGAGTTGAGTGAGTGAGTTGAGTGAGTGAGTTGAGTGAGTGAGTTGAGTTGAGTGAGTGAGTGGAGTGAGTGAGTGGAGTGAGTGAGTGAGTGGAGTTGAGTCAGTGGAGTGAGTTGAGTGATTGAGTGAGTGAGTTGAGTGAGTGGAGTGAGTGAGTGAGTGAGTTGAGTGAGTGAGTTGAGTGAGTGAGTTGAGTGAGTGAGTTGAGTGAGTTGAGTGAGTTGAGTTGAGTGAGTGAGTTGAGTGAGTGAGTGAGTGAGTGGAGTTGAGTCAGTGGAGTGAGTTGAGTGATTGAGTGAGTGAGTTGAGTGAGTGGAGTGAGTGAGTGAGTGAGTGAGTTGAGTGAGTGAGTTGAGTGAGTGAGTTGAGTGAGTGAGTTGAGTGAGTTGAGTGAGTTGAGTTGAGTGAGTGAGTTGAGTGAGTGAGTGAGTGAGTGAGTGGAGTTGAGTGAGTTGAGTGAGTGAGTGGGTTGAGTGAGTGAGTTGAGTGAGTGAGTGAGTGAGTTGAGTGAGTGAGTGAGTTGAGTTGAGTGAGTGAGTTGAGTGAGTGAGTGAGAGAAAATTTGTGGAAGTTCTAAGCCTTGTTTGAAAAATATTGTTAGTTGGGGGGCAGGGAGGGAGGAGAAACAATGAGGAGCTGATACCAAGGGCTCAAGTAAAAAGAAAATGTTTTGAGAATGATGATGGCAACATATGTACAAATGTGCTTGACACAATGGATGGATGGATGGATGGATTGCGATACGAGTTGTGCGAGCCCCCAATAAAATGTTTTTGTTTGTTTTTTTAAGATGTTGTTAGTCATCATGGGGCTGATTCCAACTCAGGATGACCCCATGAGAGCCAACTAGAACTGGTCCCTGGCCTTCTCCAGGCGGTGAGCTTTCAGATGCCCAGTCATGCACTAAATCAATCCATCTCATTCTCTCCTTTTCCTCTGACCCTCTAGGGCGCCGTGCAGGATGGCTAGCCAAATGAGGGAAACCTTCAGTGAGGTGGATGAATAACCATGGACCGGATAGTAATTAAGCATATCCAGAGCCAGCTGGGCGGTCATTAACAACAGCAGCATATTCTTGATACCCTCGTAGAATTTTGGTGCCCAGGGCAAAGGTCTCTCTTGCCTCTCCATAGAGCCTGCCCTTCAGATTTACTGTCACCTATATCCCCATTGTCACCCACTTGGAACCCAGAGAGAAGCATCATGCAGCCCTGAGACTAGAGGCGCAGCCTCCCCATGCCCAGTTACCGACAGCAACGAGATCCAGCAGGTCACTGGGGGCAGACCAGAGGCTCCCGTTTTGATAGGAACAGCGGTACTGCCCAGCAAAGCTCTCTTCCATGACTGAGATGAAGAGGGTGTCCTGGTCCTGATACTCCCTGGGTTTCAGCTTTTCCAGGCGGTACAAGCCCACATCCGGAGGCCCCTGGCATTGGAGCTTCACTGACTTATGCAAAGGTACCAGGGCACTGGGGTAGGCAAGTAAGGAGGGCTTCTGGGGGGTTGCTGAAAGGGAAGCAGAGCTAGAAGTCAGGGCCTTTCCAGCCTCCCTCTTCCAAACAGCAACGGCCGCCCCTCCTCTCTAGAAGAGAGATCCAGAAACTGTGGGAGGAAATCTCACCTTGCTGTGCTTGTATCTCTTGCCCCAGGTAGAGCCCTAAAGAAAGAATAAAATGTTGACACTGTAAATGTTTGGTTGTGCATATTTACCACAATTTAACATATATAGATATAAACTTTTAAAAGACCAACGGATAGTGCTTCCTGGTTGGCAAGACGTCTTGTCTTCCAGGCATGGTAGTGAGATAGTTGGATATATCATCCCTCTTTATCAAAAAGTTTTCCCCAATTTAAATGAATGTTCACAATTAAATGAAAGAAGCCCAGCACCAAGGGCTACCTATTATTTGTTTC
This sequence comes from Tenrec ecaudatus, assembly GCF_050624435.1. Lineage (NCBI taxonomy): Eukaryota > Metazoa > Chordata > Mammalia > Afrosoricida > Tenrecidae > Tenrec > Tenrec ecaudatus. Next base: position 3,437,613 of record NC_134547.1, on the reverse strand, counting down.
CATGAATAGAGCCAGCGTTGGCAAATCAATAGGGGCTTGAAGTAGATCCGCGATTGCCTAGGGAGTGGAAATAGGTTTTATTAAGGTACTAAGCTGAAATGCTGACTTCAAACCCGCCCAGTAGCACCAGAGAAGAAACCACCTTTTAGATGACAGCAAAACAGATCATTGCATATGATGGACTATGGTAATTATTTTTACTATTTTAAAATTGTGGTACCATGATGGATATGCACAAAAGATATGCTATTTCAACAGCTTCTGCCCACCCAATCAGTGGCCTGGATGACATTCTTCCAGGTGGGCCATCCTTTTCCAAATCATCCCTCACCATGATCGTAAACTCAATGCCCACTGAGCGATAACTCTCCATTCCTCCCTTCCTTTCCGTCCCTAATAACCATTAATAATTTGCATTTTCTATGTGTTGGTGGTGTAGTGGTTATGTGTTGGGTTGCGATCCTCAAGGCAGGCAGTTCCAAACCACCAGTGCACTCCTCGGGGGAAAGATGAGGCTTTCTACTCCCACAGACAGTTACCATCCCAGAATCTCACAGGGACAGTTCTACCCTGTCCTGCAGAGTCACTGTGAGTCAGCATCCACTCGAGTAGTGAGTATTCAGTTTACATATCGGTGTAGTCTGCCTAAGTGAGACCTTAGAATGTGTCCTTTTGCAACTGACTTATCTTGCTCAGCATGATGTTTTCAACAGCCATCGATGTGGTTGTTGTTGTGGTTGTTGTTGTTGGGTACCGCCGAGTCAGTTCCGATTCATAGCAGCAACTCATGTGCAACTAAACCAAATGCTACCCAGTCCTGCTTCATCCTCACAATTGTATGCTTGAGCCCATGGTTGCAGCCACTGAGGCAATCCCTGAGCATCAGTATCACTGTGTGGTATTGCACACGCAGAAAACACAGTGCTGTTGTCCTCCAGCTAGGCAACTCCAACTAATACTGCATCTATAGGACCGAACAGAACTGCCCCATGGGGCTTCCCAGACGAGACTCGCCCCAGACACCGATAGCCAGGTCTTTCCTCTCCCCACCCCTCTCAGCTGCCGGCCGAGTGCTTATCAAATAAAATATATGGTCAGGTCATTGGGAACGTTCATCATTTTTACTCATCTATTGGGTCACTCAAAATCATACCAGTAAAGACAATGAAGTTTACCCTCCACAGAGGAAAACCTGTCCACGGAGGAAATCCCCTGAAGCCCACAAGTCTGTTCTCAACCCTAAGCCGAAACCTAATGTTGAAGCACAACTGGGAACGAAAACCAGCTCTTCCTCATTGCGAAGGGGCTTTCGCCCCAGAGAGACTCTCTCGCGTGTCATCCTGTCGAGAATCTCAGAGTATGTTCCTCGCAGGTTTCCTACTACCCTGTACTTGTTGACTCAGCCAGTGCTCTGTAATTGCATCCTGGTTGTGTGGTACTTGCCTAACATCACGTCAACTTGAAGATGTAGAAAAGTTTAGCCTGTCAATCGGGTGACAGTTGATGGTGACTCCTTGTGGGCATGGCCTTCTTAGAAGGAGGGTCCTGGGACCCTTGCCTTCTCTCTCTGCCTTCACCTTCCTGCTGGCTGACCCTGGTTGCTGCCAGAGCCCTGGAGATGCATCCACTGCCATTGGATCCATGGGACTTTGCACCAATCAATCTGTGATCTTCCTGCATTCTGGGATATTTTCTCAATATTCAACTGCTCTTGTATATGAAGCCCTTTCTTATACACCTATGAGTGTCTGTGGATTTGTTTCTGTAGTCTGCCCAGACTAACACAGGGAAGAGCAAACAAATTCTGTCTTGGAGAAAGTACAGCCAGAATGCTCCTCAAAAGCAAGGATAGTAAGACTTCATCTGACCTACTTTGGGCACACTATCAGGGGAGACCATTCCCTGGAGAAGGACACCAGGCTTGGTAAAGTAGAGTCTGCAAAAAAGAGGAAGACTCTCAGTGAGATGGATTGACACGTGACAGCAACAATGGGCTCAAGCACAGCAGCCGTTCAGAGGCAGGTGCAGGTCTGGGTAGTGCTTTGTTCTGTTGTACACAAGGTCACTATGAGTCAGAACAGAGTTGTCAAACTTCACTGGTCATTTCAGATAGCCCACTGCCCCGGAGTCAATTCTGACTCGGAGTGACTCTGTCCGACAGTGCAGCCTGTCCCACAGTGTCTCCAAGCATGTAGTGACGAGGAAGCAGATGCCCTCATCTTTCTCCCGTGGAGCAGCTGGTGGGTTTGAACCACTGACCTTCGGGGTTCTCAGGCAAGTGCTTTAACCATGGTGCCACCTGGGCTCCTCTAATTTCAGATAAGCAACCAAAAAAATTAAAAGTATAATCTAGATGAATTTATGCAAACAGGTATTCGTTGTTCATCGGAAATGAAATGTATCTGGGTGTCCTGTTTTATGTGGTGACCTAATCTTTGCACACAAACACACAGGGGGAGAGATGATGGTGGTTATTGTTCTCATTTTCAACATGACATCTCCCATAATCCCCCCCACCCCAACATGACTGGAGGTGACCCGAGCGCCATTTTGAACCTTTTCTGAATCCTTACTAGTGTCCTCTTGGGTAGGCATCATCGTCATCCAGCAAGCTATAAGGTCCAATAGCTTGCTGAACTTTTTCTAGCCAAAAGGAGCGAGATGCAATCAAGTAGGAAAGAAGCTAGATGTATCCAAGCACTGTCCATGGGACCTTTCCCCAGGTCTTTCTACATCTCTGGGCCTCTATCTCCTCCACAGTGAGATGGGGATGACACTAGGCTACTGTGGTGATTAGATATGTTGTTGTTGTTGTTGTTGTTAGGTGTCATCGAGTCAGTTCTGACTCAAAGTGACCCTACCACACAACAGAAGGAAACACCCCCAGGTCCTGCCCCATCCTCCCGATTGTTCACATGTTGAGCCTCGGGTTGCAGCCACGATACCCATCCTTCCTCTTTGCCACTACCCCTCTACTTTTCCAAGCACGATGTCCTTCTCCAGGGACTGGTCTCTCCTGACAACGCGTCCAAAGTAGGTGAGACAAAGTCTCGCCGTCCTTGCCTCTAAGGAACATTCTGGCAATATGTCTTCCAAGACTGAGGTGTTTGTTCTTTGGGCAGTCCCTGAGACTTTCGATGTTCTCCTCCACCCTTTGTCTGTCAGTTTGCCTTCCTGTGGTGGCCTGGGTGTTGCTGGGATGCTGGACACTCGTATCTCAAAGACCAGCAGGGTCCCCCGAAGAGGACAGCATTCCACAGAGCTTCCAGACTAAGGGCAGACTGCGAAGAAGGAACGGGATGCCCACTTCTGGGGAGTTAGTCTTCCCATGTAGCCCTCTGGGAACAAACCTATCCCTTTGAGACTGTGAAGTTCTGAAGATGTAAAGAAACACGGCCTCCCACACAGCTGACATGACGTCTGAGAGCGAGCGGGTCGTAAGGGATGCATCCAATCCCCTCATGGGCCCTTTCGAGAGACTCTGAGCTGCTCCCTCGCAATAGCAGACCCTGGCCCATGACGTCTACAGCCCAGCTCTGATCTCACCACGTCCTTATAGCTCGACTTTACAAAGAGAGGTTTTCAGGAACCTCGGGGTCATGGAAGGATCTCACAGCCCAAAGGAAGAGACCTTGGTTCGTTTCCTCCACCATGAGAAACTAGAACTACTACTCAGATGAGCCATGCAGCCTCTCCAGACTGCTGCTCTCACACCGACCCATGAACGAGTCCCTGTTGACCACCCCCCTTAGTGCTTGGATTTCAAGCGTCTTAGTCCAATCACCCCAGGCCTTTCCCTGCCCTTCTCCCAGATCCACCCTAAAGACTCACCAAGGCAGAAGAGGGAGGACAGAAACGGGGCCATCGTTCCTCAGCTGAAGTCTGTGACCCCAGGAGGGAGGTGGTGGCGGTCCGGAGCAGAGACAAGCTAGGCTGAGAATGCTCTTCCCTCCTGTCCTTCAGTCTGGCTTCTCCTAGTTCAACTCATGGAGCCGGAAGCATCCCGTCAGCAGGATGACTTGCACATAAGTCCCAGGGAGTCTCGCTTATCTCCTTCTGTCAGCCTGGTGTCCTGCCATCCGTCTGTCCCAGGAGATGTTGTCTGTGTCCTGATATTTCCATACCCTCCCAGCCTTCTTATTGGGTTCTTCCAAGGGGGCCTTCCATATCTGACAACGGTTGGAAGCTACGCATGAGCTTTCCAGTGGCTCCTCCCTCTGAGTCTTTTTTCATTGTCTGTTCTCTGCCTAGGAGCTCCCCACCCCCTGCCCCAAAACCCATTCCCTTTGAGTGACACTCCTGCTGGCATTTGAAATACCAGGGACACCGCTTCCAGCATCACAGCAATACACAAGCCACCACGAGTTGACACACTGACAGCCAAGGGGTGGAGAAGACTGCTGACAGTCCCAGGAACTGCTAAAAGGACAGACTGATCTGGTTTTTGGAAGAAGTCTGGCCAGAAGGCTCCTTAGAGGCCAGGATGGTGAGATTTTGTCTTACAGACTTTGGGCATGTTGGCAGGAGGAACCAGACCCTGGAGAAGAACACCATGTTTGGTAAAGTTGAGGGGCAGCAAAGGAGGAGAAGGCTCTCGGCGAGATGGATTAACACAGTGTCTGCAGCAATGAGCTCAAGGGTAGGACCAACTGTGAGGATGGTCTCTATGGTCATAGGATAGGGTAGGACCAACTGTGAGGATGGTCTCTATGGTCATAGGATCGCTATGGGTCAGAACCGACTCAATGGCACCTAACAACTAAAGGAGCAAAAACAAGACTTGTATGAGCAGGTGTACAGAGAGAGATTTGCCGCAAGGGATTGGCTCGTGCAATTGTGAGGCTGTCCAGTTCCAAATCCGTAAGTCAAGGGACAGAGAGTTCTGCAGGCTTTCATCCCAGATCCAAAATGATGCAGCCAGGGCTACCAGAATATCCATTTATATAGGAGAGGCAGGCTGTCCTGCCAAGAAAATTGCCCTTCCACTGATTAGTGGATCATATCAGACCACAACATGGAAGATGACTACATCACATCACATCACGTAGTTGTTTTTGGTACCATCAATATTCTTCTCCAGCACCACAATTCAAACCCATCGATTCTTATTTAGTCTTCCTTATTCAATGTCCAACGTGTCTATGCATTTGAGAAGATTGAAAACACCTGGGCTTGGGTCATCAGGGACACCTTAGTCCTCTAAGTGACTTCCCTGCTTTTCAACACCCTAAAGAGGTCAGCAGAATTGCCCAATGCAACTCATCATGACAGTGCAGGAACTAGACCAATCCCTGGCCAGACCCCTAAGGATCATGGCCTAGCCAAATGGATACAAAAATTAGCCATAACGGCCACCCTAAGCTACTGATGAGGAGCTCCGGTGGCATAAGAGGTTACAAGTTGGCTCGCTCACCACCAGGTTGGAGGCTCAAACCCCGCCGGTGGCTCTGAGGGAGAAAGATGAGGCTTTCTGCCCCACCATTAAGATTTACAGCCTTGGGCAGTTCTCCTCTATCCTCTAGGGTCTCTTTGAGTCCAAAGAAGTTTGGGGTTTATGGAGTGATTTAAGTTTTGGGAAAGGCGGGAAAGGAGCCCTTGTGGTGCACTGAGATGCTACACGACAAGGTTCTACTCTGTCCCGTCAGGTTGCTAGAAGCTGGAGTCGACTCGATGGCACGGAGCGAAGCCACTGACCAACATGTTTGCATGTCTGCCACAAGTGTTGCGGGATAGCCTTTGACATCCGCCATTGATAGATCTGTATATAAATCTTGCCATGGAAAGTCATGGATTGACTCGGCTGCCACAACAGGCTCGGGCAGAACAAAATGGTGAGAAGGGCACGGGACGGGTCAATGTTTCCTTCTCTTGCATGCAGAGTCCCTGCCGGTCAGAACCGATTGGAGGACACCTAACAACGACCGTATTTTATCTCACTTGTGCAGAGAAGGAAAGCTAGGCCAGGGGTGTCTGCTCACCGTACTTGTTGCTTTTATTAAGATTCTTAAGTCTTTCCCAGAATCCTTCTAGCAGGTGGCCACTTGGGCCTCAACTTCCGGCCCAGAGCTAATTCATACTATGATGGTAAAGAAGATAATAAGAAGGTGTGTCAGTCTGGGTAGACGAAAGAAACAAATCAGAGACATTCCTATGTGTGTAAGAAAGAGCTTTATATGAAAGAGTAATTGTACATTAATAAAACATCCCAACCCGGTCCAGATCAAGTCCATAAGTCCGATATTAGCCCGTATGTCCAACACCAATCTATGAAGTCCTCTTCAGACTCTGGAAACACACGCAATGATGCTGAATGCAGGATGATCACAGGCCAATGGGTGGGAATTTTTGTGGAAGCATCTCAGGGCTGACAGTGGTCTCTACATGGCTTCTCCGGCTCCACAGGTCTGGCTCCATCAGCCTCGCTTCATGTGTCTCGATCCTATTTCTACATCAGATCCTGTCTGTCCTCGGCTAACCGCTGTCTCATTCAGAGTCAAATCTTAACCCCTAGCCTGATAGAGAGCCTGACCTCTCTGACTTCTTCCCCCATTGTTCCCTCACCCTCCTCTTGTGAGGACATCACAGGTTATTCTGTGACTTTTCTGTTTCCATCCTAAAGCCAGCCAAAGACCAGAGAAGCCACCTATGATGTTATAGACATACCCCGAGCTCTGACTCATCGTGAGCCTGTTGGATAGACTAGACCTTAGACTAGACCTGCTCCACGGGGTCTCCAAGGCTGTACATGTTTACGGAACCAGGCTGCCTCCTCTCTCTCCTGTGGAGCGGAGGGTGTGTTCAAACCACCAGCCTTTTGGGGAGCAGTCCAACGGCTCACCCACTGTGCCACCAGGGCGCCTGCTATACTTCCCATGATCCTTTATCCAACAAAGGACAATTGGTGGAGACCCTGACTCGAGCTAAGTTCAGCCATTTGAAACCGTGGTGCTTTCTATGCCTACAAAGAGTTACAGCCTCAGAACCCCACATAGGCCATTCTCCTCTGTCCTAGAGGGTTGCTATGTGTGGAGTACAAACCCTCGCAATTGAATGGGTCCAAGGGGCGGTTGTATCATTGAGGGGTAAAGTTAGAGAGACATCAGACAAGATAAAGCATGCCAGTGCTCACCTCCAGGACCGCCATGACTGCAGGAGCCAGGTGTGTGCAGAGAGAGAAAGAATATATTTCCAACCTAGGCTTATATACACTCAGGGGCATGCAAGCCCCCTCTAGTTACAGGTAGTGGGCTGTACCCTAACCCTAAAGGCCCCTGAGTACATACAAGGAGTAACCTAACACCAGTCTCGGGGGCAGCTAAGGGGGAGTGACTGTCTTCGGAGCCTAGAGAGCCATAGCACACGTCTGCTCCTGTAGTTAAAGCTTCCAGCTGCATAGCAACCAGTCATGTGCTTGTCCGAGGTAACCTTAAGGTAGCTCTATGATGGGCGGGTATCGTGGGAAACGATATTGATGATGGGAATGTGATTGGGACTCACCTCCAGCCCACAAGAGTGAAGGCCTCCCTCCACCCCTGAAACCCAGCCTGCCCGGCTCCTTCATAGATGGAGCCCACAGCTGAGTCAGAACTGGCTCGATGGCGGTGAGTTTACTGTGCTTTTGTATGTGTGCTGTCTGTTGTTGGCCAGGGAGCCATCTTCCAAAGAACTCATGGAGTGAGTGCTTCCGGCATTGCACCTGCTTGAACTTGGGAACTCGCTGGATGGTCTGCCCATTCTGGGGGGCTTGTTTTGCACCCGTGTCTTGAGTGCAGCTCCGGTTTCCGCCTTCAGTACCATCGGCTCGGGGTCAGATACTACCTCCTGAAACGACTGGAAACCAACCAATTGTTTTTGGTGTGATTTGACTCTAAATTTAATTATTTGATGTGGGAAAGAAACACTGAGGGAAACAGGAGGAGGACTCTATTCCCTAACTTATCACAGAGGGAATCGGCAAAGCTGGGATTCCACGGGAGGAAAGCCTCCACTTTGGTAAGTTAGAGGTTAAGTCCAAGTACATGATCCTGCTTTAAATAGCATTCCCACGGATGCTCCCCCAACAGCTGAGCTGCCTTAAAGTGAGCACAGGGTTGATTTTGCCTCCCTATAGAAGCAGACATCCTTTTGCTCTCTCCTCCTCCTGTGTCACCCAGCCCCCCTCATAGCTTCCCCCAATGCAGGTATTAAGTGTCCTCACCTGTGAGCTCAGAGACCTTAATGTAGATACCACCCACCTTGTGACGAATGTAACTACTGAATAAGCATGTCTTGTGGTTATCTATAAATGTCCCAAGATAGTAAAGACTCTCTCTTCTCCCACCTCCACGTAGACCATCAAGAGGGGCTGAGGTGAGCATGCTACCATACAATGTGTCTGACCCCTTTATTCTACTCTCTCCTATCTTTCCTATCCTCTATGACTTGACTATCATCTTTATGTATCAGCACTGTACAATGGCGCCTACTGACCCTTCAGTTGCTGAAGGCTGGTTTCTCTCTGATAATTTTTCCCCACTTCATGCATTTCCTGTTTTGCTTTGGGTTTTTTTAAAATCATTTCATTGGGGGCTCATACAACTCTTATCACAGTCCACACATACACCCACTGTGTAAAGCACACTTATGCATTCGCTGCCCCGTCATTCTTCTCTGATCATCTGATTCTGTGCATTTCGTCCACCTCCATTTGATGCGCTTTGTGTTGTGCAATATTTTCCCCACAGAACCCTTCCCTGGTGCAACTCAAGGCTTGAATGATTCCCTCAGTTCTTGCAGCTTGAGAAATGCTGAGTTGCTTCTTCCCTTTCGGTTTCTGCGGTGCGGTGAATTACTTAATGTGGCCCTGCTGTCTGTAGCCTGTGTAACTCTCACTATGATTGGTGGAACCTCTTCAATAAGGTGTTTGGAGTCCCAGCAAGGGATTGGAGAGTTTGCTTGAGGGAGGTAGTTTATTGTGGCAACCTGGCTGATAAACACATATGGGGTTAATTAAAAGGCAGAGGGATAAATGGCCAGTGAGCCTCGCCTTTCTACTTCTCAGGTCTTTTGCTTTGTGATGGTCGGACCAGGGTGCAGCTGCCTTCACAGTTCCCTGCTTCAGCTTGCAAGACTGACTTCCTGCAAGACATCCCCAAGGAGAAGCCACATGGACCTACCCTGATGCAGCCCTGGGTGCTGGAGCACCCATGTGGAGACCCTGCCAGCGCTGAGATGCTTACACATTCACTGACTCAGCTTTCCTCCTGAAGTCAACATCATTGAGTCTGTTTTGTGAGATGGAGGAGGACTTTGTGGATTGGTGTTGGACATGTGGGTTAATAGGTTAATGTTGGATAAGTGGGCTTGGGCAGCACTGGATTGGGATGTTTTCTTGATATGCACTTAACCTTTATATAAAACTGTCTCTTATACATGAGTTTCTGTGGATATATTTCTCTAAAGTACCCAGACTAACACATTGCTAGTGTGGTGTGTTAGACTGGGTTGACTAGAGAAACAAATTCATCGACACTCATATGTGTAAGAAAGAGCTTTTTATCAAAAAGTAATTGTATATTAAGAAAACATCCCAACCCAGTCTAATTCAAGTCCATAAGTCCAATATCAGCCCATAACTCTCTCTCCAGACTCACACAGCCACATGAAATGATGAAGAATGCAGGAAGATCACAGGCTGGTGGGTGCAATGGCTTGTGGATCCAATGGAGGTGGAAGCATCTCAGTGCTGGTGCAGGTCTACATGTGGCTCCTCCAGCCTCTGAGTGCAACTCTTCAACAGGAAGTTGAAGCAGAGAGAGGGGCTCCTCGCAGGTCTCAGCAAGTCTCCGCACGACTTGTCCACAGGCAGATGAACGCAGAGAGATCGGAAGAGAGAAAGGAAGTTCCCAGAATCCTAATGAGAAGATCACACCCACAAGAAGGCATCATTAGGCTGTGACCTGATTGACAGGCCTAGACTCCACCCCCACCCTTATTTATCCAGTTGACGTGGAATGACGTAGCTACAACATTTGATACTGCACAGAAGGTGATAGTGAGTGCTACGTGTCAACTTGACTGTCTTGTGATTTTCGGTGGCTTGGCAGTTCCATAGTTTGTCATTTGGCAATTACACAGCGGCGTGGTCATCCAACTCCACTTTGTGATGTCCCTTTACTCCAGCCTTGTAAACCTTGCGGGCTCAGACTGTAAAGATTTTTTTTAGTTCAAGAGTGCCCTCTTCTGTCAATGTGTGAAACTGCATGTTAACACCGTCTCCGGGTTTAACTGCCCCTGTAGGTTTCTGATCTTAAAGCCGCTGCTTTCTCCTACAGACACAATGGTGGTTTTGAACTGCTGACCTTGCCGTTAACAGCCCAGTCTGCAGCCACTACGCCACGAGGGCTTGTCATCTCCCAGACTGAGAATCCACTGTTGTTGCCTGAGGGTTTCCTGTCGCTGGGAGCGCGACACCCTAACAGATGGCACAGCAAGGACCCCTGTGAGTTTCCCTGTGTGGGGAGCCCACAGAAACCATCTTTCCGTGCTTGGTTCTCCGACCTGCTCACTGCTCTGCCACAAGCTCCCCCCTCGTCGTCTGTGGCTTTCCTTCAAGGTTTTGTTATCATCTCTCATCGCCCCATCTTTCAGGGCCCCAGCTGTGAGAGACCTCAGGGGGTGACCTTGTACGGTGACCCGGCACCTGTGGTCCTGGGTGTTTCTCAGCCCCGGGAAGGAAGCAGATGTCTGAGGTGAGGGTTTGTGGACTGAATTGCGCACACACACACACACACACACACACACACACACACACACTCCGAGGTGCAGCGCATACCGCTACAAAGACACCCAACCACTTACCCCCAGACCACAGTTGAGTTTATGTGTTCTCGTTTTTTAAAACAAAACACTGCCATGGGTGGATTCCGATGCACAGCGCCTCCGTGTACAGGGGGTGAACTGCAGCCTTGGGGTTTCCACGGCCTTATCCTGACCCACACTTAACCCACTGCACTACCAAGGCTCCTTATCAAGGTTTTTTCTGTCAATCTTCATATGACCCGCATCCCTCGCGGGCCCATGGGCCAGGATTGGGAGCATTAGAACTGATTGTCGTAATGTATCTACAATTCCTTTTTAAAGCGATTTAACTATGGAAGGGTATGATAAATGAATACTATATCAAGAAAACTACTAAAAAGAAAGAAAGAAACCGAACTTGACCGATGGTTACTATAGGTGAAGGAGGGAGAATTGTTGCTTAGGGGGCATTGAGTCTATGTTAACAGTGGTGGAATCATTTAGAAAGGTTATCAATACTGGTTGCACAACATGAAGTATATAATCAGTGGCACTGAATTAGACATGTAGAAGATGTGGAGAACTGGAGAATGTTTTGTTGTGTGTGATTTTGATCCGAAAAAAATGAATAACAATGAGTACAAGGAAGAAGAAAATGTTTTAGCATTGATTGTGAGAATTGTACAACTCTTGATATGATGGAATTATTGAATTATATGACATGTGGATGAAGTGCCCACCCTGCTTAAAACTATTTTTAAAAGAGAGAGATGATGTTAAATTAAGCCTATAATATGATTCCCACTTGGAAAACAATAAAGACACTAAAAAATCAAAAATAAATAAGCGTTACAATCTCAGAAACTCTACCCTGCCCTATAAAGTCGCTAATGGGCCGATGGCAGGGAGTTTGGTTTGGTTTGGTTGAATTGGGGTGTGTCTTTTGGGGCATTTTCTCTACAATAAATACAAAATAAACCTTAAGAATTAAATACATGGAGAGCCCATCACAAGGTTGGATATACAGCCCCTGCCCCAAAGGGGACGTATAACAGAAATGTGGGTGAAGGGAGACAACTGACAGTGTAAGACATGGAATAATAATGACAATACATGATTGATCAAGGATTCACTGGGGGAGGGAATAAAAGAGGAGCTTATAACAAGGACTCAAGCAGAAAATGTTTTGGAAATGATGACGGCAACCTATGTACAAATATGCTTGATACCATTGTTGTATGGAATGTTATAAGAGCCCCCAATAAAAAATGATTTTATAAAAAGACAGACATAACTAACGTCCCGGAGCAGGTTATGTAGACATTATTAAATGGGAACCTTCATTGATGTAAACGTTCACCTAAAACACAATAAAAAATATTTTAAGATTAAAAAATTAAATATGCATTCAAAAGATCGGGCGGCCTCCTCCCCCACCTCTTCTTTCTCGCTCAGCTGCCAGCTCTCTAGGAATCTAGGAACGCCCATCATGGACCGCAGATTTCCTGTTTCGTGTCTGCTCTGAGATAAAATGCCAGCTGCCTACCGGAAACCACTTCCTCCGCCTGCTCCTCAGACCCAAACCTTCACCTGCAATGGCAAAAGAGTTCCTCCCTGGCCTGGGTCTAGTTGGCCTCATCCCAGGGAGTTTCTAGATGGTTCCGATCCATCAGGCTAGGCACCCTCCCACACCTGATCCTGTTCAAAACGATCATGGACAGAAAGCTAACCAGCCCCTATCTCACCCAGGAGGGGGGGGGGAGAACCTGTTGAGCAGAACTGCCCCTGGGGGGTTGTTTTTTTTGGTTGGTTGGCTGGTTGGCTGGCTGGCTGGCTGACTGATTGGTTGGCTGGCTGGTTTGGGGCCCCTGTGGGTTTTTTAGACTGTCTCTTTCTTTTCTTTTACTTTCACAAGTATTTATTGACTGCCTATGATGTGCTAAGTATTGTTTCCGGACCTGGGACCCATCAGAGAGCAAACAGACCCCTGCTCCTGGGAAGCTTACAGTCTGGCGTGCAGGACCCCCATCTCCTGGCCACTGTGATCCTCCGCCAGGTCTGCCCCTCTCTGCCTCTCAACTGCCCACAGGGGAAATTCGCAGGCCTGACACAGACAAGGGTGGTGTGCTTAGTAGTGCCCAGACAGGAGCTAGGGCTGGAAGTTGATTTGTAGTTAAGAAAGCATACTGCGGGCAGGTCAAGGGGCATGGGACCAGATTGTTCAGTTGGGGGGGGCACGCAGGGTAGTGGGCTGCCTGGTGGCTGCAGGCCCTTGTTCTTTTCAGTGGCTTCTTAGAAGGGACTTCACCTCACAGCTTGGCCAGGATGCAGTAAACACAGCTCTCCTCCACCACCATCAGCAGGGGGTGGGGAGGTAGACAACGGGGTTGAAGGGCAAGAGGAGGCCAGGCCAGGTTCTCAGGCTCGCAGCTCCCATGAGTGCCACGCCGGGCCCAACCGGCAGCCACGAGGTGGAGTCTGCCAGTCTTTAAGGAAGCAGACAGCCCCGTCTTTCTCTCATGGAGCGGCTTGTGGATTTGAACCACCCACCTTGTGGTGAGCACCCTACCAGATAACCCACTGAGCCAGCAGGGAGGCATCTGTGGGAAGGAGGTTTAATGCCAGTGGAGTTGATTATTGACCCATAACATCCCCATGGGGCAGGGCAGAGCTGCTCCGGAGGGCCTTCTGGGTTTCCATCTTTACAGAGGAGAGAAAAATAATAGTTTAAGTAGGGGGGGGGGGAGAAGGGAAAATAACTGCCTAGAAAACCCCTTGGAGCAGCTCCACACTGCCAGATGGGGTCGGTGTGATACAAAAGCACTGAATAACAGCACACCTTACTGGGAGCGCTCTGGGCTGGGCGGGAGCAAGAGAGAAAGTGGGAGGAAGGTGTTGCCTAGGAGACCCTGAGCATCTGTGACCCAAACCCACTGCCATGCCAATGCCACTGTGGCGTTTCTGAGGCTGTACATCTCTGCCGGAACAGCCTGACTCATCTTACTCCCTTGGGTTTGAACTGCTGACTTTGTGGTCCGCAGCCCAACCCAAGACCGACCACACCACCTGGGCCCCCTGAGCTTCTGTCCCGGACGACGGAAAAATGGGACAAGGGCAGTGATGGTGCTGGCTGCACCAAGGAACCCAAGGTCCCTAAATGGAGCGAGTAAAGCATCATGGGACAACAAAGACAGCACCTTTTTTAAGAGTTTTCTTTTTTTCTTTAATTAAATGCTTGTCTTGAGAGCTCTTAATCTCTTATCACAATCCATACATTCCTCCAGTCTGTCGAGCACGTTTGCACATATGCTGCCATCATCATTTTCAAAGCATTCCCTTCCCACTTAAGCCCCCTGATATCAGCTCCCCATTTCTTCCCCTCCCCCACCCACCCTCCCTCACGAACCCTTGATAAGTAATAGATTATTGTTTTCATATCTTACATCATCTTCTGTCGCCCCTCACACACTTTTCTGTTATTCATCCCCCTGGGAGGGAGTTCTGGGTAAATATTTGTGATTGATTCCCCCTTTCTCCCCTCACCCTCCCCTAATCCTCCTGGTATCTCTACTCTCCTTGTTGGCCCTGAGGGGTTTATCTATCCTGCATTCCCTGTGTTGCTGGCTCTTGTCTGTAGCAGTGTGCATGCTCTGGTCTAGTCTGATTTGGAAGGTAGAACTGAGGTCATGATAGTGGGGGGAAGGAAGCACCAAAGAGCTAGAGGAAAGTTGTGTGTTTCATCGGTGCTATACTGCACCCTGACTGACTCATCTCTTCCCTGTGAAGAGATGGAAGGGGATATCCAATTGTCTACAGATGGGTATTGGGTCTCCACTCCATGCCGCCCCCACCCTGCCAATTCACATTGGGTATGATGTTGTTCTGGGTCTTAGAGGCCTGATACCTGATCCCGTTTTTAAAATAGGAATTTGAGAGTGGAGGGAAGGACAGATATTGCCCTGGGGCTCTGAGAGGCTTTCAATTTTTTTCAACTGCTATTGAATAGATTCTGACTCATAACAACCTAATAGTGTTAGGTAGTGGGGACAGGGACAGGGGGGTGACCCTCTCCATGCCTGAAGGCCCCCTACAGGAGATTGGAAGAGAATCAGACGAGCCCTTAACCAACTACAGACTACTGGGCATGTGCCAATTCAAGGCCAAGCCAGGGGGGTGGTACACCTGGGCGGCCCAAACTAGGCCCAGGTGGGCTTAATTCAGCCAATGGGGTCAACCAATACCTTCAAACACGCCTCCCAGTCATAGGCCTGAAATATCTGGACCGTGAGACACCTTCTTCCCCCTCTTCTTCACCCTTCGGCTCCTGTCCTGTGCCTGCTGGGCCGTGTCTCTGTCTCTCTGGACTCGGGCTACCACGTGTGGGTGTGCAGTCCCACGAGGTTGCCCACGTTCAGTGACTGAAAATCTGAAACTTCTTTCATCCTTTATGAAAAAACCCACTCAGATCACAAACCGGGCTTGGGCGTGAATTCTTTCCTCCTATGAAGCCAAGTACTGTATCTCTCACCCGAGAAAAATTTAAAGCTAGGACGTAGTACAACTGGTCTTTTGGGCTTCCAAGGCTCTGAATCCTTTTCTTTCTTTTTCAAATCATTTTATTGGGGCTTGGACAACTCTTATCACAATCCATCCATACATCCATGGTGTCAAGCACATTTGTACATCTGTTGCCCTCATCATTCTCAAAAGACTTGCTTTCTACTTGAGCCTTTGGTGAGGACGCCTCATCTTACTCTTGAGGAACAGCTGGTAGGTTTGAACCACCAACCTTTCTGTTAGCAGCCCAGCAATTAGCCACTGTGCTAAAGGAGCCTTTTGCAGCTCCAAGCCCACTGCCCTGGAGTGGAGTCTGAGCAACACTGCCCCCTGTGAGTCTCCAAAGGTGCTCAGGTTGGTGAAGAAGGTCAGCAGTTCGAAAGCACCAGCCACTCTGCGAGAGACAGGCGGGCTTTCTATTCCTGTGCAGGATCGCAGTCTCAGAAACTCACAGGGGCAGTCTGACTCTGTCCTGCGGCGTCACCGGAAGTTGGCAGTGAGTGGGTGGGTTTCCAAGACTGTCAAGCATCTTTCTTCCACAGAGAGGCCGGCGGCTTTGAACTGCTGACCTTACAGGTAGCAGCCCAGTGCTTGACTCATTGTTCCACAGGCAGGGCTCCTCCCTCTGTGGAGGACAGTGGAAAACGTTGGGGGAACGACGAGCCCCGCGGGTAAAAAGGGTGCAGAAAACATTCTATCATATGCACACACTACCACCATTCTATTTATTTATTTTTCATTAAAAGATCATTTTATTGAGTACTCTGACAACTCTTACGATCCATACATTGATTACATTCAGGCATGTGTGTGCATGCTGCCATCATTCTTTTCTAGACACTGAAACTGTCTATTGAGACCTTCGTGTCAGCTCTTTTTTTCCCTCCCTCCCACCACCCTCATGACCCCTTGGATAATTATAAATTAGTATTAATTTTATATCCCACGCCGACTGCTGTCTCCCTTCCCCCATGTTTTCTGTCATTCTTCCCCCCTGGAGGAGAGTGTATGGTTGTATCAATCATTGCTAATGGTTCCCCCTTTCACCCATCCTCTCCCCCCTACCCTCTAACCTTCTAGTATCACTATTCCCACTCCTGATCCTGGATTCTCAATGACTGAGCTCTCATCTCTTAGCTACACCTGTGTACTACCACCATTTTTAAAAAGAATATGTTTGAGGGTCTAAACCAGGGGTGGGGAAAGTCCGGTCTATGGTCCATACAAGGCCCTGAAAATTATCGTCTCAGTTAACATCCCCGATTCAGAGAAAGGGTAGCAATTCCGCCCATTACATTACCCAAAGCCCCTGCCATTGAGGTGAGGCTGACTCACAGAGACCCTCTAGAACAGGGTGGAACTGGCCCCTGGGGGGTTTCAAGAGTGTAACTTTTTTCAAAATCATTTTATTGGGGCATCTTAACAGCTCTTATCACAATCCATACATCCATTGTGTCAAGCACATTTGTACATAGGTTGCCATCATTTTCAAAACATTTTCTTTCTATGTGAGCCCTTGATAACTCATTTTCCCCCTCTCCCCCTTCCTCATGAACCCTTGATAATTTATCATTTTGGGGGGGTTTTCATGTTTTACACCACCTACTGTCTCCCTTCACCCACTTTTCTGTTGTTCATCCCCCTGGGAGGGGGGTTATAGATCCATCATTGTGATTGGCTCCCCCTTTCTCCCCCAACCTTCCCGTTTCCCTCCTGGTATTGCTACGCTCATTGTTGGTCTTGAGGGGTTTATCTGTCCTGGATTCCCTGTTTCCAGCTCTTATCTGTACCAGTGTACATCCTCTGGTCTAGCCGGATTTGTAAGGTAGAATTGGGGTCATGATAGTTGGGGGAGGAAGTATTAAAGAACTAGAGGAAAGTTGTATGTTTTGTTTGTGCTATAATGCATCCTGACTGGCTTGTCTCTTCCTTGTGACCCTTCTGTAAGGGGATGTTCAATTGTCTGCAGATGGGCTTTGGGTCTCCATTCAGCACTCCCCCTCATTCACATCAATATGATTTTTTGTTCTGGGTCTTTGATGCCTGATACCTGATCCCATGAACACCTCATGACTGTAACTCTTTAATGAAGTACAGAAAGTCACATCTCTCCCAAAGAGCTGCTGGGGATTTTGAACAGAGGATCCTGCAGATACCAGCCCTGTGTGTAACCATGTCACCAGTTCCTTTTAGAGGTAATTCAACGTTTGAGCAGTATGGTCCGATAATGATGTTTCAAGATCCAAATGGTCCTTGGCGGAAAATGAGTTCTACACCTCTGGTTCCGATAGTTATTTGGCCAACTACCCACTTTAGGAAAGAAGCATTCTGCCACCCCCCTAGGCAATGCCCTTCTTGAAATTGATGCTGCTTTGCCTACTAGGTAACAAAAGTATGATTTTGTCATTCATAATTTATTTTTAATTATTTGGTTGTAGCTGTATCCCTTTAAAATATATCTAGCATGATGGGTTTCAACCGAGGTTTCACTCCATTAACCTACAGTTTTTAATAATGTTGAGCTGTTTAGAAATGTGAGTCCAGTATATTCTTGCTATACTCTAGGTTTTATACTTATACCGCTATCCCTCAGGATTATATGTACGTATAACACTATTTTCTAAGGATTATGGTCATCCATTTGCAGAAATCAGATATCGTATCTACTTGTCTCTGAAAATTATTCATTGTTGTTTAGAAGCGTGTTTTGTCTAAAGTTCTGTTGTTGGATTGATTTTGTTTGTATTACTTTTATAACTTCCCAACAGTTAAAAAAAAAAAAAGGAAAAGAAACATGAGGGGGGGTGGGGGCAGGGGGAGGAATCAATGGGAGCCAATAGCAAAGAGTTCAGGAATGACAAAGGTTTTGAAACTGAGGGTGGGGCAACTGTCCAATTATGCTGGATCTAACTGAATCTATGAGACTATGGTCAGAGCTCCCAATAAAAAAAGATCAACTTTTTTTTAAAAAAAAGAATGACAAACAAACATTCTCTAGCCATCATTCAGAATGAAGCGGGGAGGGGTCTTGCGACTGCAGCCCCTGGAGCGTTTCAGCGCCGCCCGCAGGGGGCGCCCTCGCCACTCCTACCACCGGAAGCCACTGTACCACCGGAAGCCGGCAGGCTGGGGCGACCCCGCGGGCACAGCTGGGCGCTTTTCCTCAGTGGCTGTCGTGCGGGTGACTCCGCCACGGCTGGGCTCGGGGCTGGGCGGCCTGGCCCCCAGGGGTTCCCGCCACGCAGGGGCGGGCCCTCAGCAACAGGGGGGCACTGCCCACCCCGGGGGCTGAGCTAAGGCCATTACCGCGTCCACTCAGCAGCGGCCCCTCGCTCTGAGCCATCGTGGCCCACCCCAACCAGCCCCCACGGCTCCGCAGGTGAGGGAGTGGGGGTGGGAGATGAAGCTGGTTGGTTGGGCTTTTTATTGGGGATTTTATTGGGGATTTATTGGCGGAGGTGGGGAGCAGCGGGGGAGGGGTGACCCCTTACTTCCAACCACTTATATCATCGCCCACCCCCTCAAAGCCCTACCGCCTCCTCCCCGTATCTGGTTCCCATCCCTCCTCTTCATCCTGGAAGCTGCCTTCGAATGCTTGATGATTCTCAGGTGTGAAGAGCCGGCTGTTGTGTGGCTGAAATTTGGGGATGGCAGGGTGCAGGGGGCTGCCAGCCGACTGAATCCCCACGGACACCCCTCGTGGGTGCAGCCCGGCACCTCAAGGGGCCAGGCCACTGGGGAGGCCTGCGCCACCCGCTGGAGGGCGCTGTGAGCACTGCAGCTGCCATCGCTCCACAGCCTCCAGGGTGGGTGTTCACTTCGGGGGCGGCAGCCCCTGGGGCGTGTCCAAGCCCACCAGGCGGGCACTTTCGGCCCACAGCCTCCGGGCCACCTCCTCATCCTCAGCCTCGGGGGCCGGGCTCTTCTCGCTGAACCCGCTGAAGTACTTGCCGGAAACGCCTTCCAGCTCCTCAGCCACGGCCAAGTACGTGCTGGGCTGGGCTGCCAGCTGCGGGCTCCTGACCAGCAGCCAGAAGACAGGACCTGTGCGGGCACAGAAGACAGCACTCAGCGCCCCGCCCACCTGCGCCCTTCTCCCAATGCCCTGGCCAGGCTGCCCAGCCCGATCCACGGAGCTGCTCCATGGGCGTTAGAGGCACGTGGCCTCTCAGACTCAGCCAGCCAGCCTTTCTTCTGAAGGGCCTCCTCCACGAAGCCTTCCCTGCTTCTCCCTCCACCCGCCAACCTCCGGGCTCCCCCTCCTCACGGTCACCAGCCCCTAGGTCTCCCCTCATTGAAATCTCTTGTTGCATTTTTTAATTGGCTACATCCTTGTCTTGCCCCCCTCCTTACAGATTCCTGATACCTAGCGCGGGAGTAGGAAGAAATGCCTGGCGATCAGCTTCCCAAGACGTCACAGGCATGGAAGACCCTCGGGAGCACACTTCTGAGGGACACAGAACCGACCACCCACCCACTGGTGGCTGCACTGAGCTCAAAACCACGCCCCTGCCGTGAAGTCAACACCAATTCACAGCGGCCCCACAGACCCGGGCAGAGCGGACCCCGTGGGTTTCCGAGACTAAACCTTCACAGAAGCGACCCACCTCACTTGGACAGAGTGGTGAGTTCAAATCTCCAACCTCACCAGCCGCACCTCGGGAGACGCAGTAGAGGGGACAGTGGTAAAGCCTCTGGGGGGCAGGGGGAGGAGGGCTGGAGGTCTAAAAGAGGGTCCTGGCCGTAGGCTGGGAGGATACTGGGCTGGGGGTGGGGGTGCAGGTACTCACTGAGTGTGAAGCTGGAGAAGGTGGAACTGTGCATGGCCGTGTGTCGGCCCAGCTCGGTCCTGGCCACACCAGGGTGTAACGCGTTGACAGTCACGCCCGTTCCTGCAGAGAGGCAAGAGTCCGAGAGAAAGGGGCCCCCCACGGGCCCAACTCCCCCTGACGCCTGCCCCCAAGGAGGCTGCTCTGCCCATCCTGAGCTCCCCGGAGCCTCGTGGTCTGTGCTCGAAGCCAGACCTGGCCCCTCCCTCTGAAATCGCACCATTGGATGCCAACGAGCATTTCAGGCACACGGCAACCCTACAGTCCTGGGCAGAACCGCTAGAGGGGGCACTCAAGGTGGTTACTAGAGGAGGTGGTTACTAGAGGGCCCGCCCTTTTCACCTTCAGAGTCACTGGGTGGGTTTGAACCACAACCTTTTCAGCTATGTTTAACCTCTGCATCACCCGGGCTCCCTCTGGTGTATCGCTGCCCAACTGAGTGGGTGCCAACATCCCCTGGAGAGACTGTCAAACCCAGACCCTGGGGATCCATCCCCACATCTTAAGGCTGGCTGACGTCAAGGGCAGACTGACAGGAAAACGTAAAGAGTGACTGACAGACTGAAGAAGAGTCTCACATTAAAGAACAAGTTGAAAGAATAAAGAACTAACAGACTGAAAATTCATTCCGATTGACAGAGGCCCAAGGAGAGGCTGATAGAATCAACTAGACTGAAGGACAGGTGGACACTAAAGAACAGACCAACAGAGTGAAGGAATGACTGGCAGAATGAAGGACAGACTGGCTGTGAAGTCCAGGCTGCTGGTCCACCAACCCCCCAAAATGTGTTGAAATCCCCACCCCTGTCCCTGTAGAGGTGACCACATCAAGGGACAAGGTGTTTCCTTGTTGTGTTTATCTGTGTGGAGGTGGATCCTAACTATTAAGCACTTTTGAGATCTAAAAAGAGCAGATCTAGCTGAAGCTGACAGAGAGCGCCTTCCCCCAGAGCCCCGGTGCCCTCAATCTGGGCTTCTAGCCTCCATTGCTGAGAGAGACTTCATGGCTGTGTGTGAAAGCACCCCCTTGTGGAATCTGTTGTAGCAGCCCTAAGGACTAAGCAAGACCCTCAAGCAGCTGTCTCTGCCTCAGCCTAAGCACCAGGGACAGCTTGGGTCAGGCCATTCTTTGCTGTGTGGGGCTGCGGTGCAGGGGATTAGACTGGGGGTTATGGGAGAGATGACCTATGAGGAGAGACCACGAACTATGAACTATGTGAGGAGGAAGACCAGGGAGATGGACTCAGGGGGATGGATGGGAAGCTGGACCATGAGTGCCTGGTGTGTGCATCATGGTATGCTTAACAGCACCCGCCCCCCAACTGTGAAAGCCAAAAATGTCCAACGACATTTCCCAATACCCTTTGTGGAGGTGGGACATGGACACAATCACCCCTCCCAGAGAACTCAGACTCCTATCCAGATTCAGCAGAGAATGCTGTGATTGATTAGTGATGTCTTCGCTGGGAACCTGAAGAAGGTGTGATGGCCGGTGGGTGTGCTAACTTTGTAGCTACTTTGTCCTGAGCCCATTCTTAACCTCCCGCTGACCAGGGTCAAGACAGGACTGCTCCAGATGGGGAAGTCAAGAGGGGTGTCCAGCGACGCTCCCCCACCACGCACCTTGCAGCCGCCGGCTGAGCTCCTTGGTGAAGAGGACTGTGGCAAGCTTACTCTGGCAGTAGGCCGCTTTGGTGTTATAGGCCTTCTTCTCCCAGTTCAAGTCGTCAAAGTCGATGTGCCCGGCAATGTGGGCCAGGGAGGAGAGGTTGATGATCCGCGACGGGGCCGAGGCCTTCAGCTTGTCCAGCAGCAAGTTGGTCAAAAGAAAGTGACCTGAGTGAAGAAAGAAAAGCCATTGAAAACACACTTAAAAAAAACACTTTCCAAGTGCCCTAGACTGTGCTGGAAGCATTACCCATTTGAACACGCTTGTTACAGATGGAACCAAACCCCAAAGCAAACCCGCCCCACTGAATTGATTCTGACTCACGACAACCCTCCAAGGCTGTAGAGCAGCGGTTCTCAACCTGTGGGTCACGACCCCTTGGGGGTGGACCGACCCTTTCACAGGGGTTGCCCAATTTATCACAGTAGCAAAATGACAGTGATGAAGTAGCAAGGAAAATAATTTTATGGTTGGGGGGGGGGTGTCACCACCACATGAGGAGCTGTCTGAAAGGGCCGTGGCCTTAGGAAGGTTGGGAACCTCTGCTATAGAGCTTTATGCGAGCAAACAGCTCTTCTCTCTCCCATGGAGGGGCTGGTGGCCTTGAACCTCTGACTTTGTTGTTGGCAGCCCAACGCTTATTAGACAGAGGGAGAGGCCAAAGGACCAGGAGGTCCAGAGAAAGGACCAGAGAAAGACTGATGGACAGAGTGACGTGTAGGTTGAGGGACAGACTGACAGAGACTGGACGAGTGAGCGACAGAATGAAGGGCAGGCTGACAGAGGCTGAGTGACAGAGCAGGAAGGACTCAGAAAGACTGAAGGATTGAATAACGGAGACTTGATGGACAGAGAAGGAAGCAAAAGGCCAATGGTCACCAGAAGAGGAACTGCCCACACAAACACACACAGTGACTGGGCCACCAACAAAGAGAGACCTGACAACTGGCGAAGGGGCTCGGTGGGGCAGACCTGCTGCCCTATCTCAGGGGCCAAGGTGCCCTCCCAGGGCCTGTGACCCACCCATAAGGTGCCCCTTGGGATGGCAGGCTGAGACCCCGATGCTGCCCTCAGCCTGGCCTCACGCACCCAGGTGGTTCACGCCAAACTGCATCTCGAAGCCGTCCTCGGTGGTCCAGTGGGGGCACCGCATCACGGCCGCGTTGTTGACCAGCACGTCCACTCTCTCCTCCTCTGGAAGACAGGGGTGAGAGGCACCGGGGCGTCGGCGACAGCGGCCCCAGCCTTAGCAAAGAGAAACGTGTCGCCTCACATCCAGTTGCTAGAAGGGTGCTTGGGGTGCCTGCTCTGGAGTCTCTTATCAGCATAGGTTTCTCAACAACTATCTCCCCCATCTCTGCCCCCTTCCTTGTTGAGTCTGCTCCTTTCCGTCTCAGGGGACTAAGACTCAAGCGAGCCCATGCACAGCAGAACAAAACGTCAGTGTGGCCCTGCGCCAGCCTCACAATTATTCTGGAGTCTGAGCCCATGCTTGCAGCCACTGGGTCCATCCACCGTGTTGAAGGCCTTCATCTTTTTCGCCACCCCACGCGGAGGTGAGGACGCATGCCACAGAAGGCAGTTACAGCCCATCACAAAATGGAGAAAAACGCCCAAAGTCTGAGAATCCCGACACAGATGAAAAAGCACCCAGCGACAAGCTAAAAAGCTGCGGGTTGAACCCACCCCGCCGCCCCCTCAGGGAAAAGCCCAGCAATCTGGGCTCCAAAGCCACAGCCCTGAAAAACCCTGCGGCATGCAGTGCCACGCTCACACACACGGGGGCGCCCGGAGCTGGACTCTGCTTGAGGGAGGGCCTACAGCAACCTGGAGAATCCAAAACGCAGGATGTGGTGCCCTCTGTCACCTCTGTCCCACCGGTGACACCCACACTAAAGATCCAC
Source organism: Tenrec ecaudatus (assembly GCF_050624435.1). NCBI lineage: Eukaryota > Metazoa > Chordata > Mammalia > Afrosoricida > Tenrecidae > Tenrec > Tenrec ecaudatus. Next base: position 3,413,875 of record NC_134547.1, on the reverse strand, counting down.
CTACCCAACACGTGCGCTCAAGCCAATCAGACAAGCGTGCAAATCCCACTCTACCCTTGACCAGTGGGGTGAGCCTGGCCAAGTCGTGCAGAGCCGCTCTGACTCAGTCTCCTGATTTTTTTTTTTTGGCTTGGTGAATAAGTTTGTCTTTCTGTGGGAAGCCCTCGTGGAAAATTAAGGTTTGGTTTGGCTCTCCGCAGCCCACTCCTGAGCTCTGAGAAAGCCTGCTGTCTTCTGAGCTACCCGATCTTTCTTCTGGAGCAAGAGACATTTGGGAATGACTGCACCTCTTCTTCCAAACGTCTTTCTCAGGCTTCTTATCATCAGCTGGATTCTCAGAGTAGCATGTGCTTTCTGACACATCGCCTTCATGTCAGGTGGGACGCTGTTCTTGACCTATTGAGAAAACTGTTTCTTGGGGAAGCGCTCCCCATTTTTTCCAAAGAGCTTGTTAACACACGGCCTTCCTGGCAAGGCAGTGATTATTCACCCAAACGGTATTTTCTCAGCACCTGTGACTGGGCACTGGAAGTACAGGGTGAACAGGGCACAGCCCTGCCCCCTCACCGACCGTAGTGCCACTCTTTGTCCAGCACAGCCCAACCCATGACGAGACTCAACCCCAGCGCCTAACTCACGACGAGCAGCCCTGCAGGGCAGAGGAGACCTACGGGCTCGGGCTTCCCCAGGTGGAGATCCGGGTTCAAGCAGACAGCCCCATCTTTCTTCTGGGGAGCGGTTTGGTGGGTGTGAACCACCAGCCTGGCGCCTAACTCACGGTGCCAGCCTGCATTGGTGTGTGTGTGTGTGTGAGTGAGTGAGAGAGAGAGAGAGATGTTTTGGTCGTTCTCACAGTATTTCAAACATTGTCATCATACTTAGAAGACAAAAAAAACCCTCACTGCCACCAAGTCAATGCAGCCTCACAGCGACCCTACAGGACAGGGTAGACTGGCCCATGAGTTTAGAGACCGTGACTGTTTAGAGGAGTGGGAAGCCCCGTCTTTGTACTGTGGAGTAGCTGGGGGTTTCAAACTGCCGACCCTTCGGATCGCAGCCCAACACGTATAGCCTGTGCTGCCAGGGCTACTTTTTCAGACGACAGCGTGACATCAACATGACTTCTCTAGGCCCCGGAAAACAAAAACTTCTGGTCTACAACTTGCCCCAGGTCAGCCTGTCCAACATCTACGTAGACGAGAAGGGAAGGGAGTGCTCTTGATGGAGCTGGGATGCAGGGATATTGAAAGCAGGGGGGGAGGGGCCCGAGCACAGCCTCGTGTGGATAGCAGGCAAGGGTGCCTAGAAGAGATTGACTGAGGGGGGATGTAGGCACTTGCTTGCTTTTAAAATTCAAAAGGCACCTCCAGAAAGTCACCCCAGCAAAGCTGGATAGCGGAGGCAAGCACGCACGCATGCATGTGGGCGGTGCTGCATGCAGAATGACTGTGTGCTCCCTCCCCTCTGGCCTTCCGGAATGCTGGATCCCATCTGGTGGTAAACATTGATAAGCCGACCTGGCTGGAGGCAAGGAGGCTGAGTCACTGACTTGGAGGAAATGCTGATAATAGCTGCAAGATCCTTGGCTTTGTTGAACGACATCCCCTGGCTAAGAAAAGTGGAGTTCCCTGGACCCCTGAGTATATATTCCGAGTCCCCCAGTGCATCACATGCTGGCTTCTAGCTCCACCCGTCCTGCAAGGAGCCAATGACAGCTGCTGGGTCTGGGCCCCGGGTTGTTTCCTTCTACACAACAGACCAGAGTCCAATCAGCCCAGCCAACCCACAGGGACCAAGCGCCAGTGTGTCCCCATCCAGCTAATCACAGGTTGAACTGGTTCACAGCCATCTGGGGCTGCACCTCTGAAGAAAGACCTGAAGTGTGAGGAAAACCAAAGAAGGTGCCCGCAAACAGTCCGCCCAACATTTAGGGGCCACGGAAAGCTCAGGCGCCATGACTCTGAGATGAGAAGTAGATGGGGCCCCACTACCACTACCAACTGGTCTTAAAGGGACCACGTGAGAAGGTCCTGGGTGGAGAGGGAGGAAAATGTGGAAGAGAACTCACAATCATGAAAAGGGCCGGGCAGGGTGAACAGCAACCCCAGGAAGCTGCCCACCAGTGGTAGTTACATAGTCTGTTGCCAACTTGAGACTTAAGAGTGAAGGGGTGGGGTTTAGCCTATCACATTGCAGCTTGATGACCTCACATGGAGGCACTAAGGTGATGAATAGCTTGCTGGAGGTGGGCCACACACTATCTCCCTGCCAGACATTCTTGTTGACAAGCCACATGGAGACAGGTTGATGGCACTGGAGCCTCGGAGCTGGAGAAGCCACGTGGAGACCCCTACCAGCGCTGAAATGCTTTCACCACCCCCACTGGATCCACAAGACTTCCCACCCATTGGCATGTGATCTTCCTGCATTCGGAATCATTGTATGTGTTGCATGAGTCTGAAGAGGACATTTTATAGATTGGTATCAGACATATGGGCTAATATTGGACTTATGGACTTGATCTGGACTGGGATGTTTTCTCAATATTCAATTGCTCTTTCTTATACACATGTGAGTCCCCCTGGATTTGTTTCTCTAGTCTACCCAGACTAGCACACTGCCCCTTAGAACAATCAGCTGAGAGCCGAGATCCAAAGGGCAGTGTGAGCCCAGGGAGGAAGCTCAGGAAGCAGGAAGGGAGAGGAGAGGAAGAACCTAAGAACAAAGCAGGACGTGACATTGTCGTGAGTCAGTGGCAGGAAAGAAAACCGTCTACACAATTACTGAATGGAAAGCCGATCTGCTCTGTGAGCCTTTGCCCGGATCCCCATACAAAATTCAAATGAATTAGTTAACTTTGTTTTGTTTTTTAAAAGAAAGGTCCAGCCATCTAGTTCTGAAAATCTCTCCCTCCTATGGGGGTTGAAGCTGACTCAGTGGGACTGCCCTTTTGGGTTTCTGAGACAGAAACTCTTTGCAGGAATAGAAAGCCTCATCTTTCTCCCAAGGAGTGGCTGGTGGCTTCGAACTGCTGACCCTGGGGTTCCCAGCCCAATGTGTAATCCAGGACACCACGGGTGTTCTTAGGGAGCACAGTTCCACGGTGGCACACAGGAAGTGCCGTGTGTCAGGATCGACAAGATGGCACCTGGTAGAGCGAGGTGAAACACACGTGGACTCCAGGGGGGAGTGAAGTATGACTACAGGCATACCAAGCATTTCTAAACGAACAGAATGAGAGGCAAGTGTTTCTCCACAGCTCCTCCTTTCTAGGCCTCTGCACGTCTGAAAGTGGTGTTTCCATGTCTCTAGCTCTTCCCGCAGGAAATCGGCGCCCAGACACTGATGTACACCATGTCAAAAACCCACTCTGGCTTCCCCAGAGACTCGCACCGTGTTCCTCTGAAGTGGTTTTTGATCTGGGGTGGGGGGGCTACAGGATGGGTGATGTCCAGAACCAAAAGCAGGTGGGGAGGCAAAAAGAGGAGCTGACACCAAGGGCTCAAATAGAAAGTCAATGTTTAGAAAATAAGGATGACCGCATATGTATAGATGAGCTTGATCCAATGGATGTACAGAATGTTATAAAAGCTGTCAGAGCCCCCAATAAAATGATTAAAACAAAACAAGAAAACCAAAAGCCTCCCCATTGGACCAATGGACACCATCTTGATACACAGAAAAGACTGAAGCTGTCAAGGATTTCCTCTACGGTTGGACCCACCATCGATGCTCTCGGAAGCAGCAGTCAAAAGATGAAAGGACACACTGCACTGGGTCAATCTGCCGCCCAAGGCCTCTTTAAGGGTTAAAATGCAAGGATGTTGTTTTGAAGACTAAGGTGCGCCTGACCCAAGCCATGGTTTTTGTTTTATTTGACTTTTTAATTTTTTTAACACTTTTATTGGGGGCTCTTACATCTCTTATCACAACTCATACATTCTTCCAGTGTGTCAAGCACATTTGCACATATGACGCCATCATCATTTTCAAAGCATTCTCTTCCCACTTGAGCCCGATGTCAGCTCCCCAGTTCTTGCCCCTCCTGCCCCACTCCCCCCACCTGCCCTCCCTCATGAACCCTTGATAAGTATAGACAATTTTTTCCATAACTTACATCGTCCTCTGTCACCCCTCCCCCACTTTTTCATTATTTGTCCCCCTGGGAGGGGGTTCCAGGTTGATCCTTGTGGCCATGGTTATTTTTAAACACCTCACATGGACATTAAATCGGGAAGACTGATGAAGAAACGACGATGTGTTTGCCTGTGGGGCTGGCAGCACATACTGAAAATACCACAGACTGCTAGAAGGACAAACAAGTCTGTCTTGGAAGAAATATGGCCAGAGTGCTCCTTAGAGATAAGGATGGTGTGGTAGTTATATAATCATTTGTCAACTGGACTTGAGAGGCCTAAGCATGAAAGGGTGGAGTCTAGCCTATCAATCAGGTCATAGCCAGTGAGGCCTCTGTGTGGGCATGGCCTTCTCCTGAAGGTTGTGGGAACTTCTGGATTCCTCTATGGAAGCAGGAAACACTCTCAGCTCACTCCCTGGGAGACATAGCAGCTGACAAGACACGTGGAACTCTGTTAGTGCCATGAGCTGGAGAAGCCACGTGGAGATCCTTGCCAGCGCTGAGATGTTTACACCACCACTGGATCCACAAGCCTTCCCACCTATTGGCCTGTGATCTTCTTGCATTTGGCATCATTGCATGTGTTTTGTGACTCTGAAGAGTACTTTATAGATTGATATCGGACATATGGGCTAATATCAGACCTGTGGACTTGATCTGGACTGGACTGGGACATTTTCTCAATATTCAATTGCTCTTGTATATAAAGCTGTTTCTTTTCTGTTTTTACATTTTATTAGGGAAAGCTGTTTCTTATACACCTATGAGTGTCTATGAATTTGTCCCTCTGGTCTACCCAGACTGACACAGATGGTGAGACTTCATCTTACAGACTCTGGACATGTTGTCAGGAGAGACCAGGCCCTGGAGAAGGACATCCTGCTCAGTAAAGTAGAGGGGCAGCGAAACAAGAGAAATGCCCTTGATGGATGGACGGACCCAGTGGCTGCAACAATGGGATCAAACACAGGAACATTTGTGAGGATGACATAAGTAAGACCTGGCAGTGTTTGGTTCTATGGTGCCCGAGGTCACTATGGGTCGGAACTGACTCGATGACACCTGAGAACAAGAACAAGATGACCCAGAAGCCAACCAACAGCCAGTCCACCTTGCTGAGGGTCGGCTGATATATGATTGAAAAGTGTGTTGATTGAAATTGACAAAAGAAAGAAAACCACCACCGGGTAACTGGATTTGGCCCCAGCCGACGGCTCACTCTCCAGTTTTCTTGGGTCTATTTTCAATTCAGTCCTGGAGCCCCCCAGGTCCAACCGAGCCAGCACCCTCCTGCCTACCTTGGATGATCTTCTTCGCAAACTCTCGGACGGACCTGAGGGAGGACAAGTCGAGGTGCCGGGCGTTGACACGGTGGTTCAGGGTCTCTCCCCGGATGTCCTTGGCGGCTGCCTCGCACTTCTCCATGTCCCGGCAGGCCATAATGACATTGCCTCCTGGAAGCCAGGTCGGGGACAGTGATGCAAAAATAAGCAAATATCCCATGCCTGGGGTGGCATCAAGGTCAGCAGTTTGAAACCACGAGCCTCCTATTCCTGTAAGGCCTGACAGTCTCAGGCACCCACAGGGGAAGCTCTATCCTGTCCTATAGGGTCACTATGAGTCAGAATTGACTCCATGGCAGTGAGTTTGGTTCTGGGGGGCTACAGGAGGAGCCCTGGTTGTGTAGTGGTTGCAAGTGGGACCACAAGGTTAGCAGTTCAAAACCACTAGCCACTCTGCAGGAGAAAAATGAGGTTGTCTACTCCTGTTAAGAGTTGCAATGTTGTGCTCGCTTCAGCAGCACATATACTAAAATTGGAACAATACAGAGAAGATTAGCATGGCCCCTGAGCAAGGAAGACATGCAAATTCGTGAAGCATTCCATATTTTAAAAAAAAGTTACAATGTCTCGATTGCTGAAGACAAAATGGGTGCATAAGCTAATGTAGTAAAGAAAGCCGATGGTGCCCAGCTATTAAAAGATATAGCGTCTGGGGTTATAAAGACTTGAAGTTTAACAAGCGGCCATCTAGCTCAGAAGCAACAAAGCCCACATGGAAGAACACACCAGCCTGTGTGATCACGAGGTGTCGATGGGATCAGGTATCAGGCATCAGAAGACCCAAAACAAACAACCATTTGTATGTAAACTATGGGGGTTGGAGTGGAGACACAGGGCCCATCTGTAGACGATTGGACAACCCCTCATAGAAGGGTCACAAGGAAGGGACAAGCCAGCCAGGGTGCAGGATAGCACGGACAAAACATATTGCTCTGGTTCTTTAATGCTTCTCCCCACCCCCACCCCATGACCCCACTTCTAGCTTACAAATCTGGCTAGACCAGAGCATGTACACTGGTACAAATAAGAGTTGGCAACACAGGGAATCCAGGACAGATAAAGCCCTCAGTACCAATGGGAGTAGCGATACCAAGAGCGTAGAGGGAGCGTGGGGAGGTGGGGGGTGGGGGGCAGGAATTGATCGCAATGATTGACAACCCCCCAGGGGGACAAACAACAAAAACATGGGTGAAAGGAGACAACGGATGGTTGTAAAATATGAAAATAAAAATAATTTATAAATTATCAAGTGTTCCCAAGGGTGGAAGGGACGGGGGGAAAAGAGGAGCTGATACCAAGGGCTGAAGTAGAAAGAAAATGCTTTGGAAATGATGGCAACATGTGTACAAATGTGCTTGATGCAAATGATGTATGGATTGTTATAAGAGCTGTTAAAGCCTCCAGTGAAATGATTTATTAAAAGAAAAGCGTTACAGTGTCAGAAACTCACAGGGGCAGTCCTACCCTGTCCTGCTGCGTCTCTATGACTCAGCATCCACTAGATGGCAGTGAGTTTATCCAAGAGAAATGAAAACCCAAGCCTGCACAGAGATGCGCCCCACCCATGTTCACAGCCCAGAGCTGGCGGCAACCCAAGCGCCCACCGACAGATGCGTTGACCAACAGAATGTGGGGCATACAGTGATGGAACGCTCCAGACCAAACCCACTGCCACTGGGTCAGTTCCTACTCAGAGCGACTGGAGAGAGCGGGACAGTTCTGCTCTGTGGGTTCCAAGGCTGTCCACATTTATGGAAGCAGACAGCCTCGTCGTTCTCCCTAAGAGCAGCCGGTGGGTTTGAACCAGCTGGTCTTGAGGTGAACGGCCAAAGGCTAAGCCCACTGAACCACTGGGAATCTGGGTCATCTGACAAAGGGACCAAAGCACCAATACAGGCAACCTCCTGGGTGGGTCTCCAACATTTCACCAAAGATAGGAAGCCAGTCCCCAAAGGTCACACCCAACATGATTCTACTAAGATGAATTGTCCCCAGCAGGGAACGCCTAGCCTCTGACCTCGGACGCTGCCCACTCAACTTGTACCATGTCGAACTGCGGGAAGAGCGAGATTGACACCACAGAAAATCCTGCAGGGAACCATCTGGGCATCCCACTGTGGTTGAGTGAAATTTCTGAACGAAGCTCTTCGCCCCAACTCTCCCATCACTCCCGCCCCAAAGTGGGTGGGACTATGCAAATCAGGCATGTGTGACCCACCAGAGGGGACTGGTCTGTTGTCATTACCAGTATACACCCCTGGCTACAAGGATGAGGCACCTTTGACGAGATCTTTGAAGTTATCCAGGGCACACTGGACCAATCTGTCTCGGAAGTACGGCAGGGTGCTCCTTAGAGGCAGGGATGGTGAGACTTCATCTTACAAACTGTGGACGTATGTGAGGAGAGACCAGTCCCTGGAGAGGACATGATGCCTGGTAGAGGGGTAGAGAAAAGGAGGAAGGCCTTCGAGGAGATGGACTGGACACCGTGGTTACCTCCATGGGCTCCGGCGTGGGAACGATTGTGACAGTAGCCCAGGAGAGGATGGGACTGTGAGACAGAGCACCTGGCTTCCTGGGCCCGAGGCAGAGGCCAAGGACCACGTGGTTGAGAAGCTAAGAACCAAAGAGAGACTTGGCTGCTGGCTGAGGTGAGGTGTAGCTTTGCACCAGCAACTGAATCCTTCCTGTTTGCTGATCCGGACTTGTGATAGCCTATTGGCTTGGCTAATACACCAAACTCACTGCCATCGGGTCAATACCGACGCATAACGGCACGGGAACCGCCCCTGTGAGTTTCCGAAACTGAGACTCTTTACAGAATAGTAAGCCTCCTCTTTCTCCCATGGAGTGGCTGGTGGTGTCAAACAGCTGACCCTGTGGTTAGCAGTCCAATGCGTCACCACTATGCCGCCATGCTCCTTAGCTAATAAACCCCCTGGATTGTGAGTTGTGCAGCCATTGCAAGGAATGATCGAACCTAGCACAAAGTGGCGTGGGAGGCACGGTTGGTGTCAGGCTAGACCAAGAAGGATGGGGAAGGAGGCCTGGCTGACCCCTGCCTCGCTGCCATAGGAAAGCCAGAGGTGGTCCGATATGCCCCCCACTCATGCCATTTATTGCACCCATCGCTTCCTCTGAGGCCCCAGACCCTCCCCATGTGTCCCAGGCACACAGGCTTTGGGGACTGAAAGTAGTTTCGGGTCCTTGTAGTTTCTACCACTTGCAACCAAACTCGACTATCTCAGGGGACCCAACCCCGTCTCCTCCCTCCTGTCCTCACGCCTGGGCCACAGAAGCGGGTGGCCAAGGGTACTCTACCTCTTCTGGCCAGTTCCAAGGCAGTCTGCTTCCCGATGCCTGTGTTGGCTCCCGTCACGATAACGGTCTTCCCGGGTATGGTGGCCTTACTAGGACAGGCCCCACCACCAACATAGTCCCTGAGGGTGAGAAAGGACACTCATCAGCTGTGAGTCCCTGCTGTTTTGCATGGGCACACCCACTGAGATGGGGATAGGAAGAAAGGCCTGACAATCTCTGAAAAAACAATCAGCCAGTCAACAACCTATGGATGGAGGTGGGACGAACCCCTTGGGCAGAGACCACTGCCCACCCACCCCAACCCCCAGAGGAAGTGCTATTTAAACCTCATACCCATGGGAATGGGGGCAGGGATTAGGAGGGGGCGTGCCCAAAAGTCACAGGAAAATGAGAGAAAAAACAGAGATTTCTTCTTGTCCACAAACTTTTTGAAGCCCCCTCGTGCTTTATCTTACCTGATAAACAAGGTCTGCTCTGGGTACCAGGAGCCCTGGTAGTTGGTGGGTTACGCATTGGGCTGCGATATGGCAGTTCAAAACCACCAGCCGCTCCTCAGGAGAAAGAAGGGACTTACTACTCCCAAATAGAGTTACAATCTCAGAAATCCAGAGACACAGACTCACTCAATGGTATAGTTTGGTTTTGGTTTGCTCCGGGTACTGAGCCCTTTTAAGATCTATCCATAAGGGGACAAAGTGACAACAGCAACGGGAAAGATAAGACAGAGACCTTACGGGGGCAGGGAGTTTACACGAGGAGCCCTGGTGCTATAGTGGTTAACATGTTGGACTGCTAACAGCAAGGTCAGCAGTTCAAAACCACCAGACTCTCTTTAGCAGAAAACTGAGGCTTTCTACTCAGAAACCCACAGGGTCAGTTCTACCCTGCCCTGTAGGGTCACTATGAGTTCGAATCAACTAGACAGTAGTGAGTTTTTAGAAGTTTAAAATTCTCTCTTAAAAAAAAAAAAAATTCTCTCTTGTTGAATTTGCCCGCATCCATCCACTGATCAGGTGCAGGTTTAAACATTTTCTGTTTGGAGTAAGTCCGACCATGTGTGAGCTGGGGCCCTCTGTAGTCTTTGGGGGTGTACTCTACAATATCCCACGCAAACAGGTTCTTCGTTTACTGAGTTGGGCAACCCCAACTGGCACCAAATTTCTGACAAGGCGCCTTAGAATGGTATTGGGGAGGGGGCTGAGAGAGGGGGCTCTCAAAAAAGTTGCTGGCAAACGAATTCACCGTTTGAGTCGGGAACTAAAGTTATGGAAACACACAGGTGCGGTCCTGGGGTCTGGGAAAAGAACATTTCTTGTTTGTTTGTTTCTTCTTTATAAGTGGGTGGAAAAATGGAAGAAGATCGTGGAACGTTGCCCGGAACGTTCTGAAGTCCCCTCGTGTATGTCCCTTGCACCAGTCCAGCACGTGGCTCAGAGAACATGCACCCTCAAAATTCCCGCTCAGAGTCGCCAAGTCCAGGAAGGAAAAGAGCACACGGACAGGACTTCCTCCGAGTGACCTTGAGCCCGATCAGGGGACCGGGGACCCCTCGCGCCCTGGGGGCTGCGGGTCTGGAAGGCCGGCGATTCCGGGGTCCGCCCGGAGGGGCGGCGGTGGCCGGACCTCCCGCCCTTCCCGCAGGAAAGCGCCGGGGACAGAGCGGGTACTCACTTGAGCAGCACGGCGCCGCCCACAATCGTGCCCGCCACGGACAGGGGCAAGAGGTAGCGGTTCATGCCGCCTGGGGCCGAGCTTCCGCGGGGAGCAGCGCGCACACCGGGCCCGGGTCGCTCGGGGGCTTTAGCGCTCCTTCCCTGCGCCCCACGTGAATGCCCGCACAGGACTAGCAGGGAGCTGGAGTTTCCGGAAGTGGGTCCGTGGGGCGGGTCTTCCGGGGGTGTGACCAATGGGAATGGGTTATGGTCGCATAGACTGCTGGGATTCGTAGTTTTAGGTGCAGGATTGGGAGTTCCGGTGGCAGGGGGGTTACTCAGCGGGTTGCTAACAGCAACGTTAGCTGTTCGAAACCAGCAGTCGCTCTCCGGGGAAAAGATGAGAATTCTTAGTCCCGTAAAGGCTTACGGTCTCGGAAACTACCCACAGAGGAGTTCTACTCTGGCCTACATAGTGACTATAATTAGGAACGTGACAGTGACATGAGAAGTTGTCCAGATGGTTCCGACTCATAAGGACAGTGTGTCCAGTCGAGCAGAACACAGCCCGATCCTGCGCCATCCTCACAATTGTTCCTAGGATTTACTGCAGCGCAGTGTCTCAAACCATCTATCTTATCGAGGGTCTTCCGCTCTCTTGCTGCCCCTCTCCTTTACCAAACATGAGACACTAGTCTCTCCTGACAACATGCCCAAAGGACGTGAGCAAGATTTCACTCTGCGATACATTAGGTCGTCAGAAGTCAAAACAGATTTGACCACAGGCAACAACTCCCGAAAACTCCCTGTCACCGAGCCCCTATCACGCTACAGGACAGAGTGGGACTGCCTCTGTGGGTTTCCAAAGCAGTAAATCTTGACTGGAGTAGATGGCTTCGTCTTTCTTCCACTGAGCGGTAGGTAGTATCGAACTATTTACCTGCGCACAGCACCCCACTACACGCAACCCACTACACCACCCACGTGCACAAGTAACAACTGAAGTTTGGTATTGAGGGCATTGTATGGGCCAAGTACTGTACTGACTAAATAGTATTTCCTTTAATTCACACACACACACACACACACACACACACACACATACACACACACAAACCTTAAAACACTCCCTTCCATTGAGTCAATGTTGACTCACAGAGACCCTACAGGACAGGACAGAACTGACACCCTGTGAGTTTCTAAGACTTTAAGTCTTTGCAGGGTAGAAAGGCCCATCTATCTCCCAAGGAGTGGCTGGTAGTTTCAAACTGCCGGCCTTACGGTTAGCAGCCCAACTGCTAACCACTATGCCACCAGGGCTCCCCTACCCCACCCCCTGTCCACCAGTACAGGCTTTATGGTCAAGATCTCACACACACAAGAAAAGTGTAGGTTCATTAGTTGGATAGAGACTGATGGAATCCCCAAGACTACATTCCTTACTCACCTTTCAGGACCCGAAGTGAACTCACATGGATGGTTCAATTATCTGCCAAACAATAGGCCTGTAAGAGAAACAATAAGACTAGGGAGGTACCAGAGCTTAGACTCCAACCATTTGAGACCCAAAGGACCCCGCTGACAAAGGTGAGAAGCTCAGGGCAGGAGGAAGCGGGACACCTCTGGTGGCACTGAGGGAATCGCACTCAGTGACGGAAGCACAATGTGTCTGAACTGTTGAGTGGAACACTTCATCTAATTCACAATACAGAAGACTTTTGTGTTTGTCTGGCTTTTCTTAAGGGGGACGGCAGCATTCACCCCAGGACAGAGTTCAAAGGGACAAGGACAAAGCAGGACGTGGGATATGTGGTGTTACAGGGCTATCGATGGCGCCATCAATGACGTGAAGCAACCCATGGAATGCCCACTGGAAATATGTCCTGCTTTGGAAGCCTTTGGTCAATTCCCAATAATAATGACAATAAAAGTCTGCTTTTGTTTCCAAAATCATTTTATTGGGGAGGAGATGAATCAGTCAAGGTGTGATATAGCACCGATGAAAAATACAACTTTCCTCTAGTTCCTAAATACTTCCCTCCCCGACCCCTCCACTGTCATGATCCGAATTCTACCTTGCAAGTATGGCTAGACCAGAGGATGTACACTGGTACAGAAAGGAACTGGAAACACAGGGAAGCCAGGGCGGATGATACCTTCAGGACCAGGGGTGTGAGTGGCGATACTGGGAGGGTAGAGGGAGAGTGGGTTGGAAAGAGGGAGCCGATTACAAGGATCTGCATGTGACCTCCTCCCTGGGGGATGGACAACAGAAAAGGGGGTGAAGGGAGATGTCGGACAGGGCACAATATGACAAAATAATAATTTATAAATTATCAAGGGCTTATGAGGGAGTGGGGAGCGGGGAAGGAAGGGGAAAAAAAGAGGACCTGATGCCAAGGGCTTAAGTGGAGAGCAAATGTTTTGAAAATGATGAGGACAATGAATGTACAGATGTGTTTTACACAATTGATGTATGTATGGATTATGATAAGAGTTGTATGAGCCCCTAATAAAACGTTAAAGGGGGGGGGGCTGATACCAAGGGTTCAAACAGAAAAAAATTTTTTTGAAAATGATGATGGCAACATATATACGAATGTGCTTGATACAAATGATGTATGGATTTTTATAAAATCTGTAAGAGCCTCCAATAAAATGATTTTTAAAAGAAAAAATAAATAAATAAAATCATTTTATTGTACATGTTGCCATCATCTTCTTTCTACTTGAGTCCTTGGTATTAGCTCCTCATTTTTCTTTTTCTTTTTTTTTTTTTTTGTTAAATGCATAGTTTATTCTTATTTGCACGGAGTTCGAAACATTCTGAGGCATAGCATTCGTGCTAAGGAAGTGCAGGAATCAGTTCGTACCTCCATGGAGCTGCTCCAGTGAAGGAGTTCACAGGAAGGATGTTTGTGTATAAGATTTTTTAAAAACATTTTTTTAGAGGCTCATACAACTCTTATCACAATCCACACATATACATACATCAATTGTATAAAGCACATCTGTACATTCTTTGCCCTAATCATTTTCAAAGCATTTGCTCTCCAAGCTCCTCATTTTTCAATAGGCTTTCTTATCACCGTCTTGAGAAGTTGACTCACATGGTTCCTAGGGGATGGGCTGGAACTGCCCCAGTGGGTTTCTGAGACTCTGAACTCTTCACGGCAGGATGAGCTGGAACCGACTCAATGCCAGCGAGTCTGGTTTGAGTTTCTGAGATGGTCCCTCTTGGGGATGTAGCCAGGGTGATAAGAGGCCTCTCCCCTTTCATGGATGGTGGGGTGGGAGTGGGGACTTCTGGGTTCTGCAGAGTGAGAACTTGGAAGAAGCAAGATGCCACAGAAGCTGAAGGAAAGCCCCTCTGACCTGCCTCCAAACACATCTTGTGTCTCGCTCATACTCCACTCTTCCTGGACGTGCCTCTTGGATCGTGATTTTCCCTCGCTGCGCTGCTGGGTCCTCTTATCCAACAAAGGAATTGAGAAGCAGTCTCCAGGGAGAGCCATAAGTTAATGCACCAAAATGGCCACACTTCAGCTAGGCAGGCATTCCCTGGTGCGTCCCTGTGTGAGGTTTCTTAAGTAGGTAATACCTCAGTTCTTGGCTTCCCACAGGAAAGAATTCATGCCGAAGCCTGTTTGTCATCCAAGTGGGTTTTTATGAAGCACGGGGGCAGTTGCAGGTTTTACAGTCTGGGGAAGCAGGCTGAGCCACGTGGAAGCTGCGCTGGGGCTCACAACCGGTCACGTGAGCAACCTGGGGGAACAGCACACCCACACGTGCAGAACCCATGCCAGAGAGAGCTGCACTGCAGGAGCGCGCGCTGCGGCCGGGTAACAAGAGAGGCACTTCAGACCTCTGGCTGGGGAGGCGCGGTTGAAGGTATTGGTTGACCCATTGGCTGAATTATGCCCACCTGGGCGATGTGCTGGGCCCAGGCCTAGTTTGGGCTTCCAAGGTGTACCGCCCACCTGGCTTGGGGGCTGAATTGGAGAATGCCCAGTTCAGGAGTCTTCATGGGTGTCTAATGGTCGCCTGATTCACTTCCTACCTCCTTTAGGGGGCCTGTACAGGCATGGGAAGGACAGCCCCCTGTCCCTATTCTGGCTACCTAACACTTAGACCCACCTGGAGGACGTTCCCCACCCCCACCATCACCAAGCGCACCCAGAGGCATGATGAGTGCTTCCTGTTTCTCTGCCTGCTTGCCTGAATAGCACGGACCAGCATGAGTTTTCAATGTGTGGACATCATACTGTTAATGGTTTCAGGAGCCTGCCGCCCTCAAAATTGTAACAGGTATAAAAAGACACACACAAGGGGAGACATCGGACAGTGTAAGATATGACAAAATAATAATAATTTATAAATTATCAAGGGTTCATGAGGGAGGGGTGGAAATGAGGAGCTGATACCAAGGTCTCAAGCAGAAAGCAAATCCTTTGAGAGTGATGGTGGCAACAAATGTACAAATGTGCTTGACACCATGGGTGGATGGATGGATGGATAGATGGATTGCAATGAGTTGTATGAGCCCCCAACAAAATGATTAAATAGAAATTAAAAAGACACACACAGCCCACAAAAGCACCAATATCGGATCATTTCCTACTGGCCACCACTGGAAGAAGCAGTAATGTTCGTCCCAGTCAGTAAGCTTCCCGATACAACAGAAAGGATGGCTCTGATCGGACATCCGGCAGATTTTTGGTCTCTTGGCATCTATGTAAAGGGAGTCTCTTCCTCTTTTGGGAATGAGCCCCAACAACCCTTAATATGTAAAGAGCACTCATGAATAAACAAATGAAACAAGAAAAAAGACGCATCGCGCCCCCCACCCCATCAAAGAGTGGAAGAAACAGGACTTGATGGACAATCTTCAGAGAAGGAAACTCAACAGACAGATGAGACTAGTCACCCTGACTGGGAATCAAAGAAATGCCTATTAATACAATGATGAGATCATATTCTTCACCTATCAGATGGGCAGGAACAGAAACTATGATAATATCCAGTGTTGGCAAGGATGTGGGAAAACAGGTATGCACACCTTGCTGGTAGGAGTTCCATTGCTGCAGGTCTCCTAATGGGCCATCCAGCCATGTGGGTCAAAACCATCTCTTTGACCCAGCCATCCCATCATAGGAATCAGCATGGAGGAAATGATTGGATATGTGGAATGAACAAAACATTGAAAATGTTTTTCATAGTCTTATCTACCTTTGGGAGACCCTGGAAGCTTGATTTACATGGAGGTCGCTGTGAGTCAGAGACAACCACAATGGAGCAAGGGAAATCCATGTGGATGTCCATGTGCGGGGGCATGCCCACACACCAGGGTAGTACAAATGGTGAAGGAACCGGCTGCTACCCCAAAGGCCGGTGGTTCAAGTCCACATAGAGGTACCCAGAAAAGGCTTGGTGTTCCTTCTACTTGTGAGAAACCAGCCATTGGAAGCCCTGTGGCAGGTGGGAGAGTGGGGAAGGGAGGGCAAGAAAAGAGGAGCTGATACCAAGGGCTCAAACAGAAAGAAAATATTTTGAAAATGATGATGGCAACATATGTACAAATGGGCTTGATACAATCGATGTATGGATTGTCACAGGAGCTGTAAGAGCCCCCAGTAAAATGATGTATTAAAAAATTTTAACATAAAAATAGGAAAAGAA
Source organism: Tenrec ecaudatus (assembly GCF_050624435.1). Taxonomy (NCBI): domain Eukaryota; kingdom Metazoa; phylum Chordata; class Mammalia; order Afrosoricida; family Tenrecidae; genus Tenrec; species Tenrec ecaudatus. Next base: position 3,397,742 of record NC_134547.1, on the reverse strand, counting down.
AACCCTATGGTGTGGGAAGGAAAGAAGGAGAGAGAGAACAGGAAGAATCCAAATGAGGAAATTGCAACTCATGTTGTGAAACAAAATGTGGCAGTGTTGTCGAGTGGAAAACCGCTTTGCTCTGTCAACTTTCACTCAAACCACAATGTAAAAAAAATAGAAAAGAATGCCAATCGCTTCTTGGCCTTTTGGCTAATATCAAGTGTAGTATCTGTTCTTATCAGTTTACTATCTGATACGGCCTCTATCCGAGGACAATATATTAAATGGATTTTGGGAGCAGGGAGTTGGAATAGGAGTTTGCTCCGTCCACTCCATGCATCGACCTGGTATTGCAGTACTTCCAGGAACGGTGCACCCCCTCAGGGGATTCAAAAAAAAAAAAAGAAAGAAAAGAATGCCGAAAGTACCAAGCTGTCTTGGAGTACAGCCAGAAGGCTCCTTAGATGCAAGCATGGTGAGCATTCTCCTCGTGTGCTCTGGATAGATTAGCAGAGGGAACCGGGGCCTGCAGAAGGACATCAAGCCAGGTAAAGGAGAGTGAGCAAAAAACGAGGAAGACTCTCAATGAGATGGACTGGCACTGTGGCTACCATGCTGGGCTCAAATATAGCCACCATGTGAAGACGGCGAAGGATCGGTCAGTGTTTCATTCTGGTGGACGTAATGCTTCAATTCCCTGCCATCGGGTCAATTCGGACTCATAATAACCCTATAGGTCAGAGTAGAACTGCGCCCTGTAGGTTTCTGAGGCTGAAATTCTTTACAGGAGTGGAAAGCCTCATCTTTCTTCCACAGAGAGGTTTATGGGTTCAAACTGCTGACCTTGTGGTTAACAGCCCCATGCATAACCACTACACCACCAGGGTTTTACAAAGAGGTCTTTATTAGTTAGAGCTGACTCGATGGCACCTAACAACAGGTAGGAACCCAAAGCAGCCCTAGACATATTGTGGCAGTTACATGTGTTCAACTTGTAACTGGTAGAGTCTAGCCTGTCAATCAAGTCACAGCCAATGAGGTCTCTGTGTTGGCATGGCCTTCTCCTAAGGATTCTGGGAACTCCTGTCTTCCTCCCTGGAGGCAGAAGACACTCTCTCTGCTTTGTTTTCCTGCTGACAAGCCACATGGAGCTACGCTGATGGAGCTGGAGAAGCCATGTGGAGATTCACGTCAGTGCTGACAAGCTTCCACCACCACTGGATTCCCAAGACTTTCCATCCACTGGCCTGTGATCTTCCTGCATTTGGCATCATTGCATGTGTTGCGTGAGTCTGAAGAGGAATTTATAGACTGATATCGGACATATGGGCTAATATCAGACTTACGGACTTGAACTGGACTGGGCTGCGGTGTTTTCTTAATATACAGTTACTCTTGAATATAAAGTTCTCTATTACACACATATGAGTGTCTCTGGATTTGTTTCTCTAGTCTACCCAGACTAACACACATACGTATATGGCTGGGTTCCAATAAAACTTTAACAAGCAAGTAGAAACTGAGTTTGCTGAGCCCCCTGTGATAGAGTGTAGAAAGATAAAGGTTTTTTTAACCGTTTTATTGGCATATAATTTACATATCATACAATTCAATAGCTCAATTGTTCAATCATATCCAGGAGAACTGTGCAATCATTACCATATCAATTTTAGAGCACCCCCAATGGTTACATCGTCTTTAAAATGAGTTGTGCAATCACGGTCCGTTCTAGTGCTCCTACTTTCATCTTTTATTCCTGATATCCCCTTTCCATCCCTACACCCACCCCTGCATCCCCTATCACTATGCATCCACTCCTCCTGTGCTTCACAGACGGGAAACCCGACAGAAGCAATAAAAACAAAATCAAAATAAGATCATAAGGATGAACGATAAAATGCATGACAAGGAGCTGGCCACCTTGCGTGCCAGAAGTCTGCTGGCTGTGAATGCTGTTATTATAAAGAGAACAATGCATGTCAATCCTCTGCTTTGAAGACTCCCCACTGGGTTCCCAGACACACCCAAGATCCTTAGATACCTATTTGGACTTCAAAGAGTCTGTAGGTCTCCTTGTTGATAAGTTCCTGCAAAGTGTCAGGTGCTGTCCTGGGTGCTGAGGAAAAAAGGTCGTGTTATTGGGGAATAGGCCAAGACCTGCAGTAAGAGAACTAAAGAGAAGAACAGCTGAAGCTGAAAAATAGAGGGGACAAATGGTGCGTAAGCAACTCTGGCGAAGAAAGCTCATGGTGCCCGGCTAGCAAAAGGTCTTAAAGTCTTGAAGGTAAACAAGCGGCCATCTAGCTCAGAAGCAACAAAGCCCACATGGAAGAAGCACACCAGCCTGTGCGATCACGAGGGGTCGAAGAGATCAGATATAAGGCATCATCAGAACAAAAAAAATCTTACCATAGTGAATGAGAGGTGGGGTGCAGAGTGGAGACCCAAAGCCCATTTGTCAGCCACTTGAGATCCCCTTGCAGAGGGGTCTAGGGGAGGAGATGAGTCAGTCAAGGTGTGATGTAGCAACAATGAAAAATACAACTTTCCTCTAGTTCCTAAATGCCCCCCCCCCTATTATCTGAACTCTACCTTACAAGTCTGGCTGGACCAGAGGATGTAAACTGGTACAGATAGGAACTGGAAACACAGGAAATCCAGGGTGGATGAACCCTTTAGGACCAGTGGTGTGAGTGGTGATACTAGGAGGGTAGAGAGAGAGTGGGTTGGAAAGAGGGAACCAATTACAAGGATCTACATGTGACCTCCTCCCTGGGGGACTGACAACAGAAAAGTGGGTGAAGGGAGACGTTGGACAGGGCAAGATATGACAAAATAATAATTTATAAATTATCGAGGGCTCATGAGGGAGGGGGAGGGAAGAGAGGGGACCAAATGAGGACCTGATGCCAGGGCCTTAAGTGGAGAGCAAATGTTTTGAGAATGATAAGGGCAATGAATGTACAGATGTGCTTTGCACAATAGATGTATGTATGGATTGTGATAAAAGTTATATGAGCCCCTAATAAAATGATTTTTTAAAGAAAGAAATGAAAAACTAGAGGGGAAAAATCCAAGTGTCAAATGGTAGCATTGAAGGATTCTCTGGCTCAAATGAAATGTTGAACATTGCAAGAAGCATCAAACGACGGATGGAATACAGAGACAGAGACAGAGAGAGAGAGCCACCACATTGTGCCAAAAAGAACTGGTTGACATTCAACCATTTCAAGAGGTGACATATGATCAAGAACCAGTGGTCCTGACAGAGGTCCCCCTCAACACAAGAACACTTTGTTCTAATGACCTGGCATTCTGTAATGTTCACCTTCCCAACATGATCCCTGAAGTCAAAGTTGGTGCATAACCAATGTGAAGAAAGTTGATGGTGCCTGGCTATTAAAAGATATAGCATCTGGGGTCTTAAAGACTGGAAGTTAAATAAGTATTCATCTAGCTGAGAAGCAACAAAGCCCACGTGGAAGAGGCACATACACACACCCCATGTGATCCTGAGGTGTCAGTGGACAGGATCAGATATCAGGCATCAGAAGACTCAAAACGAACAAATATGTTCATGCAAATGATGGAGGTCATAGAGGACCCAAAGCCCATCTGCAGACAATTGGACATTCCCTCACAAAAGGGTCACAAGGAAGGAATGAGTCAGCCAGGGTGCAGCATAGCACCTACGAAACACAACATTCCTCTAGTTCTTTAATGCTTCCTCCTTTTCCCTGTCTTTACAAATCTGGCTAGACCAGAACATGTACATTGGTTCCATATAATAGCTCTTGACACACGGAAACCAGGATAGCTAAACCCCTCAGAAACAATAATGGAAGTAGCGATACCATGAGGGTAGGGAGAAGGCTAGGGGGAGAAAGAGGGAGTAACAGGGAACCAACTGCAATGATCAAAGTATAATCCTCTCCCCCAAAGAGACGAACAACAGTAGCATAGGTGAAGGGAGACAGTGGAACATGTAAGATATGAAAATAATAATAATTTGTAATTTATCAGGGTCCTCCAGGAGGATGGGAGGGTTGGGGGGAGGAAAAAAGAGGAGCTAATACCAAGAGCTCAAGAAGAAAGAAAATGTTTCGAAAATGATTATGACAACCTATGGACAAATGTGTTTGATACAATTGATGTATGAATTATTATAAGAGCTGTAAGAGCCTCCCAATAAAATGATTTATTAATTTTTAAAAAATTTAAAGAAAAGAAAGAAGTCCAACCTACACTGAAGGCCTTGGTTCCAGAAATTCACAGAGTACCAATTGAGATCTCTCAACAAACAGATGTTACACTGGAAGCATTCACACTCACACACACACACACACAAAACACAGCAAAGTAAGATGGCTATTTGGCCAACAGACTGGAAGGTGTCCATATTTGTGTTCATTCCAAAGAAATGTGATGCTACTGAATGTGACAATATTGAACAGTGTCCTTAAAAGCACATTCAAGTACGATTAACCTGAAGACAGTTTAAAAATAGCTGTAGTACACCAACAGGAGACTGCCAGGTATTCAAGTCAGATTCAGAAGAGGACATGGAACGAGAGATACCACCGCTGACGTTAGATCGATCTTGGCTGAAAGCAGAGACTACCAGAAAGATGTGCACCTGTGTGTTTCATTGCATGTGTAGAGGGATTTGTGTGGATTCTCACAAATAAGGGATAACATCATTAAAAAGGGCAGGAACTCTAACACTACATGGTGTTTATACAGAATCCACACATAGACCAAAAAGCTGTCTTCAGAGAATCCCTTAGTTGGCTACCACATCGTCTAAAATTGGGGAAAGGTGTGTGTCATGGTTGTGTCCTTTCACCATGCTTATTCCATCTGTATGCTAAACAAATCATCTGTGTGTTCATCTGGGTACTTTAGAGAAACAAATCCACAGAAACTCCTGTATAAGAGAGTTTTATATAAAAGTTAAGTGCGCATCAAGAAAACATCCCAACCCAGTGCTGCCCAAGCCCACAAGTCCAACATTAACCTATTAACCCATATGTCCAACACCAATCCACAATCCTCCTCCATCTCACAAAACAGACGCAATGATGCCGACTGCAGGAGGAAAGCCAAGTCAGTGAATGTGTAAGCATCTCTGTGTTGGCAGGGGTCTCCACACGACTGCTCCAGCACCCAGGGCTGCATCGGGGCAGGTCCATGTGGCATCTCCTCGGGTAAGTCCTGTAGGAAGTAAGCCTTGCCAGCTAAAGCAGGGAACTGGCTAAGACAGCTGCACCCTGGTCCGACCATCACAAAGCAAGAGACCCAAGAATTAGAAAGGCGAGCCTCACTAAGCTGTTTATCTCTCCACCCTTCAATTAATCTCACATGTGTTTACCGTCCAGGTTGGCACAATCTGAGACATTGGACGATGTGAAGAAGAACGTGGCACCAAGATTGGAGGAAGACTTATTTTAACAACCCTGGGCAAGCAGATGACACAATCTTGTTTGCTGAAAGTGAACCAGGCATGAAGGACTCCCTGATGAAGACCAGATACACATCAATGGCAAAAGAACTCAAATCCTCACAACTGAACCACTAAGCAGCATCAAGATAAACAAAGAAAAGATTGACGTTGTCCAGGATTTCACTTGACTTGGCTGCACCCTCAATACTCGTGGAAGCAACAGAAAGAGACATCAAATGACACATTGCAGTGGGAAAATCTCTAGCACAAGACCTCTTTCAACTGTTAAAAAAGTGAAGCTGTTACTTTGGAGACTAAAATGCACATGACCCAAAGCATGGTACTTTCAATCGCCTCAATATGCATGTGAACACTGCACATTGAATAATGAAGACCAGTAAAGAATTGATGCATTTAAATTATGGTGTTGGCAAAGAATATTGGCAGTACCATGGAGTGCCAGCAGGAACAACTCAATGCCAAGGAGACCCAAATCCTGGGCCAATCATGATAAACAGAGAAAAAGTTTACGTTATCAAGGATGTGTCTTGCTTGGATCCACAGTGAATGCTCATGGAAGCAGCAGTCAAGAGATCCAAAGAATTGCGTTGGGTAAATCTGCTGCACAAGTCCTCTTTAGAGTATTGAAGAGCTAGGATGTTACTTTGAGGATTAAGGTGCTCGGACGTAAGCCACGGTCTTTTCCATTGCATCGCATGCAGGTGAATGCTGGACACTGAATAAGGAAGACCATGGAAGAATCATGGCGTTTGAATTGTGGTGCTGGAGAAGAATATTGGAAGTACCGTGAATTGCTAAAAGAATCAATAAATCTGTCTCGAAAGATGTATAGCCAGAAGGTTCCTTAGAGGCAAAGATGGTGAGACTTTGTCTTATGTATTTTAGACGTGCTGTCAGGAGAGACCAGTCCCTGGGGCAGGACATCCTGTTTGGTCAAGTAGAGGGACAGTGGAGGAGAGAGAGACCCTCAAGCAGCTGGATTGACACAATGGACGCGACAACGGATTCGAGCACAGGAGCAATGCTGAGGCCGAGGCAGTGTTTGTTCGGTTGTGCGTGGGGCCCTATTGTGAGGTTTCTCGGTCATACCTCGGTTCTTGGCTTCCCACGAGAAAGAATTCACGCCGAAGCCTGGTATGTTAAGTGGGTTCTTAAGAAAGGCGGGAGAAGTTTCAGGTCCACAGTCTCAGAAGATTGCATGCTATTTCAGGGAAGTATGCCAACCCACGTAGAAGTTCACAACTGGATACAAACAACCTCCCTCTTGGAACAGCGCACCCCTACTCGAGTGGAACTGGGACCAGAGAGAGCACACCCCTGGCACAAGAGCGGGCGCAGGGGCAGGGTAAAAAGGGGCCGGCCTTCTGCCGCCAGGGTATTTCAAATCTCTGCCTGGGGAGATGTGGTTGAAGGTATTGTTTGATTCATTGGTTCTGTTAAGTCCACCTGGGTGGGGTCACAAGCCTGGGCCTAGTTTGGGCAGCCCAGGTGTACCGCCCACCTGGCTTGGGGCCTGAATTTGAGCATGCCCAGTTAAGGGGTCTGCCTAGGTGTTTAATGCTCGCCTGAATTACTTCTCCACCTCCTCTAGGGGGGCTTTTGCAGGCATGGGGGGGGGGAGGGTCAACCCTCTGTCCCTACTCTAGCTACTATGCGGTGGCGTGGAGTCGGTAGCATCCAATTACAATACAATGTGGGTCACAGATACATGGGAGTTCCAGACCATGAGAACAGCTTACCAGAAGCCTGGAAGCAGGGTTGTGTAGGAGACGTTGTGGGAGGAGGGAGGAGCCTGCTTTGATTGGAGTGTGAAGTGTGTGAGGGGGAGGAAGTTGTTGGAAGAAAGAGCTAAATCATGGCTCCAGTGCCAGACTGAGAAACCTGGTCATGACCGTAGGGTACTGGGGAGCCATAGAAGAGTTTAGAGCAGTGAAGGGGGTCTGAGCATATTTATGTGTTTGGGCTGAGGTGTAGGGTATGGACAAGACAGCTGAAGACTGTTGGGAGAGCAGCTCCCATCTCAGGGACTTTGTTCCGTGCCTGAAAGTTGACCAGTTCTCCGATACTCATAGTTCTAGAACCATACATAGCTGAGAACAAGCCAAGACAAACCACTGCTGATAAGCTGGTTCCAACAGACCCAAACTGCCCCTGCCAGGTCTCAAGGCTGTGGATCTTTGCAGAATCAGACTACCACATCTTTCTCCCGTGGAAATGGCCCATGGGTTAGAACTACTAACCTTTTGGTTAGCAGCCCAGCGCTTAACCACTGCACATGGGTGGTAGTTACATAATCTGTTGTCAATTTGAGACTTACAAGTGAAGGGGTGGAGTTTACCTGTCAATCAGGTCGCAGCTTGATGACCTCATTTGGAGGCGCCAAAGAGAAAAACAACTTGCTGGAGGCGGGACACATGCTCACTCCCTGTGAGACATTTCTGATGAAAGCCACCTGAAGCTACCCTGATGCAGCCAGCGCCCTGGGAGCTGAAGGAGCCACGTGCAGACCCCTCCCAGCACTGATATGCTTACACCACCACTGGATCCACAAGACTTCCCACCCACTGGCCTGTGAGCTTACTGCAATCGGCGTCATTGCATGTGTTTTGTGAGTCTGAAGAGAACTTTATAGATTGGTATCAGACATATGGGCTCATATCAGACCTGTGGACTTGCTCTGAACTGGGGCTGGGATGTTAACTCAATATTCAATTGCTCCTGTATCTAAAGCTTTTTCTATACACATATGAATTTGTTTTTCTAGACTACCCAGACTAACACAAGGTAGAATAAAGCCTCATTTCCTAGCCTTCTTGGAATTTATCTATGGGCCCATGTCTAAGTTTTGGCCCATAGGATGTGAGCAGAAAGGATTTATGTGCTCTCTTCTTTCTCCTGGCACAGAGGATGACTGGGGTTCAGACAGCCATTTGGGGCCATGAGGTGGAAGCCATATTTTAGTTGAGCCATGAGATGGAAGCGGGTGGGACTATGGAACAGACCAATGAGTATTGTTTGGCTTCCCACCTGTACTTTCAAGAGTGAGAAAGAAGCTTCTAGCCTGGGTGTGAGCTACTGATGGTCTCGGTCTCTTGGTTACAACAGCCAAACGTTGATATCAGATACGGGTCAGAAGGATGAAGTGGAAAGTGCAAGAGCAATAAAGGAGGAAACAGGAATTCCAGACAGAGAACAATAAAGGCTCAGAGGTGGTGAGACCAAGGTGGAGAGGGGCAGAAGACTGGGCTAGATGCCGAAGAAAGGCATCAATCATGAAGGAGGAGTGGGGATCCAGGAAATAATTTTCAACAGGGTAGGTGTGACATGGGTCTAAATTAGGGGGAAGAAAAAAATAAATATATAGATACAGAGATGATAGGTATATAAGTGGATGGATGGATGGTGGGTTCATGGATGAGTGGGTGCATGGATGAATGGGTGCATGGATGAGTGGGTGGATTGATGGATGGGTGGGTGAATGAGTGGCTGGATATGTGAGTGGTTAGATGAATAAGTGGAGGATGAATGGGTGGGTGCATAGATGGATGGATGAATGGATGAGTGGATCAATGGATGAATGGATAGGTGAGTGGATGAGTGGATGGATGTGTGAGTGGATGGGTAGATGGATGGGTGATGAGTGAGTGAGTGAGTGAGTGAATGGGTAGTTGGATAGATGAGTGGGCGGATGCATGGATGGATGAATGGGTGGATGGATGGGTGGGTGGGTGGATGAGTGGATCGATGGATGAATATGAATGGATAGGTGGATGGGTGATGAATGGGTGAGTGAGTGAGTGAGTGAGTGAATGAGTGAGTGAGTGAGTGAGTGAGTGAATGAGTGAGTGAGTGAGTGAGTGAGTGAGTGAGTGAATGGGTAGTTGGATGGATGAGTGGGCAGATGGATGGATGGATGGATGGATGGATGGATGGATGGATGGATGGATGGATGGATGGATGGATGTGTGAGTGGATGGATGGTTGGGTGGGTGAATGGATGGATGGATAAGTGGATGGGTGAGTAGATGATAGAAAGTCAACTCTGACATCACAGTGACTTCAATTCAACAGAACAAAACATTGCCTAGTCCTGCATGGTCCTCACACTCGCCATCATATCCAAGTCCATCATGGCAGCTACTGTACTTATCCATCTCACTGAGGGTCCTCTCCTTTACCAAACACCATGTCCTCCTTGAGAGATTGAGGCCTCCTGGTGATGTGTCTACAGCAAGTGAGTCAGACAGGGTTCTGTGATGACTCATAGGATTTTCATTATCTAGCTTTGGAGTCGACCACCAGGCCTTTCTTCCTAGTCTGTCTTAGTCTGGAAGGTCCGTTGAAAACCTGCCTACCATGATCACCCTGATGATATTTCAAACACTGGTAGCATAAAGACTGCCATCACAGTGACTCTAAAGCCACCACAGTATGACACACTGACAGACAGGTGGTGGAATACAGACACACACTAAGATTCTTTTTTTTTTTTTAATTGCTTCTTCGGATTGCATGATAGATCACTCCCTCATCTCCTTCAGGTCTCCCCTTAAATATCACCTCCTCAGTGATACCTGGCCCAACAACCCTAATTGGTGTGTGTGTGTGTGTGTGTGTGTGTGTATTGAAATACACATGACTTAGAATTTGCCACCCCAACCATTTTTATGTGGATAATCTTGTAACATTGATTACATTCATCTAGTTGTACAGTCTACCCCCATTCTCCATTCATCATCCTTAAGAGAAACTCAGCCTGTGCCCATTCAGCAATCATAGTCACAGCAACAACCAGCTGCCGGTTGACTCCATGTGAGTCGAAGGAGAATGATGCTCTGTCGATGTTCAGTGTCCAGAGGCTAATGTGTTCGGAACCCGATCACCAAGCTTTCTTCCAAAGCACCTCCACGCTTTGGAGTTTGTGAGGGGCAGGTTTTGTTTTGTTTTGTTTGTTAACTCTTTATTGTGAACGAGGTGAAGGTTGACAGAGCAGACCATCGGTCTTACATGAAACGTTTCCTTTCAGCTCAGTGGCCCATCGCTCATCCCACTTCCTCCCTGTGTTTCCTGTTTCCATCCCTCCTGCTTTCACAGCTCTCTGAAGATCGTCCTTGGGGAAATGCTGCCCCTGAGATCTCAAATGGTGGATGATTCTAACACGGGAGGTGGGTTCAGACCCAGACCCAGTGGGCGACTAAGGGTCATAGTCTTGCCGGGGTCCCACCTGTCTCCATTTGACAAGTAAACCTGGTGTCCTTAATGATTTGTGTTTGGGATCCACGTGTTCCTCCCGCCCTATCCAGGACCTTCCAGTGTGATCCATTTGGGGAGAAAGGGTGAAGTTGTACGTGTGTGTTTGAGAGAGAGAGAGACAGAGACAGAGATATAGGGAGTGTGTGTGTTTACAGAACAAATTTGCTTCCACCATCAACTATTTGTACAGATTCTGTCCCCTGAGTTATAACTTCACCTCCAAACTTTTGATTGGCACATGCGTGTGTTAACCTGTTGCACTACGCAGGGATTCTGGGTAAGCACTACCTCCTCACTCTTCCCTGCCACCCACCCTTTCTGGCATTGTCGTTAGGTATCATCGAGTCAGTTCCAGGTAATGTTGACCCTTATGTGCAACGGAATGAAACACAGCTCGGCCTGGCAAGAAACTCAGCATCGGCCTCACAATGGTTCGGTTTGAGCCCCTTGGTCCATCCTCTGCGTCCATCCTCCTCTTCTTGCTGCCCCTTGACTTTACCAAGTACGATGTCCTTCTCCAGGGACTCGTCTCTCCTGATGACACGTCCAAAGTAGGTGAGGTGAAGTCTTGCCACCCTCTCTTCCAAGACAGACTTAATTGCTTCTTCTGGCAGCCTCTGATGCTTCCGATATTTTCGCCAGCGTGATCATTCCAATCCACCCACCTTGGTAACCACTTGGTTATCTTTGGTTGCTATGCATTTGCCTCCTCCAGATAGTTCACATATGTGGGATCCCTCAATAATTGTCCTTCGGGGCCTGCCTTCTTCTACTCTAAGTGTACTTCCAAGATGCATCTACATCATAGCATGGACCAGGACCCTGCTTCTCTTGTGGCAGAGTAATAACTCGTTGTGTGGGCAGACCGTCTGTTCATCTGTTCCTCAGCGAGATGGGCATTTGGGTTGCTTCCACCTTCTGAGCTGTTGTGAAAAAGCATTGCAGTGAATGAGGGTGCGGGCTTTCCCATTTTATAGAAGCAAAGTTCATGGGCTAAACTCACAAGGCACGTACGTCTCTGATCCAGGATCCAAACTCCAATCTGTCTGGCCTCTTTCCCTTCCACTGCTCACTGGGCCCAGCACCTCTGGGGCTCAGAACCGGTCTCTTCCAGTTTCAGAAAGGGGTTCCCCAGAGGGCTCCACCTTCACTCCCTCCCTAAGAACAAACAGCTCCCTCCTGCGCCCTCCTTCTCCTCCCCCCACTGACCCTGTTCTCAGCCTACCTTCCTGGTGCCTCCTGCCTCTCCCTGCCCAGCCCCATGAATGGTCATGGCAAGCAGAGAATCACCAGTCGAACCCCCTTAGACCAGGGAGCTGCCTTTCTCTGAGCTCTCACCCTGCCAGAGCACCACCAAAGGAGTCCTGGTAGCTCTGTGGGTCAAGCACTGGGCTGCTAACTAAAAAGTCAGCAGTTGAGACCCCCCCCCCCAGTCTCTCTGCAGGAAACCAGTGGAACTATCTGCTCCCCAGAAGACAGGCAGCCTCAGAAAGGCTAAGGGTTCCACTCTGTCCTGTGGGGACAGTGGGAGAGGCCTCTGAAGAAGCCCTGGTGCCATTAGTAGTTAAGTGCACCACTGCTTACTGAAAGGTCAGTGGTTCAAATCCACCAGCCGTCCTGTGGGAGAAAGTTGAGGCCGTCTGCTTCCCTAATGGTTTATAGCCTTAGAAACCACATGGGGGGAAGCTCCACTCTGTCTTCTTGTTGTTGTTGGCTTTGGTTGGGTGTCATTGACTTGATTCTGACTCACAGGGACCTTATGTGAGTCAGAAAGAAACACTACCTTGTCCTGCTCCATCCACATAATTGCTGCTGGGCTTGAGCCTGTTGCTGTGGCCACTGGGTCAGCCCATCTCCTTGATGCTGTGCCTCTCTACGATACTAAGCTCGGTGTCATTTTCCAGGGACCAGTCTCTCCCGATAACATGTCCAACGTACAGGAGATGAAGCCTCACCATCTCGGCTTCGAAGGAACCTCCTGGCTGCACTTATTCCAAATTGATTCTTCTTCTTGAAGTCCGTGTGCCTTTCGAGATTCTCCGCCAACACCGTAATCCAAAGGCACCGATTCTTTGATCTTCTTAATTCGTTGTGCATCTCTCACATCTACATAAGGCGATTGAAAGCACCGTGCCTCGAGTCAGATGTGCCTGAGCCCTCAGAGTGCCATCCTCGCTCTTTGGCGCTTCCCAGAGGTAGCTACGCAGCGGACATTGCTGTCGTGACACTGCCTGGTCTCTTGACTGCTGTTTCCACGAGCACTGATTGTGGGTCCAACCAAGATGAAATCCTTGACAACTTCCGTTGTCCGTTTCCGTGCGTCCTGAGGGCACCTCACAATGACAGGTCTGGGCCTGTCGACAGGGTCAAGATCGGAGGCTGAATGCAAATCTCGACTTGACTTTCGCACGGGGAGCTCCCTGAGGGCCCACACAAGATGCGATGTGGTTAACAAACTAAACTGATACCTGCGCAAGGAGTCCTCGTGGCACTGTGCTAAAGTGCTCAACTGCTAACCAAAAGATGGGTGATTCTAACCCACCGATCCCTCAGTGGGGGGAGGGGGTACGGGGTGGGGCAGGGGAGGATGTGGCCTCCTGCTTCTGGGAAGATTCACAGCCTTGGAAGCCCTGTGGGGGTAGTTCTACTCTGCCTTCTAGAGTCAAAGTGAATTGGTGTAGGAGCCCTGGTGGGTTGTTCATCGGGCTGCTAATGCTAAAGTCAGCAGTTCAAACCCACCAGCCACTCAGAGTGAGGAAAACGAGGCTGTCTCCTCGCATAGATTTACAGCTTTGGGAACCCACAGAGGCAGTTCTCCTCTGTGCTGTAGGGTCGCTGGGAGTTGGACTGGGAGCTAGAACTGACTCCAGAGCAGTGGGTTGGGTTTGTCAGTGGTGGTTTGGGTTGGGGTTTGAGCGTCTTCCATTAAAGCACGTCCAGAACAGCCCACGTCTGCGCGTGGCCCCAGCCACACTTGGAGTTTCTGGAAACTCAGGTTTGGGACCCATCCAGAGCTTTGAGCTGATTCAAAATGGTTCCGTAATTGCACTGATAAACAAGGGCCGGGTACACATCATGACCACCAAATCTGTTGCCCGCAATATTTGGCCCAAGTAGGAAACAAAACACCCCTGCCCATCTCAAAGCTGCTGGCCAACCCCGGTCATAAATGGCGGTTGACTCGGCTCCACCATGGCGGCCAATCACAACGCTTAGCGTGTTTGCTACTCTGCCGAGGGCTGCTAGGAATGATCCTCTCCCAAAGTCTGATCACACTCTTTCCTCCTGGGCGTTTCAGGAGCCTGAGGCGAGGAGATTGGATTATTGGGACTCTGGAGAGCAACACGCATTCAAAGAGAGCTGCCGGCCACCCTCTCGGAGGGCACTCTTTACACAGAACATCGCTGTTTCCTCCAAAGGTCAAACTCACTGTCAATGCGTCCCTTGAGTTCAAAACTGCCAGAGACGGAGGGTCAAGTGACCCCAGGCTACAGGCTCAGCTGGTGGCAATGCGTGCAGGGCCATGTTTTTTATTGCAATCGCTGAAATGTTTTGAACTGGTTGGAAGCCCTGGCCAACCCATTGGAGTTGTGGCGGCTGGTCGGTGTCGTTGTTTCTGCTGTCCTCGTTGTCATGGCCATCATCAAAGTCTCCATTTCACTTCCTCCCCCAGCCACTCCCTCCCCCGCCCCCCGCCCAGACTTCACCCTTCCTAAGGCATACCCTCTTTACGGAAGCCCTGTCTGCAATTCTGACTCAACCTTGAAATCCAGGCCAAAGCTCTGTGATTATATCCTCGCAGCAAACTTCCCTGACCCTCACCTGAAGCAGCCACACCTGCCTGCCTTAGAGTCGCTCCATCTCTGGAAGTCTTATTCACCTATTTGCCAACCTGCTTATCATCTGTCCCTCTCCCCACCCAACCCATGAGGGTAACAGCCTTGATGGGGCCTGGGCGTTTACTCACCTGCCCCACCCATCCATCCAGCACTTAGAACATGCTTGGTACACACACACACACACACACACACACACACACTCAAACTCAAAGATTTCTGATATTGTAAACTTTCTATGGAGACAGCCTCTTCTCTCGCCCGTGGACTGGCTGGCTGCTTTGAACCAGCAGCCCGGCAGTCAGTAGCCCAACGCCTAACCCATACCATCGCTGGGACTCCTGAGTTTCTGCTTGCGTGATGGTACAGTGTGGAAATAGACCAGATCGTGATGTTGGTTGGGCAACATGTTGAATACAACGTCACTAAATTACACACGTGAGGGATGTTGAAATGGCCAATGTCTGGTGACCTGTGTGGCCCAATTTGTTTAAAAGTCAGTTTGAGAAGGGATTGGAAAATAATCATTGCTTACCGGGTTCTGGGTTTCGTATGTATGGATTGTGATAAGAGTTGTATGAGTCCCTAATAAAATGTTTTTTAAAAAAACAACTTAAAAACAAACACAAAAGCAAAACCTAAATACATCCCACTGCCGTGAGGTTGATTCTGACTCACCTCAATGCTGTAAAAACTGCTCCTGAGGGAGGGGGGAAATGAGCAGCAGATATTAAGGGCTCAAGTAGAAGGCAAATGTTTTGAGAATGATGATGGCAACAAATGTACATATGTTCTTGACACAATGGATGTATGTATGGATAGATGGATGGATGATGGATTGTGATAAGATACGAGCCCCCAATAAAATGATTTTAAAAACAAACAAACTGCTCCTTAGATTTTCTGAGACTGTAAATCCGTATTGAAGCAGACAGCCACTTCTCTCTCTCTCTCTCTCTCTCTCTCTCTCTCTCTCTCTCTCTCTCTCTCTCTTTCTCTCTCTCTCTTCCCGTGGTTGGTGGCTTCAAACTGCCAAACTCAAGATGAGCAAGCCAATGCCTAACCTACAGCACCATGGGGGCTCCTGTACTTGGTACAAAACACTCAAAACCAAATTCACGGCCATCGTGTCGATTCTGACCCAGAGCAACCCTATAGGACAGGGTAGACCTGCCCCCTGTGGGTTTCTGAGACTCTAACCTTTTACTGGAGTAGAAGGCCCGGTCTTTCTCCTGAGGAGCGGCTGGTGTTTCCAATTACTCACCTTGTGGTTAAGCTCCGATCCTAAAACACTACACCCAGGGAAGCAAGCCTTAGAACTGATGGTGATGATGGATATACACCTATTTTTAAAAGCGATTTAACTATGGAAGTGTATGATATGTGAGTACTCTATCAACAAAGCTACTTAAAAAGAAAAGAAAAAACAAATTTGACCAATGGTTACCATGCGGGAAAGAGGAACGGTTGTAGCTTAGGGGACATTGAGTCTATGTTAAGGGTGGAATCGTTTAGAAAAGGATATCAATAGTGGTTGTACAACACAAAGAGTATGATCGATGGCACTGAATGATACATGTTGAACATCGGTGCACAACCTTCCTAATGCCGTAACCCTTTGATACAGTTCCTCATGTTGTGGTGACCAACCCCGACCCTCAACCATAACATCATTTTCGCTGCTACTTCATCACTGTCAGTTTGCTACTGTTAGGAATCGGGCAACCCCTGTGAAAGGATCGTTTGACACACACACACACACCCCAAAGGGGTTGTGACCCACAGGTTCTGAACTGCTGACATAGAAGGTGTTGAATTTGGAGGG
Organism: Tenrec ecaudatus; assembly: GCF_050624435.1. Taxonomy (NCBI): domain Eukaryota; kingdom Metazoa; phylum Chordata; class Mammalia; order Afrosoricida; family Tenrecidae; genus Tenrec; species Tenrec ecaudatus. The sequence continues at coordinate 3,381,382 of NC_134547.1, read as the reverse complement.
TGTGTTGTTGCGTCTGTTTGGCTCACAGTGAGGGAAATAAAAATGACATGAATAACATTGGGTCCAAAGGAGAAGAAAATGCGCTGGAATTGATTGTGGTGGTCCTTGCACGACTCTTCTTGGTGGGGCTGGATTATCGAGTTGTGTGATGTGGGTGGTGTGCGAACAAAACCGCTTTAAAACCAAAAATACTATGCCCAGGGCCCCCAGGCCAAATCCTACTCAACCCCCAAGGTCCTATTGAGTTATCCTTAACCCAGAGGAGCCTTTTGCTACGTCCCGATCCAGGACGTTGCCTATGACACTTCCAGTGCTTAGGACACCATTCCTTCCTTGTTGCCATGTGCCACCATGCTGGTTCCTACTCACGAGACCCCCTGTGCCCGGTCCCACACGGCCCCTCAATCATTGTTTTGTCTGAGTCCATGTGCACAGCCACTGTGTCCATCCATCTCCTGGAAGATCTTCTTCCTCTTGTTCGCCGACTCTCTACCAAGCCTGATGTCAAGGAGCTGGTCTTCCCCAAAACATCTCCAAAGTCCCTGAAACAAAATCTCACATCCTTGGCTCGCAAGAACATTCTGTCTGTACATCTGCTGAGACAGAATTGTCTTTTTGGCTGGCAGTCCACGGTACTTTCAATAGGCTTCACCAGCACCATAACTCAAATGTATCAATTTTTGTGGTCTTCCTTATTCATTATCCAGCTCTCCCATGCATATACCTACCACCACCACCCCAAAAAACAAACTTAATGCCATCGAGTTGACGCCAACTCATAACAACCCTATAAGACAGGGTAGAACTGCCTGTGCCTGTGGGTTTCCGAGACTGTCACTCGTAGCAAGTGTGGAAAGACCTCCTCCAACACGCAGATCAGGCCACTGGAGATCCTCCGGCTCACATCACGTGCACCTTCGTCCTCGAAGTGACAGCTTTCTTCTTTAACACTTTACCATGTTTGGGGGTTTTTTTGCAGTAGATTTACCCAATGGAAAACATTGTTTAAAATTTTTTTAGAGAGAAAAAAGGAACATATACATATATGTGTAAAAGTTTTTGTTGTGAAGTAGGTAAGAGTTTACATTTTCTAGCATCATATTTTTTATTATTTAATCACTTATCGGGAGCACTTACAGATATCATTCAGATCGTTATTTGTTTTTGATTCAGCAGCTTAAACACTTTATCAAGCCTCCCAATAGCTTGTCCTGTCCCCCACCCCCACCTCCTCTTTGTTTCTTTCTCTCTTCACTCTCCTTCTTGGAGGCCTTTGAATCCTTGACTGCTGCCTCTGTGAGCATTGATCCTTGACAACTTCCGTCTCTTTTGCATTTATCATGATGCTGTGCAGTGATCCAGTTGTGAGGATTTTTATGTGTTTGTTTGTTTCCTTTTTACTGTGTTGTAGCCCGTACTGAAGGATGTAATCTCTGTTGTCATTGGAGAACTCCTCTTCACCCTTCAAAACCCTGTCAAGTTAACCCTTATGCAAAGAAGGTCATTGTGACTGCCTCACACACTTACATTAGGATTAAACCCAAGAACAAAGTTCCCTGGTAGTGTAGTGGTTATGCATTGGGCTGCAATCCCCAAGGTCAGCAGTTAGAAACCACCAGGGACTCCTTGGCAAAAGATGGAGCTTTCTACTCCCATAAAATTACAGTCTCAGAAACCTACAGGGACAGTTGTACCCTGCCCTGTAGGGTCTCTATGAGTCAGGAGGAATTCCATGGCAGTGAGTGAGTCAAAAAAAGAGGAAGAATGGCAAGGAGGGACGGGGAATTGGAGGGCGATCCGTGGACAACAGGAAGAGTATCATCAATGGCACTGAACTATACACGTAGACGTTGTTGAGTTAGTGACTATTTTGTTGTGTAAAATTTTTGTCAAGCTTGAAAAAAATTACATGAATAATGAGTACAGAGAAGAATAAAATGTCCTAAAACTGTGGTAAAGATTGTACAACGCTTCCTGATGTGGTCGAACTACTGAGTTATATGATGTGTGGATGAAGTGCCAATAAAGCTGTTTTAAAAAGGGAGAAGGGACCGAAACAGGGAGGAAATGGGATACAGGATGTTATAGTGTGGGAGTGCAATCAATGATATGAAACAAAAGGTGTATGGATTGTTGGATGGAAACCTGACCTGCCCTGTGAACGCTCATCCAGTTCACAATAAAAAGCTAGCTGCTTCCAGAAGATGATGCCCATGTAGAATCACTGTTCTGGGCTCCTGTTGTTAGATGGAAAAATCAAGAGAAAGTAGCTGCTAGCTTGAGAGCCAGAGCAGGCCAGAGACCCGTAAGCAGGCTGGAGATCCAGAGCAGGCCAGAGACCCGTGAGCAGGCTGGGGATCCAGAGCAGAGCTCTTGTCTTTCCTTGGCTGTGGATGCCGACCGAGCTCAGTCAGTTTCCCAGGACATCCTCAGCCGACGGCAGCAAGGTGGGCCTGCCCTTGCATATCCCCTTCCAACCCCAAACACAGAACTACAGCTCTGAGGGTACTGGAAGGGAGGGGTGGGAAGTAGGGGAAGACTCTGCTACCCCACTTGAGGGGAGAATTGTATGTGAATGGTTATTTTGGATGGTGTAAGATATGGCCAAAATAAATAAATAGATAAGGGGAGTGTGGAGGGGAGCTGATACCAAGAAAGAACATGTTTGGGAATAGATTGTGGTAGTGTTAGGTAGCTAGCTTAGGGACAGGGACTGCCTCTCCCATGCCTGCAAAGGCCCCCGTGGAGGAGGTTGGAAAGGCACCAGGCAACCACTAGACACCTACGAAGACCCCTAATTGAGCATGCTCATATACAAGTCCCTGGCCAGCTGGGAGGTACACCTGGTTGCCCAAACTAGGCAGACATCACCCAGGTGAGCTTAACTCAGTCAATGGGGTCAACCAATACCATCAACCTTGCCTCCCCAGCCAGAGGCTTGAAATATCCTGGCTGTGGAAAGCCACTCTCTCTTACTCTGCTCTTGGTTAGTGGTAGGTCGGAGGGTGGGGGCGCACATGGGACGCCCGGGCATGCCCCCTCAGGGCCCCCTCCAGGCCTGCTGGGGCCTCAGTCTCTCATGCCCTCTAACTCTCTGGCCTCCACAGCCTCTTGCCCCTTGGTCCCTCGGCCCCTCGGTCCCTGGGATCCCCCCAAGTTCTGCACCCATGGGTGCTCTTTTCCCCAGATGTGAGCACCTTTGAGACTGGGAAACCCGAAACGTGTCCTGTCCTTCCTAAAACACAACAACAACAAAAAGCCCTTGGATTACAAAACGGGCATCAGCATGAATTCTTTCTCAAGGGAAGCCAAGAACCAAGATATTTCCTAACACAACCTCCAGTGATGTATCATGGCCTGTCACTGTGGAAGGGCAGTGTCCCCAAGTGGAGACTCTCCTTGAGAACACGGGGTGAGACGCCTATGCAGGCCCAGGAAGTAGCCATTGAATAGATACAATTAATGTATGTGCAACGGTGTTTGTTCATCGGGCTTACGTAGCCTCCACGCTCAGCAGCCTGGGTCCCTGGCTGCCTCAAGCCGCTCCCCACTCCCCAGACTGAGCAGAACCGCCTCCCACAGTTCCCCGGGTTTCCATCTTTGAGGGCAATGTAGCTTGATGGCTAAACGCTGGACTGGTCGCCAAAAGAAAGGTCAGCGGGTCGAACCCCCCCACTGCTCTGTGTCAGGAAAATGAGGCCGTCTGCCCACATGAAGATTCTACACTCACCATCGAGTGGACGTCAACTCACAGCGGTCTGATAGGACAGGGTAGGAGTAGAAAGTCTCCTCTTTCTGCTTGTGAATGCAGAAACCCTGCCCTGGGCCAGCTTTGCTCTGTCCTGCAGAGTCACTACTTAGGGGCCCTGGTGACGTAGTGGACCGCTCACCCCAAGTTCAGCAGTTTCAAACCACCAGCCGCTTGCAGGGAGAAAGAAGGGGCTTTCCACTCCTGGAAAGAGTTACGGCCTTGGTGTAACAGCGCTTTTAGAATTTGTCTAGCAGGGTTTCCAGTTTCCTCCAAAAGACCCCCCCCCCTGAAAACAAAGGGGGTGGGCGGAAGGAGTTACAGTCTCAGAAACTCAACCCTCTTAGAATTTGTCTAGCACAGTGGTCCTCAACCTGCCTCGTGCCGCGACCCTTTCACACAGTTCCTCAAGTGGTGGTGACACCGCCCCCAACCATAAAATTATTTTCGTTGCTACTTCATCACTGTCATTTGGCTACTGTGATGAATCAGGCGACCCCTGTGAAAGGGTCCTTGGACCCCCAAAGGGGTTAGGACCCAGAGGAAGAGAACCGTTGGTCTAGCAGGATATTTGTTTTTCTGTAGAAGACACCCCACACACAAGAAAAAAGAAGAAGAAGGAGAGAAGAAATACATAAAGAAGTTAATTCCAATCTTCGACACCGCCAGGCCCCTACCCCAGGGGCAGTTCTACCCTGTCCTGTCGGGTCTCTGTGAGTCAGAACGGACTCAATGGCAGGGAGCTGACAAAGTCACTGGGAGCTCTGGTGGGTGACAGGTTGCGTTGCTAACCTCAAGGTCAGCAGTTCAAAACCACCAGCTGCTTTCTCTTGCAAAGTGTTCTAGTCTGGGAAACGCACAGGGGCGGCTGGACCCTGCCCTTCAGGGTCCCTGTGAGTCCTAACGGGCAACGACAGGGAGTTTGGGTTGTTTGTTTCAGGCTGGTGTGCGGGGTGGTCACTGTGAGCCGGAATCAACCAGAAGGCATGGGGTTGGCTCACAATGCGTGGAATGTAAGCTTCACAGATGCAGATTATCAGGTGAGTTCGAACTGCCAACTGTCAGCCCAGCACTTACGGTAACCATTGTGCCAACACGACACCGTCCCTAAAAGCCACAGCCGAGAACCCTCTGCAGAAGTTCTGCTCTGAGGACCACGGTGACATAGTTTGGGGACAGAGGTAGACCCAGGGCAGGAAGACCCAGGCAAACTCTTAGGGCACAGGCCCAGGCCAGCCTTGCCCTCGGCCCTGGCCTTCCCGAGTTGGGCTGTGCAGGAGTGGCCGCTCCGCTGGTATTTGGGGAACCCGGCTCTGCGGTCTGGAGAGAGGGTGGGGCCCTCTTGGCGACCAGCGAAGGAGGAAGGAGGGCCTGTCCAGCAAGGCAACCAGGGAACCAGGGCGGTGGCAGCGTTGGTTTCGGGCTCTGAGGCCCCCGCAGTCTCAGACACCTGACACTGGGCGCAGGGCTGGGCCTGGGCCTCATACCTGCTGCCCTTAGGAGAGGGTGTCCTGACCCCCAGTTCCTCCCTCAGACCAGGAGTCCTGACGCCCAGCCCTCCTCCTCCCTCAGACCAGGGGTCCTGACCCCCAGCCCTCCTCCCTCAGACCAGGAGTCCTGACCCCCAGCCCTCCTCCTCCCTCAGACCAGGCAGGAGTCCTGATCCCCAGTCCTCCTCCTCCCTCAGACCAGGAGTCCTGACCCCCAGCCCTCCTCCTCCCTCAGACCAGGCAGGAGTCCTGACCCCCAGCCCTCCTCCTCCCTCAGACCAGGAGTCCTGACCCCCAGCCCTCCTCCCTCAGACCAGGAGTCCTGACCCCCAACCTTCCTCCTCCCTCAGACCAGGAGTCCTGACCCCCAGCCCTCTTCCTCCCTCAGACCAGGAGTCCTGACCCCCAGCCCTCTTCCTCCCTCAGACCAGGAGTCCTGACCCCCAGCCCTCCTCCCTCAGACCCCTCTAAGAGAACACTTCGTGCCACCTGCACTGTGACATGGGGCTGGTGGCCGCCCCCTCTGAACCTCTGTTTTTTTCCTCTGTACACCCAGCTGTCCCAAAGATGACGTCGTGACCTATCCGCCAGCGCAGGCAGGCAGAGCCCCAGACATTTTTGTGGTGTGAATACCACAGAAGGCTCTAGGAAGAGAAATAAACAAGGACCCGCCTCCCTCACCCACTGGGCAGTGGCGTGGCAGCAGCCCTGCCTGTCTGCCTGGCCACTCCCTCCACCTGGGGCTGTCCGACTTGTCCTTCAGGTTGGCTCCTGCCTCCCCTCCTCCTCTGGGAAGTCCACCCTGCTTCCTGGGTTTCTGCTCCGCCCTCTGAGTAGTCAGTGATCACTAAGGTGACCAGATGTCCCGCTTTGGGCGGGACAGTCCTGATTTTTAACAAATTTTCCCGCATCCCGCAGCGTTTTTAAAAAGTCCCGATTTGGGGAAAGAATGCACGACAAGCTAGGGGATACGGTTTTCGGCTGCCACGTGGCTATTTCACCAGGATATGAGTTTTATCAACGGTGTCCCGCTTTGAAGGAGAGGCTGACCCTCAGTGACCGCCCTCACTGTGGTGGTAACACCACTGCCCAGCTCCCCCAATGCTGCATAGGGACACACACACACACACACGCCTCCCCTACGCCCCCCGAGGCCTATTCTCCTTTTACTTTGGGGACACTGGGACACCGAGAGTTTAGTGAAGCCATTTGCCCAAAGTCACACAGCCAGACAGGGCCAGCTTAGTCCCCACAAGACACCCGGGCTTGCTCTTGCCGGGTACCATGGTGGGTTATGTTGGGATTAGGGTTTGGAGTCACCATCTACTCCCCTGGAGAACAACGGCGTCTATAGGTCCTATAGGGTGCCTACAACTCCAGGGCAGTGAGGTGTTTTGTTTTGTTTTTGTTTTTGAAATGATACCGGGGAGAGGGCGCATGTGGGCAACCGGTCTGCATTCATTAAGGAGTCTGGGAGGCCAGGGCTCCCGTGGAGGAAGCCTTCGCATCTGTGGATTGAGATGCGCCTCACTCACATTCTCCTAAGTAGAAGTTATTCCCCAAGACGTTCCCGCGTAATGATGCCATTTTTAAGGTGCTGCTTGCAAGCACGTGGCCGCTGCTATATACACTGGAAGATCATCTGCTTGAGGGCTACCTGTCTGAAAGTTGCCAGCCTGTCATCAAAAGCAATCAGACCCTGTTGTCTGTCCCACCCTAAGCCGGGCCCATTCTCTTCTGATCAGGATAGGAGGTTGTTCCCCTAGAGCAGGGGTCCTCAAACTTTTTAAACAGGGGGCCAGTTCACTGTCCCTCAGACCCATTGGAGGGCTGGACTGTAGTTTTAAAAAAAACTATAAACATATTCCTATGCACACTGCACATATCTTATTTTGAAGTACACAAACCAAAGGGGCAAAAACACCCAGCGGGCTGGATAAATGTCCTTGGCGGGCCGCATGTGGCCCGCGGGCCGTAGGTTGAGGACGCCTGCCCTAGAGAAATGCTCAAAGACACCCGAAGGTCAAGCCAACTCAGCAATGACCAAGGTTAGGCTGCCATCGAGTCTAGAACCTGCCCACCTTGTTACGTGTCACACGCGTGCCTCTACTGCCTGCCCTTCCTATTGCGCGTACTCTCCTAGCTCGCCCCCCTCCTGTTACGTGTTAAACCTCTTATACTACCCTTTCCTGTTACATGCGTGCCCGAGATCAAGTAAACGCGTGAGATGACATGAAGCTCGCTCTCTGCCCGGACCTGGCTCCTGAAGCCATGACTGAGAGGTGAGCCCTTGCCTACTTGACCTTTCACTTGCCCCTCAATGACACAACCACCCCTTGAGCCCATTCGGTTGTGGGGAGGCACGTCCCCGACAAATTGACTTGCACTGAGCTAAGAGAGCTCTGCTATCAAGTGGTGCGTCTGCCCCAAGCCCCGGGGACCTCCTTTGCACGTCACAGTTGGACACTGAAGAAGGGAGTCTGATGAAGGAGCGCCCATGCGTTTGAGTCGTGGTGCTGGAGAAGACTACTGAAAATACCAGGGGCTGCTCAAAGGACAACGCCATCTGCCTTGGAAGAAGTAGGGCCAGAGCGCTCCGCAGAGGGCAGGATGGTGAGACTTCATCTTGCATCCGTGGTCAGGAGAGGCCCGTCCCTGGAGAAGGACCTCATGCTCAGTAAAGTGAAGGGCAGCGAAGAAGAGGGAGGCCCTCGAGGAGATGGACGGGCATGGCGACTGCCATCATGGGCTCTGGGAGTGGGCCCATTGTGAGGATGGCGCCGGACTGGGCAGGGTTTTCTTCTGCCGTGCCTGGGGTCGCTATGGGTGGGAACCAGTTCTGTGACGCCTACCCACAACAGCATCAAAGTGGTTGAAATGACTCCGGTGGCTAACCAGAGGGTCTGCGATTCGGCTCGCCGGCTGCTGGGCTGAAGAGAGATGCGGCCATCTGCCTCCGTCAAGATCAGAGCCTCAGAGGCTCCGTGGGGAAGTTTGACGCTTTGCTGTCGGACGGCTCGGAGTGGGAGTCGACTCAACAATGTGGGTTTGGGTTTGTGTTAAACGAACCTAAACACCAATGCATGGACATAGTGGCGACACCCATGGGCTCAGGCATAGCAGCAATTGTGAAGACGACGCAGGACCAGGCAGTGTTCGGTTCTGTTGGGCACAGGGGGTCTCTAAGGGCTGGAACTGACTGGAAGGCACCTAACAACCACGACGAAGTTTGGTGAGGGACCCCTAGTGGTGGAGGGGGTTGCACTGGGAAGCCACCCGCCAAGTCAGCAGTCGGAACCTCTCAGCCACTTAGCAGGAGGGAGATGAGGACGTCTGCTCCCATAAAGATTTACAACCTCGGAAACCCACAGGGGACCAGCTCCACCCTGTCCCATAGGCTTCCTGTGAGTGGGTCTCACTAAGCGGCACTGAGTTTGGGGTTGGGGGTAGAGGCTGATGGTTTGAACCCATCAGAAGTTCTGCGGAAGCAAGTTCAAACCACCCGCACCCCCTAGCAAGACATGACCGTGGTTCCATCGTAGACTTTTTAGTTACGTTGCACCGTACACGAGTAGCCGGTGCGATGGGCATTTCTGATGATGCTCAAGAACTTGCATTGCAGGTGGCATAGGTACTGCACTATTATCTACCTGGTAGCAACACCGCTTGGTAGTCAAGAGAAATGAGGGGCCCCTGGGCGGGACTTCTGAATTCTCTTAGAACCTCAAGGGTGTCGTCTTGCTTGGATCCACCATCTGTGCTTATGGAAGCAGCAGTCAAGAGATCAAACGATGCTTTGCCTTAGGTAAATCTGCTGCATGAGAACTCTATTTAGAGTATTGAAAAGCCAGGGGTGTTACTTTGAGGTCTACGGTGCACCCGACACAAGACATGGTATGTTCAATGAGAATGTTTGACATTGAATTAAGAAGACCGAAGAAGAATTGCCACGTTTGAACTGTGGTGCTGGAGAAGAAGACTGAAAGTGCCATGGACTACTAAAAGGAGAAACCGATTTGCCTCAGAAGTACAGCCAGGAGGTTCCTTAGAAGAAAGATGGCGAGACTTCATCCTACCTACTTTGAACATGTTGTCAGGTGAGTTAGGCCGGGTTGACCAAAGCAACAAATTCACCCCAGTCCAGTCCAGATCAAGTCTGATATTAGCTCATAAGACCAATACGAAACTATAGCTCCCTCTTCAGACTCATGCAGCCACATGCAATGATGCCAAATGCAGGAAAATCCCAGGTCGGTGGGTAAAAAGTCTTGTAGACCCAGTGGCGGTGGAAGCATCTCAGCGTTGGCGACCATTTATCTCGGTCACCGTCCACTCAAGCTGCGACCTGATTGACAAGCTAAACGCAACCCACGTGTTCCTACAGAGCCATGTTGACCAAAAAGGATCTAACTATCTCATCAGGAGAGACCAGTCCCAGGAGAAAGACATTGTGCTTGGTAAAGTAGAGGGGGAGCGGAAAAGAGGGAAAGCCTCAATGAGATGGATTGAAACTCACTGGTGCAACAATGGGCTCAAGCAAAGGAACAATTGTGAAGATGGCACAAGACGGGGCAGGGTTTCCTTCCGTTGTGCATCAGGTCGCTATGGGTTGGAACTGATTCAGTGGCATGTAGTAACAACCATCAGAACCTCAAAAGACCAAAGGAGGTCAGGTGTTGCTCCCACAGATGGTAGATCAGGCACGCACTCAAACATGGTATAAGTACAAGGATTATTGGTGTTAGGTGCCTTCAAGTCGGTTCCAGCTCATAGTGGGACTGTGTCGTACATGGACACAGAATGAAACAATGACTGGTCCTGCGCCACCTTCACAATTGCGGCTGGTCTGGGCCCCGGTGTTGCAGCCACTGCGTCAGTCTATGTTGTTGAGGGTCTTCTTCTTGTTTTGTTGACCCTCTACTTTACCAAGCATGCTGTGCCTCTCCAGGCACTGTTCTCTCCCGATGTTCAAAGCACAGGAGACGGAGTCTCACCATCCTTGCTTCTAAGTAACAGTCTGGCTGTACGTCCAAGACAGATCTGCTTGTTCTTCAAGAAGTGCATAGTCTTCACCAACACCCTAATTCGAACAAATGGACGCTTCTTGGGTCTTCTTTCATCACTGTCCGGTGATCATAGGCACACGAGCTGATTGAAAATGTCATGGCTTGGATCAGGGACACCTTAGTCGTCAAAGTGACATCGTGGGTCTTTAACACATTCAAGAGGTCGTGCGCTGCAGATTTGCCTAATGCAATACTCCTTTGATGTAGTGACTGTTGCTTCCATGAGTATTGATTGTAGAGTCAAGTAAAATTCAATCCTTGGCAATTTCAGTCTTTCATCCGTTTTTCACGATGTTGCCTAATGACTGGCCCAGGTGTGAGGATTTGGGTTTCCTTGACCTTGGGTCCTGAGCCACACTGAAGGCTGCAATCCTGGATCTTCACCAGCAAGTGTTTCAAGTCCTCTTGCCTGTCATCAAGCCAGGTGTGTCACCTGCAATCTTTCAGGTTATTCATAAGCCTGCCTCCAATTCTCATGCTGAACTTTTCCTCATGTAGGCCCAGCTTCCTGGTTTATTTGCTCAACGCACAGATTAGAGATCCTGAGACATCTATAGGAGCCCGTGTGGAAAGGTTGCTGAAAGGATACAATAAATGCGGGTCAGTAATAGGTTGCAATGAAAGGATTTTGCCTGTGTTCCTCGTCACCCCTCCATAGCATTGTTTCTCCTTCTCTCTGGCTGTTTAATCCAGCCAATCCAGGGTAGGGGTGTGCTTTCCCCCTGCCTCCCTCCCTCCCTTCCAACCTCACTGGTCAACATATGCTGAAAGAAGTGATAAAGCGCTGGGGGGAGGGGAAAAAAAGAAGTGATAAAGCAATAATGCACATACATACTCCAAACACAAAGCTATCAGAAATGTTTCTAACAAACACCTCTCTGGCACCTGCTCTATGCTGAGGCCCGTTTGACATGCAGAGCAGGGGAACTGAACATTCAAAAGTCTCCATACCCATGAAGCTTATGTTCCAACAGGGCAGATTGTGTTAGGCTAGGCTGACTAGAGAAACAAATCCCAATGACACTCATATATGGGTAAAAAAGAGCTTTCTACCAAGAAGTAATTATGAATCAATAAGATACCCCAGCCTAATCCAACTGAAGTCCTTAAGTCTGATGCTAGTCCATAAGTCCCTCTCAGACTCACGCAGCCACATGCAATGATGCAGCAAGCAAGATGACCACAGGCCGGTGGGTGCAAAGTCTTGTGGATCCAATGGCGGCGGTCATATCAAGAGCTCTGGCACCAACTAGAGTCTGCCCGGAGGGAGGTGAAGGCAGAGGGTGGGGGTAAGTCCAGAAGACCCTTCTTATGAGAAGGCCATGCCCACAAGGAATCGCCATCAAGCTGTGACCTGATTGACAGGCTGAATGCCACCCCTACACTTTTAGATAGCTTCAGGTTGACCTACCATGGAGGAAACCAGCCAGGTGTAGGGGTCAGAAAAGCACCCAGCGGCAACTGACAACAACATTACCCAGACGGAGGGCTTTCAGCTCAGTGGATAGATCAGGACAGTTCTGGAAGCAGGTTGCCTGTGTTCCAATACTGCCCGTCTTTACCTGACCTTTAGCTCTCTGAATTTCTCTATGCTTAACTTGAGTGTCTAGCATGTGTGCAGTGTCCATGTTGTGAATGGGAGCTTTGAGAAGAGCAAAGTGGTGTGTTCAAAGCTCCTGGTCTGTGTTGAGCACACAGGGAGAGCAGCCGTCTGGACCAAGGTAACAGAATGTGCTCCTTCGGCTGAAAACCAAAACATTCCTCCAATATTTTTTCACCTTCACTATCCAGCCACCACTCACAAAACAAGTCCAAATTCTTTCCTCTCCTCTCACATCCCCCTCTCCCCTCCCCTCTCCTCTTTCTGTAAATGTGTCTGGACATTTTTTTCTCCAGGTCATGGTCCACCCATGCCTTGTTTTTGTCGTGCGGATATGGGCCAGCCAGAGAGTGAACACAGAGTGTGTTTTAGTGGAAGAAAAGAGACGAGTTGTTTAAGTGGATGCATGCAGGGAAATGATGATCAGAAATGAACCCCACACACTTAATTCACGGTACAATTTAAAAGCAAACACGACCACCCCCACCCCCCAAAGTAGAACACCTGAGACCTGCGTGGTAAAAATGGTTCTGGGCACGGCTGCCTACCGAAGGGCTGGAGGTTCGAATCCGTGCGGGAGGGAGTGCCTGGGAAGAAATTCCTGGAGATCTACTCCTGAAAATAAGCAGCTGTTGAAATCGCCGCAGCGAGCAGGGCGCCATGGATGAGACTGACTCCATGGGAACCGGGCTTAGCTGTGGGCTGGGTTAGCATGCGCTATGTGCTCGGGAGAAAAATGAATGGGGTACAGGGAAAGCTGGGGGGCGTGGAATTACAAGATGCGGGGCGGAAGGAGGGGCAAGGGGTGCTCCTGTTTAAAGAGAGGGATCCACCAGGCCTCTCTGAGAAGGTGACATTCTAGCAGAGGTCAGAAAGAGGTGCGGGAAGCTATCTGGATGAAGGGCGTGTTCAGCAGACGGAATGGCATGTGCAAAGGCCCTGAGTCAGGAGGGAGCAGCAAGGAAGCCAGAGATGTCAAAGAGAGCAAGAGAAGGAGGTGAAGCCAGGCATAGCAAGAGGTCATGTTCTTCCAGGCCCGGAAAGACTTCAGATTATATTGGAGTGGGGTGTTGGGTCGGGGGATGTACGGGGGAGCCAGTGACATGGGGGGAACCTTGAACAGAGGAGTGACAGGAGCTGAATTAGGTATCCACAGGAGCCCAGTGCTGAGTCTGGATGGAGGCTGGGGAAGGAGAGGAGGGAAGATTCCTAAGGAGGTTATTGAAATATGAAAATAAGACAAGAAGTATTATTATGAAATCCTTTCAGACAAACCCACCAAAACAGGGAGCTATTGTTTCTGGGCATATCCTCCATTCAGGTGCACACACTTCTGAAGGAAATGTTTCCATCTCTCTAGCACTACAAACAGAGAGCTCTGGGGGCCGAGCGGTTACATATTGGACTGCGATCCACAGGGTTGGCAGTTCGAAACCAGCTTCAGCTCCACAGGCAAAAGCCTGGACTTTCTACTCCCATAAAGAGTTACAGCATCAGAAGCCCACAGGGGGCACTGTGAGTCATCATGGACTCGATGGCAGGGAGTAACACTTCGAACAGATTGAGCATGGTGCAGGACCATGGGCAGTATTTCCTTCTGTTGTACATAAGGGACTGTGGGTCAGTACATAGGGGCGCTATGGGTCAGAACCGACTGGCGTGCACCTGACAACACTTCCCCCAAAGAAGTCTTTGCTCTTTGATTAACACCACGTCAAAACAGCCCATGTGAAAACGGCAGTTGGGGCCTCCTCCTCAGGGGACTCAAATCACACTCCTTGGAAATGTTTAGGGAACGATGAAGCGGCAGGAGCACTATGGCCATTACATCATCTCCTGTCAACTTGCAAAGGGGTGGAGTCTAGCCTGTCAATAAGGTCAGAGCTTGATGACCTCATTTGGAGGTGCTAAGGAGATAAACAGCTCACTGGAAGCCAGACACACACTCTCTGCTTCGTCTTCCTGCTGACAAGACCAGACCAGAACCCTGGATCCACGTGGAGACCCACGCGAATGCTAAGTTGCTTCCACCACCACTGATGCACAAGACTTTCCACGCACTGGCCCACGATCTTTCTGCATTCGGTGTCAGTGCATGTGTTGCGTGAGTCTGAAGAGCAGTTTATAGACTGGTATCAGACATATGAGCTAATGTCGGACTTATGGACTTGATCTGGACTTGGCTGGGTGTTCTCTTAATATATAACACAGCAGGGATGTGGCAGGGATGGGATGAGGTTTCCCAGCACAGTTCTCCTAGGTCAGCCATTGCTACCCTTAGTGTGTGAGCAGGTGTTGAGCGACAGAATAAATTCCTCTGCGCACAACTTTCCTGGCCTCTATCTCGCCCCTGAGGGACAGAGACGATGCTGCTATGCCCCTAAAGGATTAGGGTCCCCAAAACCCACCGGAAGCCACTGTTTGGATCCAAAACTGAAGCTCATTGCTGCCGCCGAGTCGAGTCTAGCTCACAGCCACCCTACAGGGCAGGGTCGGAATGCCCCTGTGGGTTTCTGAGACTAACTCGTGACGGGAGCAGAAAGCTTCCACTTTCTCCCACTGGTGGTTTCGAACAGCTGACCTTGTGGTTGACAACCCAACTTGTAACCCGCTAGGCCACCAGGACCTTATTTTATTTTATTTTTTAAATCATTTTATTGGGAGTTCTTACAGCTTTTTTTTTTACAGCTCTTATGACATTCCACACATCAATTGTTTCAAGCATATTTGTACATAGGTTGCCATCATCATTTTCAAAACGTTGTCTTTCTATTTGAGCCCTGGGTGTCAGGTCCTCATCCACACAGGCCCCACCACCACCCTGGTGACCCCTTGATAACTTATAAATGATTATTGTTTTCATGTCTTACACCCAACCACTGTCTTCCTTCACCCATGTTTCTGTTGTTCATCCCCACCTTTTAAATTTTTTAAGGTCCCCCTTCCCCCAAGGAGAAGACAGCGTCTGACTGAGAGAGCTCTGTCTGCGGCTGTGAACTAAAGTCAGAGGCCTGGTCAAGTCGTTCTGTTTGGGTTAAACCCGTGCAAGTTGGCCTGGGACTCCGGCAGGAATCCTTTTGGACTTCCAAGGGCAAAAGATGAGGCTGTCTGTCTCTAGATGGACTACAAATTGGACCGCTAATGCCCAGGTCACTCTGAGGGAGAAAGATGAGGCAGTCTGCTCCCAGGAAGGTTACCGCTTCAGAAACCCACGGGCGCTACTCCTCTGTCCTATAGTTCTGCCTGGTAGGGTCGCTGTGAGTCAGATGCGCCTTGATGACAGTGGGTTACCGAGCTCCTGAGGAGCCCTGGTGGTGCTGTGGGTTAAGCTCTGACCTGCCAACAACAAGATCCTTGGTTTAAACCCACCAGCTGCTCCAAGGGGAAAAGAGGAGGCTGCTGCTTCAGTCAGTATACAAAGGATTGCTAACTCACAGGTCAGCTGTTCAAACCCCCCCTTGCCACTCCCCTTTGTCCTCCCCCCCATCACTTTACAGCTTCAGAAACCCACCGGTTCTACTCCACCCTATCATTTTCTCCCTTATAGGGTCGCTGCGAATCAGCAGTGGCTTCATGCCTGGGAATGGTATTAAATTCCAAGAGGCCTTTGGAACCATGCCAGCAGCATAATGAGCACAGGTTTAGCTTTGATCTTCAAGATAGAATAGGTGAGTTCCAAAGGGCTCACCTTGGCTCCGATACCCCACACACACCCCTCTGCAGAATAAAACCATGCAGCTTCAACCCAGTGAAGTCCTTCTAGGCCCCCCTCTCCTCACGTCTAGAGCCAGTGCCCTGCCCCTCACTCCAGCCTCGATGAGCACTGTCTGCTCTGCCCAAGGTCAGGTGCACCATCCAGTCCATTCTGACCTGCACTGACCCTGTTGCTCAGGGTGGAACTGCCCCTGAGGGTTTCTGAGACTGTGACTCTACACCGGACCTGAACACCTCCTCTTTCTCCCCAGGGGCGACTGGCGGGTTCAAACTACCGACCTTGCGGTTAGTAGCATGACCCACTGTGCCGCTAGGGTTCCAGGACACCCCCCCGCAACAAATAAAAACACCAAATTCACTGCCATCGAGTCGATTCGGACCCATGGTGACCCTGTAGGACAGGTTAGAATAGGCCCAACACCTTAACTCTGTCAGGCAGTAGAAACCCGTTTTTCTCATGTGAAGAAGCTGGTGAGTTGAAAGACCTACCTTGGGGTCATTGCCCTGGGGCATCGTAAATGTAAATGTCGCTCTTAGTTCTAGGGGCTTGAGTGTGGGGGAAAAAAAACACCTGGAAAAGTATCTGGACCCTCTTTTCCCCACCATCGGCTTTCCAGGTACCGGGAGGAAGGCAGCGGGGTGACTCTAAACCCTGCTCGCTCAGCACACACGCGGAACTCCATCCAAACCAACCCTGGGCTGCTTGTGGGTCTGTTTCCTTGCTAACAAAACCAATCTGTTTCCTCTGCAGCTTGGAGCTGGGGAATTCAGCTCTCACAGCTAACTACCAAGTCAGCAGTTTGACTCGCCAGCCCGGGGACACTCTGGGGGAGCGATAAGACTGTCTGATACCCTACAGACTTACAGACATGAAACCCACAGGGGCAGTTGGACTCTCTGTCCTATAGAGTCATTAGGAGTCGATATCGACTTGAGGGCCAGTGAGCTTTGGGGATTTAGACGCAGCAACTACTTTGAATTTGGGGTTCCAATTTCCCAAGCCACGGGGTCTTCAATCGCCTCATGTGCGTAAGAGGATGTTGAATAAGGAAGGTTGAAGAAGTCATCCGTGCATTTGTACTGGGTGCTGGCAGAGACTACGGAAAGTGCTGTGGACTGCCGAAAGGACAAACAGCCTGTCTCTGAAGACATACAGCCAGAGTTCTCCTTAAGAGGCAAGGAAGGCAAGACTTTGTCTTACCTACTTTGGACATGTTGTCAGGAGAGAGACCAGGCCCTGGAGACCGACATCACATAGGAACAATTGCGAGGATGGCGTGCCACCCAGCAGTGAGCACGTAGCATCTGTTACAGTGCCACAGTGCGTTAAGCGCTGGGCCGCTGGCCTCAAAGTCTGCGGTTCAGACCCACCAGCTTCACCGAAGGAGAAAGATGAGGCTGTCAGCCCGTGGGCAGACGTACAGCCCCCCAAACCCACAGGACGGATCTCTGTCCTACAGGGTGAGAATGAGTTGATATTGCACAGAGTTCAAGAGCCTCTGTAACTCAGTCAGGTATGCTCGTGGACTGCAACGAGCAAGGTCAGCGGTTCAAACCCACCCGCTGGTCTGTGGGAGAAAAAAGAGGCCATTTGTGCCGCCTTGGAAGGAAACACTATGCAGGGGATTCCCTGCGAGTCGGAATCGCCTCTGTACCAGAGTCCGGGGGCCGGATTTTGTTTGGGGGCCTATTTTTAATAACCCCGGTTTTTAATAGCGGCGATCTCATGGCAGAAGTAGACAACCAGACCTTTGTGCCTAGGCACCTGGGGTTGAACTCAAAATCTCCAACACAGGTGATGAGCCCCTTACCTGTTAGGCAAGCCCAGAGACTACACAGTCATCAAGGAGTCCGGGGGAGTGGGAGGGGGAGTGGTAGGCAGGGGGGAGGGACCCAGAAACAAAGCGCAATGTGTGGACTCCGTGCATCGCATCGTATTCTGCCTCCTGAAGACCGCACAGGTGACAGCGCGGACCTGGCTCGCGGAGTGTTCTTGTTAGAGCGCCAGGGCCTTTGTGCTAAGGCACAGGTGCTGGACGGGCTCAAACCTGCAACCTTTCTGTGAACCGTACATTCTTTGTCTCCAGATTAGGGTATCTTCCAGGGGGAAGAGGAGGGCGCCGGCGCGGGCAGCAGCCCTGGACCCGGGCTGTTGGCCTGGGTAGGGCAAGGGCAGACCCTGGTCGGAAGGCGAGTAACAAGCCGGGGGTTCAAACCTCGGTCGCTCGCTGGCTCCGCTCAGTCATCACCACCCAGGAGCTTAGCTTCATTCCCGATGAGCTTCCTCCTCCTGGGTCAGTGCGAAGGCAGCCTCCCCCTTCCCCCCAGTCGCCAGACGAACCCCAAGGGGCGTAGAACACCCAACTTTTCAACCGTGACAGAGCGCATGTGACCTCACGTGCGCGCTGTCGTGTGCGACGGGCGTTCAGATGGGGACAGGGGGATGTCTCAGGCTCCCCGAAGCAGGCCCTGCCCCCCTCGTGTCCCCGGGCTGCCCCACCCCGGGCCGCGGTGGCGGCGGGGCGGTGCCAGGTGGAGGCTCAGGTATGCGGGGGCGGGGCAGCCGGGAAGGAGCAGGAGGAGGGGCGCGGAGGCCCAGACAGAACCCGGAGCGGAGCGAGGGTCGGACAGAGCCGGACGGGGCAGGTGCGCAGGGGACCCGCGGAGCCCGACTCAGGGTCTGAGGGAGGAGGGATTGGGGCCTGGACTCAAAGACCCAAGGGATGGGGGACTGACGGTCAGGAGTCCCCGGGTCCGTAGAAGGGGGGCGTGTGTGTGTGTGTGTGTGTATGTGTGTGTGTACTTTCAAGTCTAAAGGAGAGGGCTGGGGGGGGGGGTGTTGATCAGGACTCCTGAGGTGGGGGAAGGGGGTGGCTGGACCCCTGTCTAAAGAAGGAGGGAGCTAAGGGCCTGGACTCCTGGATCTTAGGGAGTAAGGGCTCCCCTCAACTAACTCTAGGGAGGAGGGCTGAGGGTCAGAACTCCTGGTCTGGGGGAGGAGGACTGGGGGTCAGGACTCCTGGTCTGAGGGAGGAGGACTGGGGGTCAGGACTCCTGGTCTGAGGAAGGAGGAGGGCTGGGGGTCTGGTCGCCTGGTCTGAGGGAGGAGGGCTGGGAGTCAGGACTCCTGGTCTGAGAGAGGAGGGCTGGGGGTCAGGACTCCTGGTCTGAGGGAGGAGGAGGACTGGGGTCAGGACTCCTGGTCTGAGGGAGGAGGGCTGGGGGTCAGGACTCCTGGTCTGAGGGAGGAGGTCTGGAGGTCAGGAAGGCTGGGGTCAGGACTCCTGGTCTGAGGGAGGAGGAGGACTGGGGTCAGGACTCCTGGTCTGAGGGAGGAGGAGGGCTGGGGGTCAAGACTCCTGGTCTGAGGGAGGAGGAGGGCTGGGGGTCAGGACACCTGGTCTGGGGGAGGAGGACTGGGGGTCAGGACTCCTGGTCTGAGGGAGGAGGACTGGGGGTCAGGACTCCTGGTCTGAGGAAGGAGGAGGAGGGCTGGGGGTCAGGACTCCTGGTCTGGGAGAGGAGGACTGGGGGGTCAGGACTCCTGGTCTGAGGGAGGAGGACTCGGGGGTCAGGACCCCTGGTCTGAGGGAGGAGGGGCTGGGAGTCAGGACCCCTGGTCTGAGGGAGGAGGAGGGCTGGGGTCAGGACTCCTGGTCTGAGGGAGGAGGGCTGGGGGTCAGGACTCCTGGTCTGAGGGAGGAGGAGGGCCTGGGGTCAGGTCTCCTGGTCTGAGGGAGGAGGGGCTGGGGGTCAGGACTCCTGGTCTGAGGGAGGAGGGGCTGGGGGTCAGGACTCCTGGTCTGAGTGAGGAGGGGCTGGGGGTCAGGACTCCTGGTCTGAGGGAGGAGGGCTGGGGGTCAGGACTCCTGGTCTGAGGGAGGAGGAGGGGTTTGGGGTCAGGACTCCTGGTCTGATGGAGGAGGGGCTGGGGGGTCAGGACTCCTGATCTGAGGGAGCAGTGAGGAGAAAGAACCCCAGGTCAGCATCCCCTCTCCTTGGTCCCCAGGTGGCCGCCGGAGCACCTCATCTCATCACCATGAGCACCCCTGTCGGGTAAGTGCTCCCACGTGCACACACTGACTCCCGCTGGCCCAGCTGGGCTCTCTCTCTAGAGGGGACGCAGGGCCCGGTCACTTCTGGGCTGGGACCATCAGCCACCTCCTTGGGCCCTGGGGAGGAATAGAAATGTGAGGCTTTTAGGGCATTGTGCCAGGCGTGCCAGGCGACAGGTGCTCCACCAGCAACTGCTAGTGCTTCCGGGGAGTTACCCTGTTCTTTAAAACCCACAAACTTCCAAGGGGCTCTGTGGGAGAGGTCAGCAGTTTAAGCCCCACCGCCGCTCCCTGGGAGAAAGATGAGGCTGTCTGCTCTCCTAAAGATTTGCAGCCTCTGTACCCCCCTTCGGGGACTCTAGGAGTTGGAATTTATCCAAAGGCAGGCAGTAGGTGCGTTTTTCCGATTCTGTGACGGGAGTGTATGTGTACAGAGCAAACTGTTTTTCCAGTCTACGGTTTGAGCACATTTTGTTTCACGACCTTGTTTATCCTCGGTGTAAGCACCCTCTCCCACTTCCTGCCTGCTTTCCCTGGTCCTCTCCTTCTCTGCTCTCCCTTCCGGCCTGTCCTTCCATGTTGGATGGTTGGTTGTTCCAGAGTGCTACCCTCTCTCGTGACTGTTTCTCTTATACATCCATAGTCCGTGGGGGTGAGTTCAGTGCTTTACCTGAAGGGTGATGAAGGGCCACCTCAGTTGTCTCGAGGGGTCCACTGGTCTCTCCCTGACCAGTGAGCCTGCTCTCTCTTGTGATTTTTTTTTTTAAGCAAAAGGGAAGAAATTTATTGGAGCCCATACAGTAAACCCTAGAGGGGCCCAGCATACCCTACTGTGTAGGCATGCCCAGCACAGGGTCACACCATTCACTGTACCCCCCATGTTCCAGAGGGACTCCCCTCGAGCCGAGTCCCAAAGCCCCAGGACTGGCTGGGGCTGGGGACAGTCTCTTGTGATTTTGAATGTTGTCCCACATTTGCCCTCCTCTCTTTCCTGGACCTTTCAACGCGATCCCTTTCAAAGCGGTTGGTCACGGTGACCAGGCACCATCTAGTGCTTCAGGTCTCTGTCTGAGGTTCCTGCGGCCCATTGGTCCTGTGGACCGATGTTTCTCTGAGTCTCTGATTTCCTTCCCTCCTCCTTGCTCCGCAGGGGAGATAGCGTGTCCATAAATATGAGCTGTCGCAATGGATGTGTGGATGGATTGTGATAACAGCTGCAAGAGCCCCCAATAAAATTATATATATAACCATCTCCTAGAAACCCAGGGGCTTCCCTCCTGACAATGAAGGGCTCGAATCTCCTGGAGCAAACCCAAAGCAGCATAAAGGGATGGGTGGAGACAGTTCCACAAGGGACCGTGAAGAAGCCCTGGTGGCATAGTGGTTATGTGTTGGGCTGCTAAGCTCAAGGTCTGCAGTTCAAAACCACCAGCTGCTCCGATGGAGGAAGATGGGGCTTTCTACTCCCATACAGAGGGACAGTCTCAGAAGGTTCAAGAGGGAAGGGGGTGGAAATGAGCTGATACCCAGGGCTCAGGTAGAAAGACAATGTTTTCCAAATGATGATGCAACCTATGTGCTTGACACAATGGACGGATGGATGGATGGATGGATGATGATAAGAACTGTAAGAACCTCCAATACAACTTTTAATAATAATAATAAATAAAAATTTTAATAATTGATTACATGAGAAGAGTGACAGTCTCAGAAACCCACAGGGGCAGTTCTGCCCTGCCCTGTGAGGTTATTTGTTTATTTGTTTGCTGTAGGGTAGGGATCAGGGGTAATCAAATTGTGGGAAGGCTTGACATAGTGCCCAGGATAAAGAATAGGGGGCTGACAGCTGAAGGAATTTCTCAGGCCCCCTCACCTCCACCTGAGCTCGGAGTTTCTGTTATTTTCTCCCGACAGAAGGACCTCATGATTGCTGGGGATACTCAACCTGCAGGGAGAAAGGGATGAGGAGGATTTGGCTGGGGCAAGCCTGGACCCCAAGGGTGGGAGGGGAGAAGGGAATTTGCCATCTGTGGTGCACACGAATGCGAATCTAATCATTTATTGAGAGACTACTGTATGCGAAACCCTTTGAAACCTCATAGTAGTTACTGAGAGTCAAACAACCTGGCCCACAGTTCAAGGGATGCTCACAACAGCCCAACCAGATGGGTGTTATGGGAAGAGCCTATTTACAGAGGGGGAGACTGAGGCAGGGAAGGTGAAGCCACCTGCCCCCCACCCGGCAGACAGGGGATTGGAATCCAGGTGGTCCCACAAGCCCACAGTCACCAGGACCACTGCCTGCCTTCCCTGTCTTCTCACAGTCCAGCTCTGGGCCTGCTCTCCCCCCCTGATGAGCCTTCTATGGCTCCCCTTTGCCCTCACAATACAGTCCTGGGACATTTGAAACCCCAGGTCTCAAGACCTCGCTCTCTCCTCTTGGCTTTCCCTAGACCTGAAGCTGCCCCCAAACCAAGCGCCAAGTCTATCTATGGTGAGTTCAGGGGCTGAGGGGACCCAGGCAGACAGAACCCAGGTCAGAGGGACTGGGGTCCTAGACCTGGATCTGAGGGAGGAGGGGCTGGGAGCCAACATTCCTGGTCTGAGGTAGGAGGGGCTGGGGGTCAGGACCCCTGGTCTGAAGGAGGAGGTGCTGGGGCCCTGGATTGCGGAGTTCACTGCCCCATACCCTACAGAGCAGAGGAAGCGTTACTCCACCGTGGTGATGGCTGACGTGTCCCAGTATCCGGTCAATGTGAGTCTGGGGTTCCTGTGGCCGAAGGGCAGGGAGTCTGGGCATTGGGGGTGGGGGGAGGTGCTGGGCCTGGGGAGCTGGGCAGATGAAAGAGTAGCAAAACCAAGAAGCAGAGGGGGCTTGGGAAGCTCAGTTGACTCAGTCTTGCAATAGGGCTTCCGGTGCCCTGCCTCAGCCCCACACCAGTTCCTCCTCTGAACCAGGGCCCCAGTAAGAATGGGGGGACAGTTCAGATGCTTCCTGAGTGAGCAGGGGGTTGGCACCCCACAGGAGCCAGGTGGACAGTATGGCAGTGCAGAGGAAACCCTCCCAGGTGCTGCTAGGTGCCCGGGAGTTGATTTCTAATCATGGGGCTCAGGTCATGCCTTAGACCTGCTCCCTACCGTGGCCTCGGTAGGACAGACACCAGGCTTTGTAAAGTGGAAGGTCAGAGAAAAAGAGGACAGCCCTCTCTGAGCAGGACTGACACCATGGCTACAACAGTGAGCTCCCACATGGCCATAATGGGAGTGTGAGGCCGGCCCAAGACGGGTCGATGTCTCCACTGTTGCACACAAGGTCGCTATGAATCAGAGCCAACTCAAGGCCCTCAGTCGTTTTCTGGGAGTGGAAGGCCAAGTCTTTCTTCTGCAGAGCTGCTTGGTGGGTTGCATCACCCGTTTATTACTTAGCTCCCAAACTCTCTCAATCATACCCTGCTTAGAGGGGACTAGATGTAAAACAGGAGTCTCAGAGGGGCAGTGTTCGAACAGGTAACACATTAGGCTTCTAACACAAAGCTTGCAAGTTCAAGTCCACCCACAGGCCCATGGAAGAAAGACCTGGAGATTTACACACACACACACACACACACACACACACCAAACAACAACAGCCATTGAAAACCCTGTGGAACACAGAGTCTGAACCCACTGCAGGCTGGTAGTAACTAGATTGAAATCAGACCCCTTCCCTGGCCCCAGAGCCCTGGGGCCCTCATAGTTATGCATGGGACTGCTAACTTCAAGGTCAGCAGTTCAAAACTCTGTGGGAGAAAGACAGGGCTTTCCACTCTCATGAACAGTGACAGTCTGGGAAAACCACTGGGGTGGTTCCCCCCTGTCCTGTAGGGTCAGTAGGGTCAGCATTGATTTTTTTTTTTTTTTTTTTTGCGTTTTCCCCTGTCTGCCAGGAAGGTGGACCCCAAGGAGAGAAACTGCAGTACCAGGCAGGAGGGTGGTATGGGGTGGAGCCCTCCAGCGGCAGGCTCGGGTCTCACAGCTCGCTCTGTGGTCTGTTTCAGCACCTGGTGACTTTCTGCCTGGGGGAAGAGGACGGTGTGCACACAGTGGAGGATGCTTCCCGGAAGCTGGCCGTCATGGACAGCCAGGGCCGCGTGTGGGCCCAGGAGATGTTGCTGCGAGTGTCGCCAGACCATGTCACATTGCTTGACCCCCTCTCCAAGGTGCTGGGGGGCGGGTCTGGTGTCTGCGGGAGGAGGGAGGACACAGCTGACCAGACTGGGGACCTGAGGGTGCATCTTCACCCCCTTCATTCCTGTTCAGTACGCCCACCACCCCTCCCTCCTTTCTGAGCCTTCCAAGCCCCATCTATAAAATGGGGGTAATTGTTGTCGTTGTTGTTGTTTTTAATCATTTTATTAGGGGCTCATACAACTCTTATCACAATCCATACATACATCTATTGTGTCGAGCACATTTGTACATTTGTTGTCCAAAACATGTGCTTTCGATTTGAACCCCTGGTATCAGCTCCTCTTTTTCCCCCCTCCCTCCCCCTGGCCATGAAGTGTTGGAATTGGCCTCAGTCTAGCCCCGCCCCACCCCCCACCCCACCCCACAGGAGGAGCTAGAGTCCTATGCGCTGGGCGCCATCCTGCGCTGCGATGCGGTGACGCCCCCGGGCCGGAGCCGTTCACAGCTGCTGCTAGTATGTCAGGAACCTGAGCGCTCTCAGCCGGATGTGCACTTCTTCCAGAGCCTGCGCCTTGGGGTGAGCTGGTGCCTGGGGGCGGGGTCAGGAGAAGGAGGCGGGGTGTACAGTGTGGGGCGTGGTCTAGGGAGGTGGGGCCTGAGTGAAAGGCTTGGTCGGAGCAAGGAGGGTTGTGGTGGTCCTGGGAGAAAGGCAGGGCCAAGTGAGGGGGGTCGGGGCCTGATAAAAAGTGTGGTCGTGTAAGAGGAAGGGATGTGGCCTGAGAAAAAGGCGGGGTTCAGGCACTAGAACGGTGTGGTAGGAGAAAATGCATCCCTGGGGATGGAAGGGCGTGGCATGGTGGAGGGTGTGGTCAGGGGTCTGGCACAGTTGAGTTTTTGGGAGAAAGAGGGTGGCGGGGCGCGTGGAGGGGCGTGTCCTGACGGCATGATTGGCAGGCGGAGCTGATCCGAGAGGACATCCAGGGGGCGTTGCACAACTACCGCTCGGGCCGCGGGGAGCGCAGGGCTGCGGCGCTCAGGTACCTGGCTGGGGGGGAGGGGCGGGGGCGCGCGGAGGAGGGGCGATGGGTGGAGGAACGGAGAGGATGGCTTCTGTTCCCAGACCTCCATCTCCGTCCTCATTTGCGAAATGGACTGACTTGTAGCTCCAGGACCCCATCCTTCCTAGTAATGGTCCTCAGTTTGCCCTTCCTCCACTCGGTTTCCCTTTAGAGCGGTGCCCACCCCCGAATTCACAACCACTAAGCCCTATTTGACCCCTTCGAGTCACAGTGCCCTGCATTTCTGCGACTCTGGACCTCCTCAGGAGACAGGAGCCCTGGTTGCGCTGTGGGTTAAGCATTGGACCGCTAACCACAAGGTCAGGAGTTCAAAACCACCAGCCGCTTCGTGGGAGAAAGACAAGGTTTCCCACTTGCATGAAGAGTCACGGTCCCACAGGGGCATTTCCACCCTGGCCTGAAGGGGTGTCTGTGAGTCCGCATGACTAGGTGGTAGTGATTTTGGCTTAGTCCTATTATTGTTATTCCTGGGAAGAAGTCCTGGTGGTGAGGCGATAGACTCCTGACCTTAAGGTCCATGATTCAAACCCACTAATCTACAGAAGAAAGAGAAGCTTTCTACATGGGTAAAGAGTTAGTCTCAGAAACCTACAGGTGCACTTTTACCCTGCTCTATCGGTTGGCTATGCATTGGAATTGACCCATGCTAGTGTTTTGAAGAGTCAGAATGAGGAGCCCTGGTGGTTGGGGGTTAGGCATTGGTCTGGTAAACCCAAGGTCAGCAGTTTGAATCCCACCTCGCTCCGGGACAGTTGTACTGTGAGTCATAGGGTCGCTGTGAGTCAGGGTGGCTCCGTGGCAGTGAGTTTGGTTCTTTCTGTTCGAGTCGTTGGAACCGACCCCGTGGCGCTGGGTGTTTTGTTTTCGTGGACCCCCTCGGTCCGCCCAGCCACCGTTTCCCCTTCTTGCCCCGCAGAGCCACGCAGGAGGAGCTGCAGCGCCGACCTTCCCTGGCGGCCGAAACCCCGCCCCTGCAGCGCCGCCCCTCCGTCCGCGCAGTGATCAGCTCGGGGGAGCCGGGCGCAGGCCCGGGACGACCCCCGGCGGAGTCCATCCCCGAGGTGGAAGAGGCGCGGGCGACCCTGAGCAGCGCTGGCCCTGTCTCCCCGGACTTAGGGCCCCGGGGGCCTGACATGGCCAGTCTGCAGGCGGAGCGGGATGTGGTGAGCGAGCCAGCCCGGGCCCTGGGTACCGCGATCTAGAGGTAGCGGGGTCAGATACCTAGAGGTAGGGCCTGGGCGTCGGTGTAGCACTAGAGGTCTGGAGGCGGGGCTAGGGCGTGGGCAGTGTCAGCTGTCTGGAGGCGGGGCTAGAGCATGGGGCAAGGTCAGCCTTCTAGACGTGGATCTAGGGGCCAGATTAGCAGCAGCTGTCCAGGAGCAGGGCTAGGGCCTGGGGCGGGGCCAGGCGACTAGAGGAGGGGCCAGGACGTGACCAGACGTGTGAAGGCTGGGCTAGAGCATGGGGGCGGGGCCTGTGGTCTAGAGGCGGGGCTAGGGGGAGATCGGCTGTTTGGGTTCACACCAGAAGTGGTATCAGTCTGAACTGCTGCAGCTAATCAGACCTGGAGGCCCTGCTGAGGATTGATGGGGCTCTAGGCAGGGCTGAGGTCGGTGGCAGGGAGAGGCTTGGTCTAAGACGCAGACTTCTGGGAGGGTGATGGCGGATGGAAATCTGGGGAGGGCCAGGTATCTGCGGTAGGCGGGGGGGGCCGGGGAGCGTCTTTCCCGAGGGCTTCTGCAGAAGTGAGAATGTGTGGCTGAGGAACACCCCCACACACCCCTTTGTCCGTCCCCCAGGATATCCTGAACCATGTGTTTGATGACGTGGAGAGCTTCGTGTCCAGGCTGCAGAAGTCGGCAGAGGCCACCCGTGTCCTGGAACACCGAGAGCGAGGCCGCAGGACCCGACGCCGGGCGGCTGGGGGTGAGGGCACCCCAGAGTGCGGCTCTGAATACACCTCTCCCACCCGCCCCCCAATTCCCTCTCTCTCTCTCTCTCTCTCTCTCTCTCTCTCTCTGGGGTCTCCCTTCGCACCGCCTGCCAGGTCGGGCTCTCCTGTTTCTTTCGCTCTGACCCTCTGTCTCTTCTTCCCTCACCCACCGACAGAGGGCCTGCTGACACTTAGGGCCAAGCCGCCCTTGGAGGCGGAGTACAGAGACGTGCTCCAAAAGATCAAGTACGCCTTCAGTCTGCTGGTGAGGGCCCGTCCACGCCGGGTGCTGGGGCGGAGACTGGACGGCCGGAAGGAGGTCCACGTCCAGTGAAGCTGACCTGTCCTCACACCCCCTCTTCCTCTGCCCCGCAGGCCCGGCTGCGTACCAACATAGCCGACCCCTCCTCCCCAGAGTTGCTGCACTTCCTATTCGGACCCCTGCAGATGGTGAGGCCCAGCCTGCTGGTCCTCCGTCTCCACCTGCAGCAGGAGGGATGGGGGTTAGACTGCAAGGATGCCTGACCGCGTTCCAACTGATGCTCTCGTTGCAGATCGTGGACACTTCAGGCGGCCCCGAGTTTGCAAGCGGGGTGCGGCGGCCGCACTTGACATCGGAGGCGGTGGCGCTGCTGCGGGACACCGTTAACCCGCGTGAAAGCGCGCTCTGGACCTCGCTCGGGGACTGGTGGACCCGGCCGGGGTGAGGGGGGGGGGGCTAAGGGAAGGGACTTGGTGGTCGGTGGGGCAGCCTAAGTGGGGAGGCTGGGGCATCCCATTTGGACAGAAGAGGTGAGACTTGAAAGGGTGTGGCCAATGAAATTGAGGAGGGACGGGACCAAGGGCAAAGGCCTGGATGTGATTGGAGAAAAGGTCTAATGCTAAGATGCGATTGGGCTGCTGATTGAAAGTTGGGGGGAAGAAAAATGAGGCTGTCTGGACCCTCAAAATCTGAGCCTTTGAGACCCTCTGGGGCAAATCTACATTGTCTTGTGAGCCAGAATGGCTTTAGATGCAGTAGATTTAGGATTGGGAGGTTTGGAGAGGGGGCGGAGCCCGCGCACTGGGCAGCCCATGGGGCGGGGCTTAGGGAAAGGGGGCGTGTTTTGCGTAACTAGGCAGCTTGTTTGGAATCTGATGAGTTTTTAAAGCTGGGATGGGATTTGGCGACCAGGGTCGGTGTTTGAAGGGTTGGCTGGAAAAAAACTGTGTGTAGTTAATGGTGGGGAGCAGCCCTTGGGGGTACCGTGGTTATGCCTTGGGCTGTTCACTGCAAGGTCAGCCGTTCGAAATCACAAATGAACTCAGAAGCCACCCCTGTCTCCTGGCCACAGGGTGGAGCTACCCCCGGTTGAGGGAACCCCGTACACCCCTGAGTTTTACAGCGGCTGGGAGCCCCCGGCCACCGACCCGCAGGGCCGCGCCTGGGAGGACCCGGTGGAAAAACAGCTCCAGCATGAGCGGATGCGGCGGCAGGTGAGGCTGCGGGGAAGGCGGGTGGGGGGGGCGGTATCTAGAGGGCAACCACGGGCCAGGGCCATCGGGGTGCAGGCCAGCTTCTCTGACCTACTGCTCTCTTCCCTCCTTTAGCAAAGCGCGCCCCAGGTCGCTGTCAATGGGTGAGTGTCCAGTCAGGTGGGGCAGGTGGGGGATTGGGATGGAGGGTGGCCTGTGGGAGGCGGAGCACTTGGTCCTGACCCCGCCCCCTTTGCTTTGGTTTCTTCCTCTCCCCCTCCCCCTCAAACCTCATCCATTCTTTCTTCTCAGGTGGGTGAGGTGGTGATCAGGCTGGGGTTGGGGGGTAGGGAAAGGGAGAGAAGCAGGGGGAGGGAAGGGGGAGGGCCCCTTAATGCTAGGTCAGAGGGAGGAGGGAGGGCGTTGCAGGTCCACAGCCAATGGTTGACGGAGGCAGAGACTGGGAGGGGTCCCTGAGTGGGTGACATCTGAAGTGGGATCCCAGGTCCTCCAAGGGCTGGTAGTAGAGATGGGCGGGTTGGGAGTTGCAGACTCCCGGGTATGGGTATTTGAGGGTAGAGGCTGGGGGGTTGGCGTCTGGGGGTTGAAGATTTGGAGTCTGGGGCTGGGGACTAGGAGGAAGCCGACTTGGGACTTGAGGGGCTGAGAGGATGCTCCTGGTGTTAAGCTGTGGAGGCAGCTGTGGGTTTTCCCCAGAGAGATAAGGGCCGGAGGAAGCTGGAGGCAGGGAAAGCTTGAGACACCTGAGCTTTTGGGATCTTCGGGGAAGAAGCAAGGGAGAGGCCAGGAGGGCAGGCCTGTGGACAGGTAGAAGACATACTGGAGAGATGCCTCGTGGGCAGAGAAGACCCCAGAATTTCCACAACGGAAGAAAAGAAGGGGGGTCTGGATGGGGGCCCCGGCAGATAAGACCCAACAGAACGACAGCTACTGGCCCCACACAGGGGGTGCCGTGGCCCTGAAGACCCCCCCTCTCCCCTACACAGGTAAGCCTGAGTATTTCTTTCTTAGGGGGGTGGGGGCCGGGGGTCAAAGGGAGCATGTCCAAGAAACTGGCCCCCACATCCCCCTATATCTGTCTTGTATGTCTGCCAGACACCTGTCACTCATCATTCACCTGCTCTGAGCTCAGGGTCTTTGCAGGGAAAGTGGGAATGACAGTCCTTCCTGGGTTGTCAGGCTCCTGGTCCAGTCCAGCTGAACCATTTAGGCAGGGACTCTGGGGCCAGCCATGGCCCACCCCTGCTTCATGACCTGGACCCATTCGTTCGTTCTCCCCACCCCCCACCCCATCCACACCCACTGCCCGTCTGTGCACCAGACTTCCAACATTGTCAGAGGGCTTCAATACCTTGTGCTACTTTCACAGAATTACCACAAAGGGGGTGGCTTTCACAAACAGAAATGTGTTCTTTGACAGTTTAGGAGGCTAGAAGCAGGTGTGCAGGGAGCCATCTGTAAGTAGTTAATGCACTTAGCTGCTTAGGGGTAAGGTCGAAGTTCTAATCCACCCAGAGGTCCCTTGAAAGAAAGGCCTCGGAGACCTATTTCCAAGCAGTGGGTACTATTCTACCCAGAGACACACATGGGGTCACCAAGGGTGAAATCCGCTCCATGAGAACTGGTTGCTTGGGGGGGGGGGGGAAGAGTTTTCTTGTGATTTGAGTGGAAGTAGACCAAGCAGGTGACTGTCTGTTCGACAATTTGAGCACACGCTGTTTTGTGACATTTGTACCCACGATGACACAGAATTTTACCCATTTTACCCTGGTCTCCTTTCCTCCACCTTTTCATCGGAGCCTGCTTGCTCCGCCTTCTCTCTGGGCCAGTGGCAAAGCTACCTGTTGGAGCTTGGCTGGTCGATGGGTCAAAGCTGCACCCCTCGCTGGAGCGGGTATTGTTTGCCTTACAGTCCTGAGTGGCACAGTGAGCTAAGTACGCGTTGGACATAAGGCCGGTAGTTCAAATCCACCAGCCGCTCCTCGGGAGTAAGATGAGGCTTACTGCTCCCATAGCGAGTCTTCAGAAACCCACAGGAAAAGTTCTACACTGCCCTCTAGAGATGCAGTGAGTAGAAATTGACTAGATAGCCGTGAGCTTTTGGTTTTGTGGTGTGGCTGAGAGGCAAGCCACTGGGCTCAGCTCTAGACCTAAAGTACAAGGATGAAAGTCAGGGTCACCTGGTATTAAGTTTTGGCTCCAGCCGCAGCCGCCCCTGAGCCGACTGCCTCCTGATCCCCGCTCTCCTCAGTCACCAGGACTCTGCGTTGGAGGCGGAGCCCCAACTGGAGCCAGCACCGGCGGTGGGGAAATGGGTCCTGTGTAATTACGACTTCCAGGCCCGAAACAGCAGCGAGCTGTCTGTCAAGCATCTGGACGTGCTGGAGGTCAGGGGCGTGGCGGGCCGAGGGGCAGGGTAGATGGGGGTGAAAGCCCCAAAGTCAGGTTCTGAGCCTTCCCCCTCCCCCCAGGTCCTGGATAACAAACGCAAGTGGTGGAAGGTCCGGGACCCGCAGGGGCAGGAGGGATATGTGCCTTTTAATATCCTAACCCCTCATCCAGGACCCCCAGCGGGCCAAAGCCCTACCTGCAGCCTGGTGAGCCGAGACTGCGCGGTTTGGGGGGAGAGGCGGTTGGGGGCCAGAACTCGGTGTCAAGGATCCTGGCAAGGAGGTTCCTGGGCACTAGTCTCATTCTTAACCCGCTCCCCTCTAGAACAGCACGTCCCCCGAGCCTGTGGCTCCGGTTCGGTCCCACTGGGACAGCTGCGACAGTCTCAACCTGGACCCCTGTGAGAAGGGTGAGTGGTGGGGCAGCCCAGGGAAACCGAGACCCAGAAAGAGCACGTGGGTGGGTCCCGGGATCACGCCTAGGGAGGTGGAGGCCCCTAGCCCCGGCCCTGAGCTCCCTCCCTCCTGGCTTTCTGCCTGCAGAGAAATTCTGCCAGATGCTCAGCATCAATGAAGAGCTTCAGGTGCGCCTGGCGCAGGGCCGCTCAGGTCCCGGCCGCGCCTCCACCGCGGGACCCCGCGCCCAGGAGCTGCAGCTCAGCCCGCACTCGGACGCCTCGGAGGTCCGGGCTTGGCTACAGGCCAAAGGCTTTAATTCTGGGTGAGTAGCACCAGCGGCCCGCTCATTGGCTCTGAAGCGCGAGCGTTGCCAGCTGAGCATTCTGATTGGCCCCAAAGTAGGCGGGGCACAGGACCTGCTGTAACAGGCCGTGATTGACGTATTTTCTCAAGTTTCCATTGGAACCTCCGGAAAGCCCCTCCTCCAACCGGAAGCAGGATGCTTTACGATTGGAGGATGGGGGAACCGGCTTTCAGACACCTCTCCTCCTTCAGCATCACCCCGCCCCTGCGTGTTAGGGTGCTGCTGATTGAACTAATGGCTAAGTGGGAGTGATTGGAGCTGGGATTGGCTAGCAGCTGACCGTGACCCTTACCCCTCACCTCATTAGCACGGTGAACGCACTGGGCGTGCTGACGGGCGCGCAGCTCTTCTCGCTGCAGAAAGAGGAGTTCCGGGCCGTGAGTCCCGAGGAGGGGGCACGCGTGTACAGCCAGGTCACAGTGCAGCGTGCGCTGCTAGAGGTGAGCCCGAGCTTGCTTGCCCGCCTCCCCGGGGCTGCTCTAGGGTGGGGCGGGAGATTTAGGTCCGGGTGGGGGGGGCGCGGGGAAAGGGGTTCTGATGCCTGCCTCCGCCCTCCACCAGGACTCGCAGAAAGTGTCAGAGCTGGAGGCGGTGATGGAGAAGCAAAAGAAGAAGGTGGAGGGTGTGACGGAAGTAGAGGTCATCTGACGCTCTACAAAAAGTTTCGGAACCTCCCCCTCAAACCCAGGGCATGAGTGGATCAGTCCTTGCTGGGGTCCTGCTCCAGTGAGTGGACTGCCTGGCACGGTAGGGGGCGGGGCGCACTTGCCCATTAGAGGGTACGCTCAGGGGCCCAGTGGGGTGTAATATACCACTACTGCCCAGCCTATAAACAGCCTACTCGTGGTCGCCGTGTCAACTGCTTTGTCCCCTTTACCCAGCTACTTGGGGCCCAGCGACCTGGTGCCTCCTGCGGTCACAGCCTCTGCCTGGGACAGAGGGAGGTTTTGAGTTCTGTTTCCATCGCTGCCTTCAATCCTGGATCCTGCCCCCCCCCCGCCCCCCCCCCCAAAATGCCCTGCTTAAGAGAGCCTGGTCAGCTTTGAGGTGCTAAATTCCAAGTCTGTGGTCCATGCTCATCAGCCCTCCACAAGAAGGTGAGGCTTCCTTCTGTGAGGGCACTCAGTTCCTCCGACTAGAAGCCTGCCCTAACATTAGAGGCCCAGACCGGTCTTCTTCCCTCCTCTGCTACCCACCCACCCCGACCTGGCATGGGTGGCAAGGGGACAGACAGCTAGGAGGTCTAGGGCCCGTGCCTTGGCTCCAGCTCCCCACTCGTCCCCGCCCAGAGGGCCGCCGCCCGCTGGCCAGGGCAGGAACCGGGCGCACGTCCCCAGTGGCAACACCGCATCTTTATTTGTGATGCCTGAGCTTTCTCTCAAAAATACCTTCTCCCCCAAGACCCGCCCGCATGGTGGGCAGGAAGGGGGCAGCAAAAATAAAAGACGTCCCTCCCTATTGCACGTGGGCGTGGCCCTCGGGAAAGCCCCT
This sequence comes from Tenrec ecaudatus, assembly GCF_050624435.1. Lineage (NCBI taxonomy): Eukaryota > Metazoa > Chordata > Mammalia > Afrosoricida > Tenrecidae > Tenrec > Tenrec ecaudatus. Next base: position 3,348,407 of record NC_134547.1, on the reverse strand, counting down.
GCCCGGCCCAGGCCTCGTGGGCTAGAGGCTGGCGGGCACGGTTCTTGGCACGTTCTTGGATCCCTGTTCTGTTTGGAGGAGGGGAGGGGGTGGCGGAGGGGCATCACACGTGAGGTGGGGGACCCCCCGGGGCGGCTACTCTAGTCCCTGGCTTCTGGTCCTTGCGTTCTGTAGTCCTCAGTGCCTTCCTGGCTCTTGCCTCCTGCCACAGTCCCTTCTCGGCAACGTCCCCCTACCTGGCTCGGCCTCCCACCTGCCTCCCTCCCTCCATCTGGTCTCGGGCGGCACCCCCTGGTTCTCCCCTCCCATTCAGGAGGGAGGTCCCTTAGGGGAGTTATGGCTTCTCAGAGTCGTCCCCGGAGCCCTGTCACTCGTGGTCACACGGGGAAGGGGTGCGTGTGGCAGAAGCAGCTGCATAAATACGGGGGGGAGGGGTCCTGCGGAGTCACTTGGAGAGCTTGCTGATGACGCGGATCAGAGCTGCATTCTCGTCCTTGAGCCTCTGGTTGTCTGCTCGGAGGTCCGACAGGGCCTGAGGGGTGTGCGGCCGTCAGCCACCCAGGAGCATGAGGACCCCTGACCGGCCTAGCCCCTACAGCCTCCCCAATCAGCCTCACCTTCAGCTCCTCCTCCAGCTCTGCAGCCTTCCGCTCCAGGGCCCTGCGCTCCTGCAACCGGCCGGGAAGGGGGAGTGTCAGGGGTGCGTCAGGGTGTGGCATGGACTTCTTTGAATCCGGCTCAAGTGGGTTGGGGTCTGGGGATATGCCTGTCATACCCCCAATGGCCCTACTCACGAATCTCTCCAGCTCCAGGAGGGCCGGCCTCTCGGCGAAGCGCTCGTGCTTCTGTTGGGCCCCGTGGGGTGGGGTGGGGTGGGGGTGTCAGAAATGCTCAAAGTCAAGGGCCCCATCCACCCCCAGCACAAACCCCAACCACCTTCAAGCTTCACCCTCATCACTCAAGACTCCAAAGGCCCACCCAAAAAAGCCCGGCTCAGAATCACTCAGGCCCACAAGCCCTACCTTCAGGCTCCACCCCCATAGCCCCACCCAGCCATAGGCCCCGACCCCTACCTCAGGACCGCAGTCCACCTTCCAATGCCCCAGCTCACAAGTCCCACCCCTCTCCTTAGGCTCCGCCCCCAGAAGGTACCAACAGCCCCTCACCTGTGTGGCTTTCTCCAGCTCCACCTTGAGCTGCGAGAGTCGCAGCGTGGTCTCTGTCAGCGCCTCACGCAGCCGCTCGTTCTCCACTCGCAGCTCTGCGTACAGCTGGGGGGGGGGAGGGGGAAGCAGGCAGAGAAGGGGGGTCAGGAGGGCCTGCAGCCCAATAGGAGTGACCATGCGGTGGCCTCACCGGACGGACGGACAGGCGGTGGACGCAGTGGGAGGCAGGGACCTAGCAGGGCGTCCCTGCATAAACCCTGCTTTGCTGCAGCGTCCACTCCAACCTCAACCTGGAGACCCGCTCCCCTTGGCTTTCCTAGGCGGCGCTTGCTCTGTAAGGGGGCAACCGCGGGTCTTTCTTCCACAGGGGGATTGGGTGGTCTTCAAACCACCCGCCCACCGTTAGCTAACAGCCCAGCGCTTAGCCGCGGTGCCACCAAGGCTGTCTTGGATTACGCCCCTCCCCTCCCCTGTAGCTTCTGACTGGTAGTGTCACGGAAGATGATCCCCACGTGCAGGCACCAGGCCAGCACCAGCAGCCCCTCCTAGGGCCGCTAGAGGCTCTAACTGCCTTTGGTTCAAAGCCTGGACCCATCCCCTGCCTGGCCCCTGCTCTGGGTCCCAGCAGCGCTGCCCCACGGCTTCTCGAACCTTCCGGAAACCTCCGTCTGGCTCCTCCTGGGCCTCGGGCTTGGGCCGGGGGCGCTGCCTGCGGGGCGCGGGACCATCAGGTGTGCTGGGGTGGAGGCGGGGCAGGGTGTCAGGACAAGGCCCACTGTGCCACTATGGGCGGGCAGCCCCACCAACCTCCCCGCCGCAGCCGCTCGTCTGGCCTGGTACCTGGATTCCGAGCCTCCCTCCGCAAGCTCCGCCTCCTCCCCCTGAGGATAGAGATGGTGTGAAGTCAGCACGGAGGGGGGGGACCGGGAGGCATAGCCCCCCACACCCCGCCAGCCCTGCTCTCACCTCCGCAGGTCCCCTGCGCTCCTTGCCAGTCCTGCGTGGCTCCCTGATGGCTGGTGGGCCCTGGCCTTCGGGCGCCTCTGCTGGGGGAGGGGCAGGAATCAGAGCAGACCCCTCTCTCTAGGGGGGCTGCCCACCTGCCTGCTGAGCAGTACGTGGTCCCCAAGCCCCAGGAGTGGAGCTCACCTCTCTCTGCAGGGCTCTCAGAGGGTTCTAGCCCAGGGACTTGGGGCCTCCGGGAAGGGTCCTGTGCGGGGAAGTGGGGGTCAGGCACAGGGATCCACATGCCCCCCCAACCCATCACCCTGACCCTTCTCACCAAGTTGGGTGGTGACTGCACCTCTGGCTCCAGGCCTTTCCCTGTGACCTTCTCAGCTTCCTTCAGGTCTGTCAGGGTCACGCCCTGCCCGGGTCAGAGGCCCTCAATCATGCTGTCCATCCCCACGCTCCCCGAGTAAGACCCAGGCATCGGGGACTCCAACCTCCTTCAACCAACCCTGGAGTCCTGACCCCCAGCCCTTCCTCCCTCAGACACAAGTTCTGACCCCCCTCCACCCCCCACCTGTGTGGACCTCCGAGACTGGCGCATGAGGCGGGAGCGAGCTTTCCGCTGGGATTCCGACTCCTCATCTCGCACAGGCATCTGGTAGGACCTGAGTGGACAGACCCTCAGAGACGGTGCTTTGAGCCCCACCCCCCACCGCAGCTGAGTCCCGTAGGGGGAAAGAGATCTAATCTATTCCATTCCCAGCAGGCCCAGTGCAAGCTACCTCCCAAGAGCAGCATCCTGAGCCCTGGGGTCTCCCAGCTAAGGTAGTTCTATCCCAGCAGGGAGCCCTCCTCCCCACCCCTCTGACCTCCTCCGGTCCCGAGAATCAGTTGGGGGTGCTCCGGGGGTATTTGGCTTCACTGGGGGTTCTGGCTCCGGTATCTTGGGGCGTTGGGCAGGAATGGAGTTACTCAGCTCCGACCTGGATGAATAGTTATTCAATCATTCATTCACACACTGATAAACCCAAATATGCTGCACCCTGGCCCTGCCCACCCCACCCTCACTGCCTTGTGTCCATTGGGACCCCAGGGACCCCAGGCTGTACTCTCAGGAAAGGTGTCCTGGTGGCACTGCAGAAGTGGTACTGGGCTGCAAGCTACATGGTCGGTGGTTCAAGCGCACCAGCCCAGAGTCTGAGAACGTCCTGGTGCTGCTGTGGGTGAAGTGCTGCCTGGTCCCACAAGCCTTGTGGCTTGCAAACCCTGTGCAGCTGGTGGATGTGGATTGGAACCAGGTGGATGGCAGCAGCTTGAATCTTATAGGAAGATGGCTATGACCTTCTTCAGCCCAGCATCTCTCACTCTCAAACTTGTGACCCCAGGCATGCAGCCCGATGCCTCACCCACTGTGCCACCAGGGCTCCGCTCTGGCGAGGCAGCAGTGGGGAAGAGGTGAGCAAACCGTGTGTCACTGTGCCGTGCAGGCCCTGAGCTGACAAGAGCTCTCTCTCTCTCACCCTGTCCCAGGCCACTCTGCTGTTCCCAGAGAGCGCAGAGCTCTCCATCACACTACTGTACGGCCTACTCTCCCGTCTGTGTCCCCTCTGTGTCCTGCGAGCCACAACGGGTGTGTGGCTTGCCCTTCGTGATCCCTGGCTTCACTGAACACCCACCCCTGGGTTCATGTTCTCTGTTAAGCGAGTCTTACGGGCCTAGTAGTCCATACCAAGGGCTCAAGTAGAAAGACAATGTTTTGAAAATAATGATTGTAACAAATGTAAAAATGTGCTTGACACGAATGGATGAGATGGATGAGATGGATGGATGGATGGATGCATGGATTGTGTTAAAAGCCATACAAGCCCGCAATAAAATAATTTAAAAAAAATAAGTCAAATAAACTAATAAAGAAATGGTAGAGAGAGAAAGAAGTGAGGGAAGGGACTGAGAAAGGGTTGGGATTGCTTGAGGAGGCAGGGGCAGTTGGGGTGTTCCTGTCATGTGACGGGGGCCTCGGAGACCCTCACAAGGCCGTGTGGGCTCCTGCAGCCCCCTCTGAAGGAGCAGGACATGAACTGCATGAGTGGGGGCGGGGAGCTGGTGCAAAGTTGCTGGGGCGGCAAGAATGCTGGGGCAGCTCAGCGCCAGGCTGGGGACTCAGGTGGGACCCGGGACAGCCAGGCAGTGTGAGCCATGTGTCTTAGGGCTTCAGACATGTGGACAGAGAGCTGCAGCCCAGTGTGGTGAGGACCAGAACCCAGAGAGGGGAGGGACTTGGAGCGCAGACTTGCCACCACCTCCAGAGGCCCACGCCCTGGGGACTCACTGGGCAGGCGGCTCCAGCACCTTCCCCGAGGAGGTAGGGGTGATTCTGGCAAGACGAGGCTCCTTGGCCTGTGGAGAGGGGAGGGGAGGCTAGATACCAGGCTGGTGGGGGCCCAGTCCCGCGGCCCCTCACCCTGCAGGCAGCGCACCTGGGTGGAGGCCCCTTCCAGCCGAGAGGAAGAGGCTGAGCGCTGCGGGCCAGCCCCAGGAGCACCCTTGGTCCCTCGAGTCTCCGGGGGACCCAGGGCACCCGCGCTCCCTGTCTTCTGGAGGCCAATGCGCCTGGGGAAGGGGGTCTCTTCTGGTGGCTGGAGGGGAAGGGGGGTCTCAGTGAGAGGGAAGGAATCCTTAACCTCTGCACGCCCCCCACCCCACAGCTATAGAACCACCACAAACTATAATTCCCATCAGCACTCAGGGCAGCTGGAGACAGACAGTTGGTTGACCCAAAGGATTCTGGGAATTGTGGTCTGTAATCCCCCTCCCTCTCCCAGACTCACTGAGAGGCTCTTAGAGGTGGAGGGTGGTGGGGAGGAGACGCCGTTGAGAGTTCGGGTTTCTGCAGGGGGTGACTCTGAGGTGGGGAAACGGGACACAAGGACATGACAGCTGCCTCTGAGGACCAGACAGCCCAGCCATCCTCCCCAAAACCCTCCTCCCTCAGACCAGGAGTCCAGATCCCCCAAGTTCCTCCTGCCTCAGACCTGTTTTCCTGACCCCCAGCCCCTCCTTCCTCAGACCAGGAGTCCACATCCCCAGGCCTCCTCCATCAGACATGAGAGTCCGGGTCTCAGCCCCTCACCCATGGGCGCTTCTTCTGCCTCGTCCTCGTCCTGGAGTGGGGGCCCCCCTGACCCCGCCGGTCGGCGTTCCTTGGACAGGTCCTGGAGGGAGATCTTCTCTCGGCTGCTCAGGCGGCTCACGGAGCTCCTGGGGGGAGGAGGGTGTGAGTGTGTGGAGCCTGAGCCTTGGGCGATGCCCTCTCCACACAGCCCAACAGGCACCCAAGGCGCCCTCCTACCTGCGGTGTTTGCTGCCCAAGGGGCCCTGCAGCTCAGGAGCCCTGCTCTGGGAGGCTTCCTTCTGGTTCCGTAGCTGCAGGAAGACAGCCAGGGGCGGGGCTGAGGACTCCCTCCCTCCCTCCCTCCCTCCCTCCCTCTCTCCCTCCCTCTGATGATTTCCAACCGAGGTAGGCCAGGGTGACTAAGCCTCTTAGGATGTAGCCCGGGTCCCTCTTCCCCAGGACCCCCGGGCTGACATGAGATGGTATCTGAAGTCTAAGACTCACATCCTCTTGCTTCTGGGCCAGTTCCTCCAGCAGGGTCAGCACCTCCTCATCAGCGAGGTCACAGGGACGCTGCCCCTGGTGGGAGAGAAGGGGACAGCGATGAACAGGCTGGGGGGCGGGCTCTCCTCAGCCCCCCCACCCTCCCACCAGCTCTCCTGGACTGGCTGGCCCTTACTGCGTGAGTCAGGGAGTCCATGCCCCCACCGTGCTCGGCCAGCAGGCGGCAGGCATCCTCCACGCCCCAGTGGGCAGCAGCGTGTAGGGGTGTCCAGCCGTCTCCGTCCCGGAGCTCTGTGTCATAGCCAGCCTGAAGGAGTAGCCTGAGGGGGGGGGGGGGTAAGCAGGACACTGAGGTTAGGGGTCTGGGCTGCAGGTGGGTGGTGGGAGGTGAGTAGGCTAGACCTAAGTGTTGACCTGTGAGGCCAGCTGTTATAGATCACTGAAATACCTCTGAGCTGTTCAGTAAGATGACCCTGCCCCCACTGAGATCCAGGCACTGAAAACAGTAGCCTGGGCCAGCAGGGGTCAGCCAAAGGAACCAAGTACTCAGAGGCAAAGTGGCAAGAGAGACAAACGTGGGAGCAATGAGCCCCAGAGACCATGCAGCATAACAACTTAGCACATACGTGTGCCAAATAATCTAGCCTGACATATCTACCAAACCAGTTCCAACTCACAGCGACCCCTGATGAGTCTTTCTGAGACTTGGAACCTTTTTGAGAGCAGATGGCCTCATGTTGCTTCTGCAGAGGGAATGGTGAGTTTGGGCAGCTGACCAGCCCCACATCTGCTCCACAGTAGGAACTATGGACAGGACCGGGAGGAGAAGTGGGCAGATGCACAGCCATCGTGGGAGAGCTTCACAGACCTCCCAGGATAGCTGGCAGAGTAACTGGGGGATCGAATTTAATGATGTTGGGGATTTAAATAGCACGATTACAAAGCCGACCTCATAACCTATATAGAACACTGCACTTGACGACACAATCTTTGCCAGGTTTCATACACCAAGGTATAAGGTAAACCTCGACACGTCTCAAAAGGCTGAAATCACCTACAACCCGTTCTCTGACCATCACCAAACCTCAATAATGGTGAACAGGAACTCTCACCGGCTTGGAAATTAAGGACACCCTTCCGAACAGCCCATTACGTCAAAAAAGGAAGATCACAACAGGAAGTTTTAGACTGAGTGACGTGGACAGCACATATCAAACTTGGCGGGCGCGTCCGTGGCTGTACTCAGAGGGACACACGTAGCCTTTCAAGTGTCTGTGAGATACCGTGGGGAAGGGACGCAAGCCACAGGAAGGTCCAAGGCAGCCGAGAGTCACTGGGGTACAGCAAGCACAGCACGGGGAGCTGAGGCCCGCTCTCAGCCAGCCCCGCTTACCTCATCACCTCGATGTAGCCCTTGGCGGCAGCCACGTGCAGGGCGGAGGCTCCAGTGCGTGGGTGCCGGGCCTCGGGCATGGCGCCCCCGTTCAGCCAGCACCTGGTGTCATGCAGCAGCAGCTCCTCCTCAGCCCGCTTGGCTGCCTCCACATCCACGCCTGGGAGGGCGAGAAGGGTTCATAGCACAGGTGCGGAACCCAGGCCCGACCCGGCTGTTCCGTTCCCCGCAGCTCTGCTGGCCAAAGACATGATCTGCTCCTGTGGAGGTGACGGCCTGGGAGACCACGGGGCCTCGCTACTGTATGGGGTTACCAAGAACCAGGGAGACCCCATGGGGCAGTGCTACCCTGTAACCCATGGAGCACCAAGGGCCACTCTTTAACACAAGGCGGCACACTGATCCAGGAGCTCCCAAGGAGCAGTCATCCCAGTCGGTCATCCCTACGGGATCTCAACTAACAACGGGGAGAGGCAGCTGTGGAAAGCACGTGACACGACACAGGGCCACAGCCCGTCTCCCAGACTCAGTGCACAGAGTGGGTCCCATGGCAGGTGACATTGAAGCCAGAGACCTGGGCCCTCAAAACACACCAACAAGGTGGGGCAGAAGGAGACAGAAGGGCCCTGGGGACCAAGAGCAGGGTGTGCCAGGGCAGGAGTCAGAGGGTAAGGCCCTCGTGGGAGAGGCAGCACCTAAGCAGGCGGCCAGGACGATGGAGTCTGCGCCCTGAGCAGGAGAAACAATGTAGCCGCTCCTCCCCAAGCCTGCAAGGACCAATGTCTCCTGGCAAAGCAGCAAAGTGTGTGTGTGTGTGTGTGTGTGTGTGTGTGTGTGTGTGTCCGTCCCCACAGACAACCGCGGCAACACTGTTCCCTTGCTCATGGTGACCCTGCTGTTGGGCAGGAGCATGGCCGCAACACAGACCATGGGACTAAGAGGCCTCTATGCGCGTCTGTCTCTCCCCGTCTGGAGCAGGAAGGGTGCAGATCAAAGTCTCCAGAAGGCAGTCGTCCAAAGAGGATAACAGGCCACAGGACCTGAGACCCGGGGCACAAGGTGCCGGCTGCAGTGCTGCCCGGCTCTGACAGGGATCGCAAGAGCAAAACGGAAAGCCTCTTGTTTCTCACGAGGAGCTACTGGTGGGTTTGCACTGCCGACCTCAGCAGTCCACAGCACAGCCTGCTACTCCACCACAGGTCCCTCAGAAGCCAGAACCCCGAGCCAAAGCCAAGCCGCCCACCACGAGCCCACCTCGGGGTTCCTGGAGGCTGTAAACCTTTCGAGGGGCAGCCAGCCCCTCCTTTCTTAGGGCGACCCCACCCCCACTCCCAGAAGCAAGGAGAGGGGGGGTGGGACTGCACACAGGCAAGCCCCGGGTGCTGTGTGTGGGACCCACAGGGCACAGGTGACCCTGTCTCTGCCCACCAGAAACAGAGAGAGGACCCCAAGCCCCTTGGGTCCCAAGCTGACTGCAGGCCCCATGTCCGCAACCGGCTGGCTCCCAGAGGTGCACCTCGGTGGGCGATCTCCGCCCTCAGCAGGCCCTCCATGGCGTCAGACTCGGCCAGGTCCAGGGGCAAGTCCCCGTCACTGTTGACTGCGGCGATGTTGGCCCCATGGCTCAGGAGGTACCTGGGGGGAGAGGGGAAGTCAGACCTGGCCGGGCTGGCCTGTCTGCAGGTGCTGTTGCCCTGGGCCTCACCTGGCGATGTCCAGATACCCGCAGGAGGCGGCCACGTGCAGGGGTGTCCAGCCCTCGTTGTCCGCCTGGTTGACCGTAGCACCCTGCTCCACCAGGAAGCGCACCACCTCTAGGTTCTCATCAATGCAGGCCTGCGGGTGGGGGTGGGGCAGCGGTCAACCAACCCACCAGGGCCAGGGGAGAAGGACCCAACCCACCGGGCACAGGGTCAGGTCAGGAGACAACTCCAGGGCCAGCTGCTCCACCCAATCCAGAGCAGAGTGGTAACCATGCCCACCCAGGCTTCCCAGCCCACAAAATAAGGTTGCCCCAGGACTTCTGACCCAGCCACACACCCCCAGACCAGGAACCCTGACTCTCACTCAGCCTCTACCCGTTCAGTCCAGGGCCCTGCAGCCGTGCAGTGTTTGTTTGTACACTTTGGGATTTGAGGCACCTCATCCTGCTCTATAGGACAGGGTCGAACTGCCTCTGTGGGTTTCCCAGGCGGTCACTCTTGATGGGAGGAGAGCGCCCATTTTTCTGCTGCACAGGGGCTGGTGGTTTCGAACTGCTGGCCTTGCTGTTCTGCAGTCCAAGGTGTAAGCACTATACCACCTGGCCCTGCCTTGCCCATCTCCCTCATGAAGGGGTCTTGCCCACAGTGGGCGGTCAGGGTGATCTGTGGGGCTCCTAGCACAGTGCTCAGCACGAGGTGGTGCTGGTGAGTGCCTGGCTCACCTCAGCCCACCTGGACACACGGGGCAGGGGTGGGGTCTCCCTGAGGAACGCTCCCTGCCCCAGGACTCTCCTCATCCCAGGGTCAGCTCAGCAGCCCAGCCCAGACAGCTGGACCACAGGGTGCAGGCCTGCTGTTACTGAGACTACCCAGGGGGTGGTTTGGGGGATGGGGTAGACAGAAATGATGCTCAGACCCCTGCTACTTGGGGAAACCTGGAGGGACCCTGGGCACTAGAGGAGGAGGGGTTGGAATCAGGACTCCTGGGTCCTCAAGATTCATTAACCCCTCAGATCCCTCGCCACAGACTTCCATCTGGGGGGCAGGAAGGAGCTCCGAGGGCCAAGAGCATGAAGTCATGGAAACTCAGGCTGCAAGGGGGCCACACGTGCCCTGGGAACGGGATGAACTCTGCGCTCCGTTTATTTCCACCCGGTTGTCATGGTGACAGGGGGGGCAGGAGGGAGACGGGCTTTTCCCTTTCAAGGAGCTGGCCCAGCACAGGCTTCCCTGAGAAAGATGCCCAAGGCTGGGCACCGGCACCAGACCCATACCAAACCCAGCCCTCCTCCCTCAGACCAGGGGTCCTGACCCCCAGCCCCTCCACTCTCAGACCAGGAGTCCTGACCCCCAGCCCCTCCACCCTCAGACCAGGAGTCCTGACCCGCAGCCCTCCTCCCTCAGACCAGGAGTCCTGACCCCCAGCCCTCCTCCCTCAGACCAGGGGTCCTGACCCCCCACTAGTACACCACCACCATCTGGTGGAAGAGTGTCGGCCTGACCCTGTGGTCCTGAGACCACCAGAGGTGGGGGCTGCAGGCCTGAGTCACACAGGTGCACAGCTAGGTGGGGATTGGTGCCAGGAACCCTGCCTGACACGGAATATAGCTGAGGTGCAGCCGTCACTTGCCCACATGGGGGCCAAGCATCCCAGCTGGCCCTGGCTTCTCAGTGCTGCTCCAGCTCAGTCTCTGCTGCCCTGGTGACCTGGTCACCCCCATGGGGCTGTTGCTAACCCAAGATCCCTAGGCGGGGTGGTGGAAGGCACCCTCTGCACCTGCCCCTATCCCCTAGTCTACTGCAGATTCCTGGAGGCCAGTGGGCAGCCACCCTCTTGGAGACAGACAGACACACACAGACAGATACACACACACACACACACACACACACACACACACACACACACACGAGAAACACAGCCTGGAACCCAGAGCCAGTGATCGCTCAGAACAGTCGGGTAGAAGTACTGTAGACTCAGGGCCACCAGGGCAGGTTATGACCCAAGAAAGTCGCTGGGTCTGGGAGGGAACCACACCCCACCTGCACTAGGGTCTGGGGTCCACACAGGGAAGCATTCAGACAGGCGGAGCCAGCAGCTAAATGCAGGTGTGCCCACAGCTCCTAGGGCAGGCCTGGCAACCTGCTTCCGAAGCCACAGCCTGGGGACCCTGTGGGGCCACTCTGCTCTGCACCGACCGGGGCTCCGCGAGTGGGAATGGTGGAGCCATCCTGTAGCCAACACGGCAGAGCGCGCACAACACCCCGCCATGTAGACACACAGATACATGAGTTCTCCCTGCTCTGCCGGAGGCGGGAACAGATGCCAATCCCAGGCCTAGGCCCTGGACCTGCACCGTCCTCCTGGGAACCTGTGGGTTGGGTCTCTTCCTGCACCCCTCCATCTCACCTGCCATGCCACCATTTCTCCCCAGGGTCCTCTTGGGATCCACTTCCCAAGGGGATTTGGGATAAGAGGAGCAACCTCCCAGGCAGAAGATGGAGGGTATGGGGTGGCCAGGAGGGTGAAGGGAGATGATGTAGTAGGCCTCAGGGGTGGGGAGGCTGAGAGCACCCCGGGGCAGGGGCTGCAGGTTCCTGGGTGGCTTAGAGAGGTAGACCTGGGGAGACGGCATGACTGCTTGCAAGCTGCTGCCGCCCAAATCAGAGGTCCAAAGCCACCCAGAGGTGCCTAAGAAAGGCCTGGAGATTGACTTGAAGCAATGGGGGTGGGGGGTGGACTTCGAGGGGAGATCTACTTTAGTGGGTAGGGACCAGCCACAGAAAGCCCTGGGTAGCACAGTCAGCAGGTGGGAGGGTGGAGCTGCCCAGATAAGGGTCTGAGGGGTGACTCATGGCCACAGAAGGACAGGTTGTATGGGCAGAGGTAGTGGCCGGAGTTCATGACCCCGGGCCTCGCTGTAGGAGGGAAAAAGAAGAGAAAGTCGCCAGAGGGAAAGGGAGAAGTGGTGGGGGGGTGAGGAGGAGGAGGAGGAGGAGAAGCCACCTTCCAGGTGGGGGGGAGGGGGAGACTCTGGGGGCCCAGGAGGGCTGGAGGCATCAGAGCCCCTGCTGGGGGAAGGAGGCGGCTGAGGTGGCAGCAGAGGGCACCATCTAAGGAGTTTGGGAGCTTGCGCAGGCAGCTCTGGGCTCAATGCGGGAGAGGAGTCCTGGGGTAGCTGCAGGTTAAGCCCTGCCAGGTGGGCGGGCAGGCGGGTCAAACCCACCAGCCAGGCGCTCAACTGGAGAAAGCCAAGGCTGTGGGCTCCCACTGACAGTGTGGGGAAACCCGAGAATCCCAGTGCACTCGATGGCAGTGGGTTGGGTTGTTGTTTGTTTGGGTTCTTGCTGGGGGGAGTGGGCAGACAGGGAGGAGAGATGAACCACAGAATCCGGAAAGGTTGTAGTTATTGGGCTCCCCAGTGAGCCGGGTGTCAGGACTTCCAGCGCCTGGGGTGTAGCAAAGTCCAGGGTCAGTGGAAGGTCTAGCGGCTTGATTCCAAAGGGGGTAGGTTCCGGGAAGGGGTTATTCGACCAAAGTGGCAAAACTAAAGGCCAGCGGAAGCATACAGGAATTGGAAAAGGGGCGCTCCTGATTGGCAAAGGAGGGTCAGGAGAGGTTGGCCCAAGGTGGGAAAGCTCAGGGCCAGTGGAGGGCCCAGGGGTTGAAAATGGGAGCTTGGAGCGAACCCCAAGAAAGCAAAGTCTAGGGCCAGTGAACTGGCTGAGGGTTGAAGAAGGAGGTGCCCTAGCGGGGACTGGGAAAGGGCCCGAGGATGGCCGAGCGCCGAATCAGTGGAAGGACGGACTGCGAGCCGGAGCGAGGGAGCTCCGGGGGTGCTGGTGGGCGCAGCTGGCGAGTGCGGCTGGGGCGCTGACCTGGTGCAAGGCGCTGATGCCGTCGGCGTTGGTGGAGTCCAGCACGGCGCGGGCGGGCGGCGGGCCGGCGGGGTCGGGCTCGGCTCCGGGCTCGGGGTCCGCGCGCAGCATCAGGCGCGCCTCGTCCAGGTCGCCGCCCGCGCAGGCCGCCAGGAACTCCGCGGCGCGCTCGAAGCGCACGGTGCGGGCGCGCCGCTCTCGGGGGCCCGGCTCGGCGCCCGCCCGCGCCCCCCACTGCCGCAGCTGCTCCCGCCGCCGCTCGCGGGCCGCCGCCGCCCCCGGGCCCGACCCCGACCCGTCCTCGCCCGACATCTCGCCGCCGCCCGCCAGCCCGGCCGGCCAGCGAGCGCCGAGCGCACAGCCCCGAACAGCCGCCGCCGCCGCCCGCCCGCCCCGGGGGCCGCCGGGAAGTGCCGCTGCCCTACGCCGCCCTAGGGATCTCCCGGGCCCCGCCCGGCGCGCTGACGTCACGACGGCGCCGCCCAGCGGCGGCGCTGGGAAATGGAGTCTATCCCCGGAGCGCTGCGACTGGCTAGTTCCCGGGTGGCGAGAGGGGCGGAGACAGGAAATGGGCCGTCCGCTGGGACCTCTGGGAAATGTAGTACTTAGTCTATGCGCGAGGGACACTGGGAAGTCCAAGCTGGAATAGCTAGCCACAGGTCGAGAGAGAATGCTCCGAGGCACGCTGGGAGATGAAGTCCGCGGCCACAAGACTACAACTGGCAACAATTTACAGGGAGAAGAAGGAAGTGGGCTTGGCCCGTGGTGTGTGGGAAATGAAGTCCGCGTCCCGGAGGCCACCACGGGCAATTGCTTGGTGATGGGCGTGGCGGAGCGGGGACAAGGGGCATGCCCCAGGGACATCCGGGAAGTGTCCGATGACCGGAAGTCGCTATTGAAAACAACCTGGGCTAACTATGTCCCCAACGAGCGTGTCTGAAACTAAATTATATCACTCACTTTGTAGCTTTAAAAACCGTATTTGCTCTCCTCAACTTGCAATAACCCACGGGAGCGGAGACTTTCGTCGTCCAGATTCACTGCTTTTATGTCCAGTGCTGAAAACGGAGTCTCAGAGCGACTCTCCAGGACAGAGTAGACACGCTCCTTGGGGTTTGTGAGACTGGAAATCTTTATAGGAGCAGACATCCTTCTCTCCTGGGCTTCCATAGTATTCAAGGCCATTGCGTTAGTTGATTCTGACTCATAGAGACCCTACAGGAAGACATTGAAAATGATTTTTGAGTGAAACAATGAGTGGGTTTTGTATGTAGTGGGAAAGCCAAGGGCATGATGAAAAATTGAGTCCACACCCAAAACCATTAAAAAAACAAACTCGTTGCCTTTTCGTTGATTCTGATTGATGGTGGTCCTACAGAACAGCATAGAACTGCCCCTGTGAGTTTCCAAGACTGTAACTGTTGGTAAGGGCTCTAAACTTCACCATCAACATATACCAATCTTGTTTCTGAATAATTTTTTTCTACGCGTTCTGCTAAGTTCAGAGAGAACACATTACTTTTCGGTGAGCATACTAAATTTTTGCTGGTGCCAATGATGAAGCATCATTTTCCGAATGTCTACGTGTGCCTTTTAGGATAGCAGTACTTAAATTCTGATTCCCACTTGGCACAATATTCCTAAGTCTTGCTGCTGTCAGTATTTCAACCATGACTTCTACTGGTTTCCAGCAATTTGGCGGCAGTTTTTGTCTGCTTTTAATATTTTCCGGTAACATCCATCTGGATTTGCCATCTTTCATATCCTGGATATGAAGCAGCAGGGTGCCTCCACAACCACCACTTACAATCAAGACGGTATTTAAGTTTACTGTGCCAACTTGTAAGTGGAGCATATAAGTGGAGATTAATCAGGTCACAGTTTTATTGGAAGGCAAAGAGATAAATGACTGCAAGGCCAGCCCAGTCTCTCTTGCTCTCTGGTGATTGGACCAGCATGCTGCTGCTTTAGCTAGTTCTCCACCCCAACCTGTGTGCTACACTACCTGTGGGCCAAGCCAACCCATGGATCCTGTTGCTAGAGCTTGAGGCTCCTTCAAGACTTGCTTCACCGCGGTGTTGGTGCATACATCACCTGAGTTTGCCTTACATTGCTTGAGTTTGATGTCCCCTTTGGGCCTGCTTAGCTCAGTTCCTGTGCTACTGACTGTTGCTGACCCACCCTGCTGTGTGATGCCTGTGGATGCCTGCTTTGCCTGAGGGAAGACTTCGAGGTCTGCTTCCTCCACCTTGGACCACGCTCCCTGTGTGAGTTGAAGGACTATGTTAACTGTTCCACAAAAGCGAGTTGAACTGAGCCCTCTGTACTGCTGTGTGGACTAATTAACTGTTATATTCCTTCTTGCTGTATAAGCCTACCCTTTTGTCTATGTATTTTCATAAGTGTCCTGGTTTTGTTTCTCTAGAGAACCCTGCCTAACACAAAGACTATAACCCTTTGTGAGAATATGAAGGGCTAGATGGTGGTTTCAAACTGCTGACCTTGCAGCTCGCACCTTCACACTTAATCACTATGCCACCAGCGCTCCTTCTGCAGTCTCCTGGGAGAACTGTCCAGGGAACCTAGGGCCATGAAATTTGTGACTCACGGGTTATGAATGTATGGCCGGATCAATGCCAGGCCGACTTCTAGCAGCAGGTGACCTTGAGTCTCCCACACACACCTGCGGAGCTGACCAGAGCTGGCTATGTAACCTGTCAGCAGCTTTGCAAGTTTTTTTTCTTGCTTTTACTCATGGCCCATTTTGTTCAAGGCCTGTTTTGTGCATGGTCCATTTGTCTCAGGGCCCGCTTAGCTCTGGACCCTCCACTCTGCACCTGGCATGGCCCATTTTGGCTCAGTGCCTGCTTTGTTCTTGCCCACCCCTCTCACCCAGCACGAATACACCCAGAACCAGAAAGACACCTTACATCCCAGAAACCAGGACATACATGTCCATATGTAAGCATCACTCCTGTAGTCTGCAATGAGACTCCTCCGGCCCAGACACTGTGGACCGTGGGACTTCGCCCAGGCTGGGTTTTTCTCCCCCCAAAAGTCTGTTTGCTCTAATTCAACTGATTTGGTCTCTGGCGCCTCTCGACTTCCTTACAATGAAAATCAGTCAATGGCCTTAGGAAATGTAGTACACAGGACTATGACCCTAAAGTTAAGGAGGCTCTATCCAAAGCCTCAGGGCACTCAGGAATTTGGGCTAAAAGGTAACTAATACTCGAAGGTAGCACCCAAAACCACACTGGGCTATGGAATGTGAAGTCTAGAATGTCTAATGGGAAACCCCTAATCCCACAGAGCAGGGTCCAAAGTGACAGCTCCCAAGAGCCTTCACCAGGCTCTTGTTCTACCTTGTGCCATGGAGCACTGTGGGAAATGTAGTCCAGGCTGTACTCCCTCCCTCGCAAGCCTTTCTGTGATTTGTAGTCCAGGCTAGGTGTTCCAATAGGCTTGGAAGGTTCATGTGGTAAAATATGAAATAATGCTAGCCTTCAGTACTTTCACTTAAATTCAAATTGGGGAGGAGATAGGCATTTTGAGGTAGGAACAGAGACCCGTACACAAGGCAGAGAAAGGGGTAAAAGTCTAGACACAGACAACAGGTTCTATTGTTTTTCTCCCTAAAGGTTATTGGTTATTGCAGTCATACCCCGCGGATTCCATTTCCCATTGTGTCCTAAGGCCATCTACTCTTCCGACTGATGCAAAGAACTACAAATCCCACCAGGCAAAGGGAGGGTTGAACACAGACACAAAGAAGATTGTATTCTTGCCGTCTCTTGGGATATGTAGTCCTTGAACACCTCCCGCACATATACGCACCACCGCTCATGGAAGCCAGAAGCAAATCTTCAGTGTGTTGTTTGTGTGTTTGTGGTCCTGAGTGTTTTTGCCCATGGGCCTGATAGTAACACTCTATAATCATCTGTATAATGGTTTAAATGTGTTTGTGTTGATGTCTGTGTGAAGATGTCAGTGTATATATTTGGTGGCTTTGATTCCTTATCTGCAGGAGATAATATTAGCTTGCTGTTAATGAAAGGGCTGATGGTTGAAACGCACCAGCCTCTTAGTGGGAGAAAGATGCAGCAGTTGTCTTCCATAAAGATTTAGTGCCCCCCCCCCACCAACAACAACAAAGAAAGATTTAGTGCCATGGAATGATTTGGAAGAGAGTGTCAATAATGGCTGGAACCACGAAGAATATAATCAATGTTACTGAATTATACATGCAGAAGTTGAATAGGAGAATGTTCTGTTGTGTATATTTTGCCACAATTAAAAAAATAGGTACAGGAATAACAGTGAGTACAAGGACAAAATTGTTCTGGAATTGATTGTGGTATTGGTTGTACAACTCTTCTGGATACGACTTTTTTTCCAAACTATTTTATCAGGATCTAATACAGATAGCACGTCATTCCGTAGTTTAATCACATCAAGCAGTATTGGGCAATTGCTACCACAAGCAGTTTAGAACCGTTTTTTCTTGAACTCCTTGATATCGGCTCCCCTGTGCTCCTCTCCCCTGCTGTATCTCCCCGCCCCCTCCCCCCAACCCTCATTCTACTTGTTGTCTCTGTAGGTTCATCAATCCTGGGTTTCATATACTGAAAAACAGCAAACCATATAACCAAAACTCAAGAGGGCAACCTGTAAAGACCCAATACATCAGAGATAAACTCCAATATAAAAATAAAATCAAAACGAGCAGCAGTGATTGAACTATTGAATTGTATGATCTGTGGTGAAGGGTCAAGAAAACTGTTTGGGGGGGCATTTACAGCCTTGGAATCCTGTAGGGTAGTTCTCGTCTGTCTCTTAGGAGCCTTTGCTCTAGGAGCCTTGGTGACATAGACGTAGTGGTTACGCGTCAGGCTGCAATCTGCATGGCCTACAACTCAAAACCAGCAGCAGCTCTGAGGGAGAAAGACTGACCTTTCTACTCCCATCAAGAGTCACCGTCTCCGGGACTCAAGGGGCCAGTTCTACCCCGTCCTACAGGGCTGCTAGGAGGCAGAACTGACCCGATGGCAGTGAGTTTTCATCTTTTTAGAGGGTCTCTGTGAGTCGCAATGACCCTTGATGGTGCAATGCTAATCACAAGGTTGGAGGTTGGAGTCCACCGGCTGCTTGGAGGGACGAAGGCGAGGCTGCCGGCTTCTCTCAAGATGGACAGCCTTGAAGTGCCACGGAGCAGTCTTACTCCTAGAAGGTCACTCTGAGTAAGAATGAACTTGATGCCTGTGAGTCAGAAGTCACTCGTCAAAGATAATGAGTTTGGGTTTGGGTTTGGGCCCAACCTACACCCTGAATTCTGGCAAGTGTTCCTGCCCAAACCTGTTGTCAGTCTTTGCATTGATTGCTATATTTAGACTTTCACCTGGACACACACACACACAACCCCCAAAAGAGTATTTTACCATGAAAATCAAACCCGTTGCTTCTGAGCCAGCCCCAGCTAATGTCCACCCTTTGTGTTACTCCACCCCACAGGGGCCCTTGGCTGTTCTTTCTCCAGGGCCAGAGCACCAGGGCCTTGGTCCAGGCTCCACTAGGTGGGTTTGAAACACCAACCTTCAGGCTGGTCATCTGATCACAAGCTGTTTGTGTCACCCAAGGACTACTAGGATAGTTATGGATTCCATCTCTGGAGTGGGCCATCCTGGGCCTACGTCTTGTTTCTGCTGCGAGCTGGGAGCTGGGCCAGTCTCTCTTGCCTCTGCTTCCTAGCGTGCTGGGATAAGGGGCACACAGTGTCTGACCGAGACACGGACGGATGAGGTTAGCTGTTGTCGCCACCCCTTCAGATTCTACTTGCTAGAGGTCTCTTCTGACTTCCCCTTTCCAGGGGAAGCTGCTGACTTCTCAGCCCCGGAGTGGAACGCTTGGTGCTTAACCTTGGACCCCGCAGGCACTCCTAGCTGCTACTGAGAAGACACTCAGGAGGAGGAGGAAGATAAGGAGGCAGAGGAGACACAGAGATGGAGGAAGAGGGGAAGGAGAAGAAAAAGAGGAGGAGGAGAATTCCCAGGAGGGAGAGGGAAAGGAGAGGAGAAAACCTTCCCTCGGCAAGTCAGACATTAGTCTGCGTTTCATGGAGAGGGTTCTGAAACGGGGGTGAACTGGGAGTCTTCAGAACCGTTATGGAGGGTGGGAGTGAGGGGGCAAGTGTATCAGGATCCAGTTCTGGATCCCTGCTGGGTCAGGGCCACCCTCAGGAGAGTGCTCTGCACAAAGGAGCCTTTTAGGTTTAAGAAGGACTTCGATCGCCAAGGATACTTTATGTCTGGCCCGCTATGGCTATTGCTACCCCCTTACTCAGAAACTCAAGCCAACAGGGTTTAAGGAACAAAAACAAAAGTTGTCCCAGAGTTGATTTTCCCACCGATGGCAGCTCAGGCGTTTTGTAAGAGCAGTGTTGGAAGTGAGTTAGCAGATCTTTCTTCCTGGGCATGTCTGCATGGACTCCAGCCCCGAACTGCTGGCTAGCACCCCCTCAGAACTTCTTGAAGTTGCTACTCCCCCACCCACCCACCTCCACCTCCTCAATTGAATTTTGCTCTCAGCTATGAACACAGACAGGGAAGAAGGCTGCCTTTGACGTGGCTCTCAGACAGGGATTAACAGAGGAGCAGGGTTTTGCCAAGTACAGGTTTATGTCCTCTGTTCCCTTTCCTGCCCAGCGCTCGCCAGCATGCTTGGTAAAGTGCAGGAGCAACGAAAGAGAGGTAGGTCCTCAGAGAGATGGGGTGAGACAGGGGCTGCAACCATGGGCTTCATTGAGGACGCGCAGGCCCGCGTAGTGCGTCCTTCCACCACCAGGGGCGCTACCTGGCCGGCAGCAGCAGCACCACCACCACCACGGCCACCGCCACGGCCACCGCCACCGCCACCGCCACCACTGGAGCCCTGGTGGCTTCCTGCGTTCCGCTTGGGACTGCTACCACATAAGGTCATCAGTTCGAAACCACCAGCCGTAAAAATAATTTCAGATTAGGAAAAATCCACAGGGGCGGTTCCACCCTGTCCTATAGGGTCCAGATGAGTCGGAATCGACTCCATGGCAGTGAGTTACCGCCACCAAGACACCGGATTTGGATCAATAATGACATCGAACGTAAATAGATGATAGATAAAATGAAATGAATAAATTAAATGAATTAATAATGAAAATAAATAATCAGTAGAGAGATAAATAATAATAAACATAATGACATCTGAAGGACTCTGAGGTGCCTGCAAAGGGCACGTTTATTTTGAGCTACAGAGAGGACAGTCGTTCAGCTGGCTCCCGGACGTTGGTTGAGGGTGGTGGATGGGGGCGTCCAAGCTGTCCTCATTTCCAGCGGCCTCCCACGCGGCCCTTCCCTGCCCCCTTCCGGCTGGAAGACGAGAAAGGGTTGCAGGAAGGAGGGGCCTCCCCAATTCCTGAGCAGAGCCCCCAAACCCTCCATTCAAACAAAAACCACAACACCCCCGCCCCCCCCCCCACAAATATCCATCCACTCTCCCAGTGGACAGTGTGTTCAGCTGCCCTCAGGGTCCCAGCTTGGGGGGTGGGGGGCTGAGGTCAAATGCCTTCTTGATGGTTGGGAGTGGAGTTTGGTGAGTGGCGGGCTTTCAGGTTGAGGTGCTCATGCATGTTAAGGAGCAGGGTGGGGGAAGGGCTGCGTGGTATATGGGTATATGGTAGGTAACATGCAAGAGGGAAGCTGGGCGGGGGAGAGCATGAGAAGAAGGGAGGGGGGAGAGGGGAGAGACTGAATCACAGACACAGAGGGGATAAGCAAGAGACGCAACTGTTCAGGAAGAACGCACCCCCAGGAAGTACAGAGATGGAGACTGGCTGAGCCGGAGACCACCGAGAGCAGGAGGGAGGAGAGAGAGAGAGAGACGGAGGGCCAGGGAGGAAACCAGAGGGTGAATCAGGGGACAGAAAGGCGGAAGGGGCTATGGGTCTCATTTATAAAAGGAAGAAAGCAAGAAGGCGTGTGGTTTTCACACCAAAAGGAACAGACTTTGATGGTGACAAAGAAGCCCTGACAAGAGCAGGGTCGGGGGAGGGAACAGGCGGCAGGAGGAGGGAAACATAAATACAATGTATGTTTTAGAAAGATACAGAGGTAGTGACACAGAGAATAGATACTTAGAAACACAGAGAATAGATACTTAGAAACACAGGGAATAGATACTTAGAAACACAGGGAATAGATACGTAGAAAGCCACACAGATTGATACATAGTCAACAGAGAACAACCTCGATTGATAGTAGCCTAACTGAAAACCAAACTCCCGGCCCTCCAGTCCGTTCTGACTCACAGCGACCCCCATAGGACAGGGTGGAACTGCCCCTGGGAGTTACTGAGACTGTAATATATATATATATATATATATATATATATATATATATATATATATATATATATATATATATATATATATATATATATATATATATATATATATATATATATTTAGATGCTTACAGCAGCTCTGTTTGCTGAGATGGTAACTCCCCCTTGGAGCAAACCGGTGGCTTAGAACTGCTGACCTTGTGTTTAGCTTGCTCCATTCGTAGCCCATTCTGACACCAAGCTTCTTTCCAAAACTCAAAAGCAAACTCACTGTCGTGGAGTCTATGCAGACTCACAGCCCCTACGGGATAGAGTAGAGCTGCCCCTGTGGGTTTCTGAGACTGTATCTCTGTCTCTCTCTTTAACAGTTTTATTGGCTCTTCAGCCACATATCACCCAATTCAATAGTTCAATCACATCAAGAAGAGTTGTGCGATGCCCAGGGAGCAGCTGGCAGTTCCGAACCTCGGCCTGAGGTGAACAGCCAACGAATGACCATGACTGCCACCAGGGCGCCTCGGCCAGTGCGATTTAAGAACACAGATGGAGCACACAGCCCCAAATATA
Source organism: Tenrec ecaudatus (assembly GCF_050624435.1). Lineage (NCBI taxonomy): Eukaryota > Metazoa > Chordata > Mammalia > Afrosoricida > Tenrecidae > Tenrec > Tenrec ecaudatus. The sequence goes on along the minus strand of NC_134547.1, from coordinate 3,326,762 downwards.
GACACGAGTAAAGGAAGACGCACAGAAGACAAACTATATTCGAGGAGGGAAATTGCCAAAGGGCAGGCAAGAACTCCAGATTCGGGGAAGCCCAGAGCAGTGGAGGAGGCCGGTACAGTCCAATGGATTAGGGACCCACGTGGATTAGGGGGAGAAGGAGGGCAGGGGTGGTGTAGGTAGGAAGAGACCAGTAGAAGCCATCAGAGAGTGAGATGTTCACAGAGAGAGATCTGCAGACCCAGTAGGAAAAATAGGGGCAAAGGGAGAGAAGAGAGAGGCATTGACTAAGAGGGAGACAGAAGGAGAAATGGAAACTGAGAAAAGGGAGGAGGAGACGGGAGGAAAACAGACAAGAGAAAAGAGAGAGGAGGGAGAAAGCAGGAAGGAGGAGATGGGAGGCGGTGGGAGAAATCCCCAGTCAGAAGGAGGGTGATGGAGGTGGGTTGGGCTCAGAACCTTAGCTCTCACTTACAACTTCTGGGCGTGGCTAATGCGGTTGTACAGCACGTTGATCTGGGGAGACAGGAGGCAGCTGGCTGTGAGGAGGCCCAGGGACCAGGAGGCCAGGCCGGCCCACTCTCACTGGTCCAGCCTCTGCTCAGCCTGGCCTCCCCTACAGGGGATCGATCTCACCTCATATTTCTGCTGCTTCATCTTCTCCATCAGGTCGAACTTCTCAGACTCCAGCTGGTGGATCCAGTTGGAGAGCTCCTCGGCCTTGTTCCTGCAGGGGTGGGGTGGAGTGGGGAGGAAGGGCCATGGTGGGGGTTACATAGTCTCTTGTCAACTTGAGGAAGGGGGAGTCTGGCCTGTCAGGTCCCAGCTTGATGACCTCATTTGGAGGTGTGACGATGAAAAATGGCTCACTGGAGGTCAAATACACACACTCTGCTTCACCTTTCTGCTGACAAGACACACGGAGCTACGCTGGAGCCCTGGAGCTGGAGGAGCCATGTGGACACCCACGCCAGCTCTGAGATGCTTCCACCGCCACTGGATCCACAAGACTTTCCTCCCACTGGTATTGGACATATGGGCTAAATATCAGACTTCTGGACTTGATCTGGACTGGGTCTGGGATGTTTTCTTAATACACAATTACTCTTTATATAAAGTTCTTTCTTATACACACAGGAGTGTCTTATGAATTTTGTTACTCTAGTCCACCCAGAGGAACACAACTGTGATGGAGGGGAGCCGGGCCACGCTCTGCAGGTAGAGACAGCAAAGGACTTGGGGACCCAAGAGAGGTTGAGGGGACTCCCTGAAGGCACACAGCACACCTGTGCATTCAGCATTGGTGTAGGTGGGTGCCATCGGATCGGTTCTGACCCACAGCAACCCCGTGTACAATGGGAGGAAATAGCCCGGTTCGGCGCCTTCCTGGCAATGTTTTTTCCCCCTGAAGTTATGTGTTTAAATTTTTTTAAGAAAACAACCTTATGACCTTCAAAGTATTCTCCATTACACTTCATACATTTGTCAAATCTGTGATTCTACTCTTGGAAACATTTTTCAAACTCATCAGCTCGGATGGCTGACAGCACCTCCCTTGCTATTTTTTTTTTCCCAGTAGCATTCCCCTTGAATAGCCTGGTGGACTGCCGGTGACAGAGGGCAGGGTTCTGGGGCCCCAGCTACACAGGCCCCTTGCCTACCCACCCCAGTGCCCAGAGTGGTGAGTTGGGGAGCACCCAGCGTGGAGCTAGATAAGCCAATTCATTTCCCATCGCTGAGTAGGTCGGGGGAGGCAGCGCCAACCTTAATCACATGGTGGTTAAAAAAAAAAATAACAAGGGGCAGGTGGCAGGGAGGGGAGGCAAGGCCAGGGAGGGGGACAACCCCCACCGGCCGCCCCACGTCCCCCACCTGTGGCCCCCAATAAATATCTGCAGGGGACACCGGGGCTGGTGGCCCTGGCGGGGGTGGGATGGGCGCCAACCCTATTTCAGGCAGCGCTCAAAGTAGGTGGATCCGATGTAGCCTCCCCACATGGAGCGCTGCACATTCTGCTCAAACAGCCGTCAGTTGTTCTGCAGGACCTCGGCAGCCTCCTTGTTCAGGGGGTCTTCGGGCTCCAAGAAGAGATGCTGCAGGCCATCAATGATGGAGTTTATCGTGAGGGCCGGCATCCAGTCCTCCCTGAAGATGTTGAGGCAGCCATTGCCCTTGAGGTCGATGTTGGGATGATAAAGCATTGTTTCATACTTCACTTTGGGAGTCAGGGGGGTCTTGTGGGTAACCCTGACCCACCTTAAAATGGAACACAAACTTCCCACTTTGGTAAAAGCCTCATCAGGACAGAGGACCAGCTTGAAGTTGAGGAGGTCGTCAGGGGCTGAGAGGTTGAGATCACAGGTCTCGGGCAGGTTCAGCTTGCTTATGTCCTTCAGGGTCGGCAGCTGCTCCCTCGTGATGTTCTTCACCTCTTCTACACCGTCAAATCGCTGTCCTTTCACGTCCCTCTTCATTCTCGGGAGCAGAAAGAAGTCGCAGGGAGCGAAGTCAGGTGGTTCAGGTGCAGGGGGGCACAAGGAAGGCAGGCAGTTTTTTTGCCAAAACCCGGCACACTGAGATGGCTGCGTGAGCAGGTGCATTGTCGTGGTGGCAAAACCGGTCCCCCGGCTGCACAAGTCAGGTCTTTTTCGTTGGCACACTGTTAAGCTATCTTTTCAGAACCTCTAAACAGAAAGCTTGATTAACAGTCTGACCTGGTGGAACAAACTCCAAACGCACCACGAGTTGCTGTTTTCATCCTTTCGGGAAGTTGACGGACATCCAGAAGGAGGTTTGTCATCCGTTGACATCTCAGACATTTTTGACACGAGACAACCACATGTACACTTGAGTTTTCCCCCACAAGGGTTCTAGTGTTGGGGCCCACCGTCACAACCAGTATCCGTCCATCTCATGGAGAGCCTTTCGCTGCCCTCCACGCCACCAAGCATGATGGCCTCCTCCAGAGACCAGTCTCTCCAGACAACACGTCCAAGGTGTGTGCGATGAAGCCTCACCACGCTTGCCTCTAAGAAGCACCCTGGCCGTACTGCATCCAAGACAGGTCTGTCTGTCCGTTCCGCAGCCGCGGTATTTCCAGTATTCTTCGCCAGCACCATCATCCTCTGGGTCTCCCTTATCTTCAGGGCCCAACGTTCACATGCGCAGGAGGCTGTTGAAAGTTCCCCGGCTTGGGACGGGCCCACCGTAGTCCTCAGAGTAACATCCTGGCTGTTCAATCCTCTACATCCCCAGTGGAGGAGGATGTCACGGTTGAGAGCCCAGGTTCTGGAGGCAGAGGGCCCTGGGTTCAAATCTCAGCTCTGCCTGTCTCTGGTTCAGACACTGTGACCAAGGGATTCCCCTAGGTTCTTAGTTCTTCTCATAAAAAAATGAAGGAATAAAACTAGGAATGCTCTCTTCCCTTTGTCCTTGGAAACAGAACCTTGAGCAATAGTGTCCCCCGAGACCGTGCCCCCACCTGTTGTAAGTTTGTATTTCCTATTCTCCCTTGCAGGCAGGGGTGATCCATAGGATGAAAGTAGGCCATTGGATGGGGCTTCTAGGGAAGTCTTGGTGGGGAGGCCTTCCCTGGCAATTTCCCTCTGAGACCTGGATGTTGAACATGATGGCTGGAACTGCAGCAGCCACTTTGTGCCCTGAGGCAAGTCCAAGACTGCTGCTGAAAAATCAGAGACCTGGTGATTTCTGTCGCCCTACTATGGATGATCCCCCTTCAGATTTCTTGGGGGTGAGAAACTAACACCCATGTCTTCTGCTGCTACAGTCAGATCTGTTGTGAACAGATTCAATGTGGGGGTGAGAGAATGCCTGTGAAGTGTCGGGCACACACTAAACATGGAATGACACTGGTTGTTACTGTTCCCTTTATTCCTGCTCTCTCCAACTCATAGCAGCCCTATAGGACGGGGTAGAACTTCTGAGACAGGAAGAGTAGAAAGCCCAGTCTTTGTCCCAAGGAGCAGCTGGTGGTTTCGAACTGCTGACCTTGTGGATTGCAGCCCAATGCACAATCATTACCCCACCAGGGCTACTAATATTATTCCTTGTTTTCTTTTTGCCAACAAATGCCTCACTCTCTGGGATGCCTTTTACTTAGAAATGCAGAGCCCCCAAATGAACCTGGTTTTTGTCCCGGATAAACAACGATGTACTAACTTGAGAGCCTCAAAACAAATACCTTATGGACATACGTGATGAGTCTGTGTGGTGGTGGTGAATGTGTTTGTGTGCATGGGTTTGTGTGTGTCTGTGCGTGTACATGTCTGTGTGCTTGCATTTGTGTGTGTGTGTCTTTGCATATGAGTGTGACTATGTGTGCACGCGTTGTGTATGTGTGTCAGTGTTGGTGTGTGTATGTCTGTGACTGTGTGTATGTATGTGTGTGTCAGTGCTTGTGTGTATATGTCTGTGACTGTGTATGTTTATGTGTGTGTATTTAAATTTGTGTGTGTGTATTTGTGTGTGTTTGTGAGTGTGTGTTTGCATGTGAGTATGTGCTTCTATGTGTGTGTGTGTGTGTGTGTGTGAAGAAAGAAAGAAAGAGGTGACACAAGCTCTTGACCAGTTGTCATCAAGTTCTATTCCAATCCTGGCAGCCTTGGGGTGGAGCCGGGCCCTGCAGGGCTTCTGGTGGTGGATTTTCTAGAAAGCACTGCCAGGCCTTTCTTCTGTGCATTTTGGAGTCCATCGTCATCGGTTGGTCCTGTTGCTGGGGGCCCTGGAGCCCATGCTGGCTCACAGCATCTCCACGTGTTACCAAGGAGGCCTGCCCTGTGCTGCACTCATCTTACAGAATCCAGAGAGGCCGGTCTCTGTCCCGTGGAACTGCCAGATGTAACCTAACCACCAACCTTTCCATGGACCGCAGAGTGCTTAACCACTGCACTGCCGGGCTCCTGGTCACTGAACCCCGAGCCCACTGGTGACCATGGCCTGTGGGGCCTGGCAGGTGATGGGAGGGGAAGCCACTCACTCACTCACTTAAGGTTTCCTCAGACGTAAGAGAAGCAGCGAAGCGAAGGATGCCCACGCAGGCTTAGGACAAGGCCCATCTGTTGCTTTCTTTTTGAGAAATGAACACAAATTTTTTTTTTAAGAAATAGAATCATTTCCACGGGGAGGCATGGCCGACATCCATGCAAGATGTCTCAGAAGAGTACAAGGATTCTCCGTAAAGGCGAGACTTGGTCTTACATTATTTGGACCTGGTATCAGGAGAGACAAGTCCCTGGAGGAGGATGCCATGCTTGGTAAAGTCAAAACCAAGAGGGAGGGTGGCGTGGAAATGGGGAACCAATTACAAGGATCTACATGTGACCTCCTCCCTGGGGGACCGACAACAGAAAAGTGGGTGAAGGGAGATGTCTGACAGGGCAAGATAGGACAAAATAATAATTTATAAATTATCAAGGGTTCATGAGGGAGGGGGAGCGGGGACGGAGGGGGAAAATGAGGAGCTGATGCCAGGGGCTTAAGTGAAGAGCAAATGTTTTGAGAATGATGAGGGCAATGAATGTGCAAATGTGCTTTAACAATTGGTGTATTTATGGATTGTGATATGAGTTGTATGAGCCCCTAATAAAATTTTTTTTTTAAGTTGAAACCAAACCACAAAAACCTGACTCCTAGTGACCCTTTAGAATGGAGTAGAACTGTCCCCGTGGGTTTCAAAGACTGTAAATATTCCCGCTAAAATGATTAATAATAGTCGGAGCAGAGACCCAAAGCCCATCGGTAGACAATGGGACATCCCCTCACAGAGGGGCCACAGGGCTGAGTCAACCAGGGTGCAGTAAACACACAATATTCCTCTGGTTCCTTGAGGCTTCCTCACCCTCCAACTATCATGACCCCAGTCCTGCCTTACACTGTGGGCTAGACCAGAGCATGTGCACAGGTACAGATGAGACATAAGAGCTCATGACACATAGAATCTAGGAACAGGAATGGAAGTAGCGATACCAGGAGAGCAGGGGGGAAGGTGGGAAGAGGAGGGGAGGAAGGAGGAACCGATCTAGATGATCGGCACATCACCACACACACCTCTCCAGGGGACGAACAACAGAGCCACGGGGGAAGGGAGACAACGGTCAGTGTAAGATATAAAAATAATCATTTATAATTTCTCAAGGGGTCATGAGGATAGGGGGAAGGAAAAAAGGGTTGATACCAAGGGCTCAATAGAAAGTAAATGTGTCGAAAAGAATGATGGCGAACTAGGTATAAAGATACTTGCTACAATTGACGGTGAGCCCCCAATAGTATGCTCTTTTCATCAAAAAGGAAAAAAGATTCATCATAAAAATAATCAAATAAAACAAAACCTATCCCATAGTCAACAACAACAAACAAAGACTGTACGTGTTTCCAGGACTTAGAAAATTCATCTTTTCGCTCACAGGTCTGCCGGGGGTGGGGTGGGAAGGCGGCGTTGACTCCACCGTGTTGAGTTTGATTTGGGGGGTAGGACTCCTGGTGGTGCAGTGGATTACAGGTTGAGTGGCTAACCACAAGGTCAGCAGTGAGAAACCCCCAGTCACACCACGGAGGAAACTGAGGCTTTCTGTTCCAGGAAAGATGCACAGCCTTGGAGACGCACAGGCACGGCTCACCCATGTCCTATAGCCATGAGTCCGAATGGACTCAGTGGCTGTGAGTTTGGTGTCACCTTAGTTTGATGACAAGAAGCCCTGGTGGCTTCATGCTTCTGTGTTGAGCTGCTCATCACAAGATCAGCAGTTCAAACCCAACAGCTGCCCCACAGAGGAAAGGTGAGGCTTTCTGCCCCAGGAAAGATTCAAAGCCCAGGAAATTCACAAGGGGCATTTCTGCCCTGTCCTCCAAGGTCACTGTGAATTGGAACGGAGTCAATAGGCTCAAGTTGGATAGGCATCTTAGCTACGCAGGGATTCACGGGTTCTAAGTCCATTTCACCCAAACAACTCGTTCTCTCTCCTGTCGTCTGGCTGACCAAGGCTCTTTGTGTCACAAAATCAACCCAAACCCACTGCTATCGAGTAGTGGCCCTATGGGACAGGGCAGATCTGCTCGTGTGGGTTTCCAAGGCTGTGAGTCTTTACAGGAGTAGAAAGCCAGAGAACGGCTGGTGATTTTGAACTGTCAACCTCTTGTGTTTCATCTCAAGGCGTAACCCCTCTGCCTCCAGGACATCTTAGCAGGTACCAAGGAATTCTTGACCTAGACCTCCTCACCTTTGAAGGTGAGGTCAGCATTTGGACGGCTGAGTCTCTTTCCACCAGGACTGTCTCTTCCTCCCCTTCCCATCCCAATTCAGCTCCAGTGCAGGACCAGCCTGGCCTGGGTCTCAGGACACAGAGGTAGGCCCTGGGAGGCTGAGGGTCATTCCTCCAGGGGCCTTGTCTCCATCTCCACATGCTCTGTCTTAACCTGTCTCCTGAGGTCAGAGCTTCCCACCCTGCCTGAGGGGACCCACCACCACCCACAGCTTCCTTCCCCTCAGGGCCCAGCTTTCCCTGGGCAGCAGTATTACTCCCACCCACACGGGGGCGCCAGAGGCCAAAGGGACTCCCACAGAGGCAGATGCCAGAGAGTAGAGACAGCAGCGGCCTGCAGGGGGCGCCACGTGCACACCGCCTCGCAGCGCAGCTGCGCCCATCTCTCACCGAGACCACCTACCGGAGCTGGTCTTCGCCCATGTAGTCGATGTCCAGAGGCTTCTTCCGCTCTGACAGGATCCGCTGCTTCGTCTCCCGCCCAGTCTGGCGCTTACCCCGCTTTTGTTCCGCCTGAGGATGGGGTGGGCAACACGCTAGATCCCAGGGCAAGGATCTTCCAGCTGTGCTTTCCCCTTCCCCCGTGCCCTCCCCACCCCAGTCTGCACTACCGGGGCCTCCCTCAGACCAGGAGTCCTGACCCCCAGCCCTCCTCCCTCAGACCAGGAGTCCTGACCCCCAGCCCTCCTCCCTCAGACCAGGAGTCCTGATCCCCAGCCCTCCTCCCTCAGACCAGGAGTCCTGACCCCCAGCCCTCCTCCCTCAGACCAGGAGTCCTGACCCCCAGCCCTCCTCCCTCAGACCAGGAGTCCTGACCCCCAGCCCTCCTCCCTCAGACCAGGAGTCCTGACCCCCAGCCCTCCTCCCTCAGACCAGGAGTCCTGACCCCCAGCCCTCCTCCCTCAAACCAGGGATCCTGATAACCAGCCCCTCCTCCCTCAGACCAGGAGTCCTGACCCCCAGCCCTCCTCCCTCAAACCAGGGATCCTGATACCCAGCCCCTCCTCCCTCAGACCAGGAGTCCTGACCCCCAGCCCTCCTCCCTCAAACCAGGGATCCTGATACCCAGCCCCTCCTCCCTCAGACCAGGAGTCCTGACCCCCAGCCCTCCTCCCTCAGACCAGGAGTCCTGACTCCCAGCCCTCCTCCCTCAAACCAGGGATCCTGATACCCAGCCCCTCCTCCCTCAGCCCAGGGGTCCTGATCCCCAGTTCTCCTCCTCCCTCAACCCAGGAATCCTGACCCCCAGCCCTCCTCCCTCAGACCAGGAGTCCTGACCCCCAGCCCTCCTCCCTTAGACCAGGAGTCCTGACCCCCAGCCCTTCTCCCTCAGACCAGGAGCTCTTACCCTAAATCCCCCTCCTCCCTCAGACCGGGAACCTGACTACCAGCCCCTCTTCCCTCAGGCCAGGAGTCCAGTCTGCCAGTTCCCTTAGACTAAGAATCCAGAGCCCCAGCCTATTTATCCAACCATCAGAAACCAGGCAGATGTCTGGGCCCTCACCTTCCTACTTCCCTGGGACTCCAGGAAAGTGTAACTCACCTTGACCAGGTAACCCCCAAAGTGGGCCCCCATATTGGACAGAACCTTCTTCTTTTTAGCATCATCCTCAGCTCGCTTCTTGGCTTCTTCTTCCTCCTTGCGCATCTTCTCCTCCTATGGAAAGAAAAGGGTTAACCATGAGCTCTCCCCCACCCCGGGATTGAGGGGGGGGGGCTTCCAAAGGGGCCCCATGCCATGCTGAGAGGGGTGCCCAAAGCCAAGGCCAATACCAGAACCCTGTGGAACTGGCCAAAATGCAGGAGCTACCCATCTGCCTCTTGGCCTTGCTGTGGGACCTCCTACAAGTCCCTGCCCCTCTCTGGACCTGACTGTCTCCCCAAACAAAGCTTAAGATGTAGGAGTGGTATTGACCCGTGCTTGTTTCTTCTCTATCCCTCCAGCTTCAAATGACCAATGGTGAACTTTGTGGTGTGACCTTGTCTCTGGGTCTCTGGGTCCCTTCCATAAGCTACGAGTGAGTGACTGTGTCACAGGGTCACAGAGGGTGATGGAAGGGGGCTTGGGGTACTAAGGAGGCCCATGGTCTTGAGCTCAGACTTTCCAGTGAAGACATTATGATGCTGTAAAAGTCTTCATTAGAAGTTCCAGAAACAATGGCTTTATTCAGGGCGGGGAGGTTAGTACAATGGCTCTTTATACACCCAGCCTTCCCTGGCTTCATTTGTATCCAAATTGTTGCTCAGATTTGCAAGGAAAGTGGCTTAAAATAACAGAAACGTGTTGTCCTATCCAATTCTAGGGGTCCGAAATCAGAAAGGGGTCCCTTGTGAGTGAAATCAAAGTATCAGCAGGGGCTACGGCCCCTTTTGGAGAATTAAGAGTGGAATCCGTTTCCTTGCCACATCTAGTGTAAGAAGTCATCTAACATTTTAAAGGTGTTTTTTTTTTTCCCAAAAAGGAAAGGAAAAAAAAAAGTCAAGATGTCACATTGAGGCCTAAACAGCACCTGACTCCCGTCATGGTATTTTCGATCCCCTCATGTACATGGGAAGGCTGAGCCATGAATCTGGAGCCCTGAAAAAAAGACTCCATGCGTACGGATTCTGGCATTGGCAAAGAATAGCACCTATGACCTTGGACAGCCAGCACAAAGGAATCTGCCTCGGAAGACAGGCCGGTGAGAGGTGGCTTAGAAATGAGGATGCTAAGACTTCATCTCGATCACAGTCTCCTGAAGAGGACATCATGCTTGGGAAAATGGAGGAGCAGCTCAAAAGAGGAAGGGTCTCCCCAGGAGCGCCGGGGCTGCAACAATGGGTTCAAACACAACCCCAATCGTGTGGACACCACGGGACCAGTCAGCATTTCCATCTGTTGGGCACAGGCTCCCCAGGAATCCGAAGTGACCTGACAGCGCCTAACAGAAGCCACCTGCCTTCTTCCCTGCGATCCCTTCCTCCACCTCCCAGGCTATCCCAAACACCTTTAAATCTCTCTCTGCCTGACGCTTTAGCCCCCCTGATCATCTCCCCCTCTCAAGTTCCTTCACATTAGCCCATGCCCATCTACAAAGCCCCCTTTGTCACATCCTGGTCCACCCTGTGGATGAGGAGGTGAGCATCTTCGGGGAGACTGGTCACATGACCCACACCATCCTCCCCCCTAGTCTTTACAAGTAGTTCAAGGGGGTTGGGCGGGGGTTCCACTTGTCCTTGCCAATGTAGAATATGTTTCCAAGGCCTACACCGTTCAAAACATTCGAACCACCCTTCCCCAGCGAGCCAGTGCTCCGGTTAGCGAGGCCACGGGAATAAACTGGGTGCATTGCAGGATTTGTGCAGCAGACTTAGGGACAAAGAGGTGGCTAGTAGCTATTACATGATTTCTGTGATCAGCCGGCTCAGACAATGAGTAATAATAATAGTAATAAAATAGAATGAGGAGTGAGCTCCTTTGACAGATGGCCTATATGAGACCAAATGGTCTCTCAAGCAGAGATGAGCTAGATGTCAGAGGGCCGGGGAAGCAGGGCACGGAAAACCTACTAGCAGGATGGAGTGAATGAGAACGATGCCACATGATGAACACTGTAACCACGATCACCGAATGGTTTGTGTAGAAACTGTCTAATGGGAAGTGGGACTGTGTAAATTTTCATCTTAAGCACAACAAAATATTACTATTAAAGAAAGCAAAGCGGTTAAACCAAGGTATTGGCTGCCACCTTGCTATTTCCAAGACCCAAACCTTGATGGTCATGGGTGTGTGGGCATTGTCAGTGCCCAAGCCAGGAAAAGCCAGGGGAAATCAGAACAAGCTGGTCACTCTGCTGTCCAGAGAAGGATGGACAAAGGGTTGGAAAGAGAAAAAGCTAGGTCTGTGATCTTCTTTGAAGCCCCAGATCCAGCCATACCTGAAGCAAACAAAAGCCCCAAACATATAATAATATGAATCAACCTTTTTTCTTAATCCGTTTGGATTGCGATTTATGTATCTTCCAACAGAAAGTCTTTCTTTTTCTAGAAAGTCTTTTTTAAGGTTATTTCCACTTAAAAAAATAATATTTGTATTGACATATCTGGCTCATTCCAATATATCCCTTCCTTTCCCATACAGTTCTGTTGTTCAATCCCATTGGGTGGGGCTAAGCAATCATCAATGCTGCTATCAACTCCCATCTGCCACCCTTTCCACCCACCTCTACTTCCCATACCCTCAGGGAACCATTACTCCTGTTACTGTCTCTGAGGGGGTCACCTAGCTTGACTACCATGTACCCAGCGATCTTAAATGCACAAATAAACATGCACAAATCTAGCATGACTAATGAGGTCTATCTCGAGCAGACTATACTAACAGTAACAGAGGGAACTTCCAAGAACTAGAGGATTGTTCTGGGGTTCATCAGTGCCACACCGCACCCTGGATTCATCCTCCATTCTGTGAATCAGTCCTTCTAAGAGGGACCAGCAGTAAGATTCTTGACAAATACACAATGGAGACGTTTTCCCCCTAGATCACAGAGAAATCCACAAATAGAAAAGTCGAGCATCCAACCAGAGTCAAAGTAGCATTTGGGCTCCCGGGCAGTTGGAAGCGAGGTACCCACCGCCAGCTTGGCCTGTCGCTCCCGCTCCTTCTCCGTTCTGAAGCGCTGTTGCTCAGCTCTCTCCGCTCTACGCCGCTCCTGGAAGGGAAATGACGTTCCCAGACCCAATAAGTAAACAGGGGGAGAGGAGAGACACTAGGGGACCTCCCCCCACAACTCCTCCGGACTCACAATGCGATCTTTCAGGGCAATGAGCTCCTCTTCCTCTTTCTTCCGCTGCTCAAAATGCACGTCGATGAGCGTCTGCAGCTCGAGCAGATCTTTTTCCATGCGCTTCCGGTGGATGTCCTGCGGGACAGACGGTCATTTATTCTCAGGGCAGCGCCTGGGAGAAAGCGAAGGCTTCTCTAGACGGCTCTACCAGGGGTCAGGCCTCCCGCGTGCGCTCCAGGGAGCTCTTCTCCCATGAATGGATGTGCGGGTCCGTCTGTTATGGCGGTTTACTGACAGCAGGGGGCGGCCAAGCTCCTTGCTCTGAGACCAGTGAATTAACTACTGGGAACTATTTACACAAAGGCCTCCTACGGACCAGTCACAGCGCACGGCGCCCGGCGGTGGGATTAGCCATTACTTACATCGAAGTCTACGCGCTCCCCTTCCGGGATCTTTGGGGGGATCAGTGGAGGCACCACAGGACGACTGTGTGGACAGGAGAGAAAGAGCATCAACTGTTTGAACTCCCCGCCCAGAAGAGGGGTGTACTATTCGGGCCTCGTGCCACCCAAAGTGCGTAATCGGAGTTGAAATGGGACACGAGTGAAATATGCACACAGCAGACTCCAAAGGCTTACAGCCCCAAGCATCATGTAAGAGACCCGACTCATCATTTTTACATTTTATATGGATACATGGTGAAATGATTAAAATATTCATATAATGAACGGGTTGAAGAAAATACACTATCAGCATTCATTTTCTCAGGTCTGGCAATTTCTTTTTCTTTTCTCTCCCACCGCTCCAACATCTATGCTTAAGTCTCAATGTGTGCCAGCTCCTGAACGCCTTTTGGTGAAGTCTAGTCATGCCTTTTGCCTATGTTTTGATGGTCTTTTTTTGGTTTAACTTGTCAATTTTTTCTTTTTTAACTTTTAAATTTTCTCTTTTTTTTACGAGTTGATTATTTTTAAATCATTTTATTGGGGGGTTTATACAACTCTTATCACAATCCATATATACATCCACTGTATGTCAAGCACATTTGTACATTTGTTGCCCTCATCATTCTTGAAACATTTGCTTTCTAAGATTGCTTGTCTTTTTGTTGGTGAGATATTTGTAACACACACACACAAAACAAAAACAAACTCGCTGCCATCGAGTCAATGCTGGCTCATAGTGACCTTCTAGGACAGAATAGAACTGTCCTTGTGAGTTTCTGAGACCAGAACTCTTTATGGGAGTAGAAAGCCCCATCTTTCCCCCTCTCCGCTAAGTGACTGTTGGTTTCCAATGGCTGCCCTTGCAGTTAGCAGTGCAACACATAACCGCTACACTACCAGGGCTTTCTAAAATAGAGCTACTAAACATCTAGAGATCTACTTACAGCTGGATAGATACATCTGCTGCACAAGACCTCTTTAAAGTGTTGAACAGCAAGGATGTTACTTTGAGGACT